>NC_080788.1:137682092-138003758 GCF_028018385.1 Neofelis nebulosa
CTGGGCAGGTTTATGTCATTTAATAACCAGAGACACAAGTATGCTTTCTTTGCCTTTAAAATTTCCCAAACATGCTGCCAGTGCGTGTGGGGAAGCTGATCATTTCATTTCATTTTTTTTCTTGCTTTATCCCTAGCAAGAACGCAGCAATCACGTTTATCTATTTAATAGTACGCCTGCTGTGTGTAAGGAGTTAGATTGTAAGTGACTTGAAAATAAGAATTTTTGACCCTTTCAGCAAATGTGATGTTTGTTTATATACTTTTCTTTTTTGATGGAAAAAGATTCGAGATTCTGGTGTTAGAATTAGGTGGCACGTATTTTATGTGTATCTAAGACTCCCCAGAGTGATAAGGGTTACTGTAGTTTTAGGGTGATTCATGTCATAAAGACTCTGATGCATAATGGCTCTACATAAGATAATTTTTGTATACAGACTGGTTTAAATTTTTTTTAATGCTAATTTATGATAGAGAGAGAGAGAGAGAGAGAGAGAGAGGAGGGGCAGAAAGAGGGGGAGACACAGAATCCAAAGCAGGCTCCAGGCTCTGAGCTGTCACCACAGAGCCCGATGTGGGGCTCAAACCCACGAACTGTGAGATCATGACCTGAGCCGAAGTCGGACATTTAACTGACTGGGCCACCTTGGTGCCCCAGACCAGTTTAAAAACAAGCAGACAGGAGTGGCTCAGTCAGTTGAGGGTCCTACTCTTGGTTTCGGCTCGGGTCATGATCTCAGTTTGTGAGTTTGAGCCCCATGTTGGGCGGCACGCTGAGCCTGCTTGGGATTCTCTCTCTCTCTGTCCCTCCCCTGCTTGTGCTCTCCTTCTTTCTCTCTCAAAATAAAAACAAAACAAAACAGATGGGCCTTGAGGAGGGCACTCGTTGGGATGAGCACTGGGTGTTGTATGTAGCAATGAATCACGGGAATCTACCCCTGAAACCAAGAGCACGTGGCATACACTCTATGTTAGCCAATTTGACAATAAATTATATTAAAAGCAAACAAAAACAAACAAAAACAAAAACAAGCAAACAAAAATCAGTTAGATCACCCAGTGGGAAAAAAGCATGTTAACCCAGTCTACCCTAGGCCGCCCGTTTCTTACCTCTTCACCACAAACCTTTTATCAATTTTTGTCCAAACCGCGGGCAGACAGTTACAGACGGTGGAGAGTAACGGAGTGAGTCAGAACTCCAGAATGTGAAACAACTCGTTAGTAAACAGCGTGAAGTCACAACAAGACAGTGACCGCAGTCAGGGCCAAAGTGAAGGCGGTGGCTTGGAGGGCCCACCCAGCGGTGTCCTTGTGTTTCAGTGTGGGACAGCCGCGATGGAGTGTGTGAGGCAGTACATCAACGAAGTGCTGGACTTCATGGCGGACATGCACACTCTCACCAAACTGAAGGTAAGAGGGCTTACCTACACTGCTCACTTCTCAGGTGAGCAAGACAGAGGCAGTTTTAGGGACTTACGCAGACCAGATGGGACTTATTGTTACCTGGGGCGGCAGCTGTGGTGCTCTCTAACAGTCCCTGTCTTGGGAGCCTGGAGAACTGAGTTCAGCCTGCGCAAGAGGGAAAAGAGAAAGGAAAGGCTGTTTGCATGGCAGGAGTTCTGTGCATGGCTCTACTTTGGCCATTCATTCAGTTCTCCCGCTGCCCCCTGTTAAAGCGTCTCCATTCTACAGATGTAGAAACCGAGGCCTGGGTTAGTGCTGTGATTCGTGCTCAAGGTGGCGCTACCGATAAGCAGTGGAGTCAGGGTTGGCCTAAGACTGTAGCGGCACCAGATCACTCTCTTTTCACTATGCCATGTGGTGTCATTTAACTACCTTTGAGCCTCAGTTTCCTCATTTGTGACACAAGCCTAATATCTACCTTTACTGACTGTGAGGAGGTTTGATGTGGCACAGTGCGTGCAAAGAGACTTTTGTAAACTGGAACACATTATGCAAACATAAGCCTTTCATGGTTATCTGCATCAAAGCTCTCTTCTTCAAGAAAATGATTAAAGACAAGGGATGGGACAAACTCTGATTTGCATGTGGACAAGATCCCAGCAAAGTTGTCGAGCTTATTGACTGAGTGCCTCACAGGGTGGGATGAATCACTGATGTAAGTCAGCTTCCTTGCCGTGAGTTGACTAGGGAGCTAAAAGATTGATAGTCTTGAGAGATTTGGGGAAGGCCCTGGACAGAGGGCAGAAGGGAATCCAAACATGGTCCAAGGAACAGCCAGACGGCAACCTGGCACTAAATGATCCTTTTGGTTAAACAGGATCTAGTCGTCCCAGAAGCTCATCAGCTACAAATGAGGTTCCTCCATCGCCCAACTCAGTTTCTAGACTCTGCTCCAGTGATCCAGGTGCTTCTTGGGATAGGGATGGATTTGCAAATGCTAGGTGGAAAGTAGAATCGGAATTTAAACTGGTGACTTCTCACAGTATCTGAACCCACTCATTCCTAAGTAAGCCCCCCTTGTACTTGACCACGCGCTCGTTACTGAGTGCCGAATCTGGTGGCCCACACTCAGATGGCTTTGGCATCAAGTGTCAAGAAGAGGAGATCTCGTTACCTAAACACTTGAGCTAGCTTTATAACCACTTTCAAAATACAGAGAAAAAGAGTAAGAAGGATCCATGATGATCAAAAGGTTGGGGACTAGAGATATAATCCAACCCTCCAATTTAGGAGACAGATTAGAAAGGCCAAGTGGCAAGTGGCCTAAACTGGGGCCGAAGCCTAGGTCTCAGTTTCCATTTCAGTGCTCTTTCCACTAAGCCACACCAAGAAAAGGAACTTTTCTACATTAATTCAACAAATACGTACCAAGCACCCATAATGTGCCTGGTGTTGTTCTGGGCATGTAGGGATGCAGCAATGAGCAAAAGGACACAGTAGCCACGCTCATTTAATTTATAGTTGGGTAGTGAGGTGCCAATTTTAATGAAAATCTCATATAACATAAAGTAAAATTGTGACTTTCATAATTGCTCTGAAGAAGGGGTACACAGTGGTATAGGAGCTTCTAATAGGATGATATGGCCTAGCCAGGGAGGTCAGGGAAGACTTCCTGGAGGAAGTGACACTTGAGCTAAAACGTGCACAATGAATAGCAGTCAATTAAGTGAAGAGAGGCAGGAACAGTGTTTCGGGCAGAGAGACCAGCACAAGCAAAGGCTGGTAATGGGAGGGAGCCAGTGTAGAGGGGATGAAGGGGTAGGATGCAGAGGTCTGCAGTCACTAGATCATTCCAGGCTTTTTAGGCCATGCTAAGGAATTTCCCCTCTCCCCCTTTATCCTAAGAAAAATGGGAAACCATGGAAGAAGTTTCAATGGGTTGTATACTTGGGAGTGGTGACAGAAGGTGAGGGAATGACAACCTGATCTTTTTAAAGAGCAACCAGGAGTTTTCCAGGTACTCTGCCAAAGCCATGAAATACCATTTGTTTTTGCAGAGCCACATGAAGACATGTTCCCAGCCTCTGCATGAAGATACTTTTGGTGGACACCTCAAAGTTGGGCTGGCTCAGATTACAGCCATGGAAATCTCACGGGGCAACCACAGAGATAACAAGGCTGTGATTCGCTACCTGCCTTGGCTCTATCATCCCCCTTCTGCAATGCAACAAGGGTAAGGCCCTTATTATTTTAGCAGTGAGGGTCGGTGAGTCAGGGAACCACCCCGAGTTTTCTGGGACTCAGAGCAAATGAATGCCTTGAAGATGGATGGGAGTGCAGTGTGATGGTGGGGAAGGTAGGAGGTGAGCGTCATCTCCATACCTGCTGACCTAGCAGCATTTTTGAACCGAGCACTTCCATGCTATGCTGACAGCAACAGGAACTTCCCCTCCTACGAAAACCTCAGCCATATCCTGATGGATGACGAAAACCTGGAGCTTCGAAGTGCAATTTTAACTCTTAATTTCAACTAGTTAAATAAATCAATAGGTATTTATTGAGCACTTACATAACTTCTGCCTTCAAGGAGCATGTTAGATTGTGGCTTGAACAAAATCCATAGCAAAGATGAAATAGAGCGCAAGGAGGCGGAGAAAGGAGAGGGGCCCATGGGCTGGTTTCTGTGAGCACTCCATTTTGCACGGTCGGCTCCCTGGCTAGAGGAAAGGCTTGGAGCTGGGGCGAGGCGGGCAGGAGGGCAGGAGAGCAGCAGGAGACAACGACTGCAGGGCAGGAAAATGGGTGGCGTGTGTTACATCTCCGCCTCTATTCCTTCCCCTCTAGTGGGGATGTGAGACTTTCTAAGAAGAAAGGAAAGAGTTTAGAAAACGCAGCTAGTCAGAAGGGCAGCAAGGTTGGTGGAAGAATGATTTTTAATCCCGTGTTGTCACCAGAGGCTGCTCGTTGCTCAAGCAGCTATGGTCCGGGATTAGAGAGGGCGAGCAGAAAAACAGATACAGATACAGATACAGAAAAACAGATACATTTTGTTGGCACTGTCACCTGGGTGTTTTATTGTATGTAATCGCCTATAAAACCACACTTTTAATGCCATCAATAAGCCGTTGGTGAGCGCCCAACAAAACGGAAACCATAAAAATCGCCGTTAACACTTCCTTCTACTTGATAGGCCAAAAGAATTCATCGAGTGTATCTCCCGCATCCGTCTGCTGTCCTGGCTGCTCCTGGGCTCCCTCACTCATAACGCGGTGTGTCCAAATGCCTCCTCTCCGTGCCTGCCCATACCTCTGGATGCCGGCTCTCATATCGCAGACCATCTCATTGTCATCCTGATTGGATTTCCAGAGCAATCAAAGGTAAGCGATTTCTGCAACCTTAAGACCATAGGCATCGAAATTGCTAATGGAAACCGTTATCAGCCTGTTATGTTTCTTCTGAGAAGAAAATGCATCTTATCACTTGCCCTCCTGTGGATGTTAGGAAAGCGACTTTGTGCTAATGCCTTATTTAAAGTTGTTTAAGTTCCCGCACTGTCTTTTCTTCCCCCTTAAAATGTCTTTGTTTACTTTTATAAAGATAAATTATGGAGGCAGGCAAGAGTTAGCTTCCTAGGCATTTCTGTCTCAAAATAATGAAGAGAAATAAAAGGCTAGAAATATAATAAAAATCCCATGATCAGTTTTTGGAACCGAATATGAATTGGAGGAAAATTTATGCTCTGATTTTTCATGCACTATCTTTGCAACTCACATCTCTAGAGATAGATCCATAAAGATTCAAAATGAAAATAAGAAGGCCAGTTGGGAACTCACTAAAGCACACGCTGGAATCACCGACACAGAGGAACTTAGTAAATTGTAGAGACAGATGATGTGCTTAAGGGAATAAAGTAAACCCAAGGCAGGCATCAGTCATGAGCCAGTGTAAGCAAACCAGACACACTGGTACTAATCAGCTAAGAGAAGCCAAGGGCCCTTCACAAGTTTAGGCAAGTTCCGGGAAGTCAGGGTGGGTTTGGGAGCAGCTGGGATGTGGGCCAGGGAAAGCTGACTCTGTGGTAAAGTAGAGCACCGTCCAAACAGCCTGAATGATATTTGCAAAAGGGGCCAGGCAGTCAGTTCCTAGTATTTCAAGCCAGAGCTGCATTTGATTCCTAACGATGGTACTTGGTCATTTGTACAAGGTACCTTGACCTTGTGACCTCCCTGAGCTCCAGTTTTTCATCTGTAAAAGAGACGAGGGGATGGTTTGAGAATTATGGAAGCGATCTTTGGAAAGTCTTTAGCACGGTGTCTGGGACATTGTAGGTGCATGCTCAGTCCGTGCTCACCACTAGTGCTTGCTGCTGCCACTTCTACTACTGGTAACAGTATAATTAGTAACACGTTGCTGGGCGATGTGTTCAGATATGCCACCTGATTCCTCCTAACGCCAGCTCTTTGAGGAGGGTACTATCATCCCCATGTCACAGGCGAGGAAACACCTCAAGATGGTAGAATGATTATTCTCCCTGATCTAGTTTAGGGATGAGAACGTCATTGTCATTAACAGGCAAGGCGGTGGGTAGCGTTCTGCAAGCTAAGGTGCCTTCTCTTTGGAAAGATGCTTTGTTCTCTCAGCACACTCCCACTGACAGAGCGAAAGCAGATTATCTTAAGGTGGTGAATCACGAATCCGTAACTCATAGAGAACTCCTTCAGCCTCCGATCTCTGGAAGTAGATGTGCTTCAGCCGTGCTCCTCAGAAGGCCGAGACCGTGTGGGATGGGCCCTGTGGAGCACTGTATTCCACTGAAATGTAATGGCTCCTGTCTCCTCCTTTTCAGACCTCCGTGCTGCATATGTGTTCTCTCTTCCACGCATTTATCTTTGCTCAGCTCTGGACCGTATATTGCGAACAAAGTGCCGTAGCTACAAATGTCCAAAGTCAGAATGAATTCAGCTTCACGGCGATCCTGACCGCACTGGAGTTTTGGAGCAGGGTGACACCCAGCATCCTTCAGCTGATGGCTCACAACAAAGTGGTGAGTCCACGAATAAATTTCCCATCGTGGATAAAAGGTGTAACCTACACCCAGCCCTCACATTATCTGTTCTTTAAGGGTCTCAATTGTAATATTATATCAATGGGTTTTTACCCATTTTAAGCTGGATGTTCTGCTTGTATAATAAGTTTGATGAGAAACAGAGCAAGCAAATAAATTTAGTAGAAACTTTTGTTTGCTCTGCTTAGTGCCAAAAATTTATTTTATATGAAATCTACCTTTAAGGGTTGTTTTGTGCTATAAAGTCAAAAGGAGATTCATATTATTTTTGGATTCCAAGGCAATTTGGAAAAACCCGAGCCAGTTGGGTCATCCTCTGGTGGTATTTAAGAGCAGACCAACCACACATGTTCATTCTACCCAGGGCTCAAACCCTGAAAAGGGCCTCACCCTTCTGAGTTGCCCTAGGAGGACCTGAGCTCCCCCAGTCTTCAAATCCAGTTCAGTTTTAACTCAGATGCCTCACCAAGAGAGGGGCTGCTCTAACCCTCACTGGAAAATATCTGAGGTATTGTTAGCATGAGCCCACTTCATCGAACAAGCTTGGATTAGTCCTTTGAAGTCAGGCTCGGAGGGTGTATGGAAGGAATTTACAAGGAAGTCCTTTGCTACTTTGAAGGAGGATCCTCAGTGGAGAAAGCAACAGTTAGTTTCTTGGTTATGGGGGGCTTTATCAGGCTAATTCTCCTCTGTGAGGGGCAGGGCATCTGGAAGAACATCATAACGATGATCCCAGTGTGCCCAGAAACCCAACAACGCACCGTCCACGAAAGGCATAACGGAAATGACTTTTGATTGATTGATACTACTCTAAGAAACAGTTTCTTTCAGCTCTAATTGGAAAGGGGATTATATATTTCCTTTAGTGAAGCACTTTCTTTTCTTTAGAGAAGCAGATGTTATGAGGCAATTCTGTATGGAGAGAGGTATTTTAGTTCAATTTAGAGGAAATTTATGTGGCAATTTTAGGGTGCACAAACAGTTCTGAGAAACATTTATTGGATCATAGAGTCTGAGACTGAAGAAGAACTTGGAGATCAAGCATTCTGTTACTTTACAGGCAATGAAACTGGGACCTTAAATAGAGATTCGGTTTCCTTCTGTTGATACTAGTTTTTTGACACCATTAATATCTC
This sequence comes from Neofelis nebulosa, assembly GCF_028018385.1. Classification (NCBI taxonomy): domain Eukaryota; kingdom Metazoa; phylum Chordata; class Mammalia; order Carnivora; family Felidae; genus Neofelis; species Neofelis nebulosa. The sequence goes on from NC_080788.1 coordinate 137,689,697, forward strand.
TGCTCCAAATCTCTTTGACATATAAATGTTAGAAATGAATGTTACAAATGAGTTTTGTACAAATAATGCTACTAACAGATTTGAGTTAACTTTTTTTCTGAAAAATGTGTTAAACTATGTATGCTAGTCTGGTAAAATTCCCTAGGAATTTCTGATCAGGGACTTTTGAACTGTCATCAGCATGGCTACCTTGTTCCCTAGAGAACAAAGCCACAAAGACAGGTGTATAATAAATTAAACAGCTGCTCCAGGTGAAGAAACTGTGGAAAAAGGGTCAAGATGAAGAAAAGGACATAAGCCCAAGTTCTGTATTTGGAAGGAGGGAAGCAGAAGGCATTTATCCTCTGGTATGAATCACAATTCAGTGCAGATTAGCAAGATCAATACCCCGTTCCATTGGCAGCCCTGAGTTAGATAAGGAAGGCATGCCAAATGAAAAACCTCTGGAGCTTTTTAAAGTCACTTTCTAGGTGGAGTTTTAGAGGTGAATAAGCACTACTGCTTGCGGTCCCCTCTGGTCATTGTGCCAAAAGCCTCGCGGGCACATGGCATGGATCCTCTGTGGCTGCAGACTAGCTTTCGAGGTTTCTGCGCTACTGGGAGTGGACCTGATTTTCATGTTTGTTGTTTCAGATGGTGGAAATGGTGTGCCTCCACGTGATTAGTTTAATGGAGGCATTGCAAGAGTGCAATTCAACAATTTTTGTCAAGGTAGGAAAATCTTATGATTTTTATGAGACTGATTCTTGCTGCTAAAAACAAATGTGGATTTACTTTGAATGTGACTTCGAAGAGGAAAAGAAACTGATTTAGTTTTGACAGAGTTGGGGGCTGGAGGACTCAGGCTCATGGGGCAACCCTTCACCAGATGGTTATCATGTTATTTTTGCCCTTGTTCTACCACTGGAACCAAGTCTACCTGGGTTAAATATGTTGGCCCAATATTGCCTGTGAATACAAGTCATTAAAATATTACTGGGGAACGTCGATCTGAAAATGACCTTATGGTCATAGAAATTGGTTGGTGATGCCTCACCTTACAAGATAGCCAGGAAACCAAGGCAAATGGTCATTAATTGTTTGACTTGGTAGCTATCACTTTTCTCTCAGATAAATTAAGTTCCTTTCTAATATTACTATTTTAAATCACTGTTTAGTCTATGGGTGTAATTTAAGTATTTGTTATCTGTCCAAGGACCTCAGAAGCATACTACTGTGATAAAAAATGAGAGTAAAGGAGAACTGGGTTTCTCACTCCCTGCCTTTTTATTTGTCCTTCCTCTACCTGCAGCACTCCCGTTTACCTGTCATGTCTGGATTCCAGTGTCTCAGCCATCACCCCCACCCCACCACACAAAGTGGGTCAGTTTGGGGCCTTATAACTTGCAATTTCACTCCTTGGTTGTCTCTATTCTTCAATTATGGTCACTTGTCAAGTTAACTCACACAGTGCTGGAGAAAAGCAACCCATTTTCAGGGAAAACTTGACTGTTGTCTGAACACTGCAAGGTAGCTGGTTCAAATGGGGTAGAGGGAGCTTCTCTAGTTTGATAGTCAACAGCAAAAGTCAACACCATGAGAGAAACGATCTGACACTCAGATGATCATACCTGATTTTCTTTTTTACAGCTTCATTGAAGTATAATTTATATATAGTAAACTCTACATATTTAAAATGTACAATTTGGTAAGTCTTCACATAGATGATATCCGTGAAAACATCACCATAATCAAGTTAATGAACATGTCCCTCACACCCCTAAAGGTTTCCCATATTCTTTCTAGTTGCTCTTTTCCACCACTCCTGTATCCTACATCCCTGTCCCCAGGCAGCTACTGGTCTGTTTTCTTTCTTTCTTTCTTTCTTTCTTTCTTTCTTTCTTTCTTTCTTTCTTTCTTTCTTTCTTTCTCTCTTTCTTTCTTTCTTTCTTTCTTTCTTTCTTTCTTTCTTTCTTTCTTTCTTTCTTTCTTTCTTTCTTTTTTATCTTTATTTATTTTTGAGAGAGAGAGACAGTGTGTGAGCAGGGGAAGAGCAGAGAGAGAGGGAGACACAGAATCTGAAGCAGGCTCCAGGCTCTGAGCTCTCAGCACAGAGCCTGATGTGGGGCTCAAACTCACAAACTGTGAGATCATGACCTGAGCCGAAGGTGGACACCCAACCGACTGAGCCACCCAGGCGCCCCAACTACTGGTCTGTTTTCCCTCACCATAGGCTACTTATCATTTTCTAGAATTTTATATAAATGGATTTATACAATACTTAGACTTTTTTCCTGCCTTCTCTCATTCAGAGTAACATTGAGATTAATCCATTTTGTTGCATGTATCAGTAGATCATTTCTTTTTCTTTCTGAGTAGTATTCCATTGTATGGATATATCACCTTTTTAAAATACTTTTTTAAGTTTATTTATTTATTTTGAGAGAGACGGGGAGAGTGTGAGCAAGGGAGGGTCAGAGAGAGAGAGGGAGAGAGTCCCAAGCAGGCTCTGCAGGGACTCGAACTCATGAAACTGTGAGATCATGACCCGAGCCAAAATCAAGAGTCAGATGCTTAACTGACTGAGCCACCCTGGCGCCCCATGGATATATCACCTTTTGTTTTTCCATTCATCAATTCATGGACGTCTGGGCTGTTTTCAGTTTGGGGCTATTACAAATAAAGCTGCTATGAATATTCATGTGCAAGTCTTTGTGTAAAGATACGCTGTCATGCACATTGAATAAATACCTAGGAGCAGAATGGCTAAGCCATATGATATGTGTATAATTTTTCAAGAAATTGACAAACTGGTTTCCAAGTGATTGTGCCCTGTTACATTCACACCAGCAGTGTATGAGCATTTCAGTTCCTGCACATCTTTGTCAATACTTAGTATAGTCAATCTTTCACTTTAGACACCCTAAGAATTGTGTATTGGTATCTCATCATGGTTTTAAATTGCATTTCCCTATTGACAGATGACGTTAAACAGCTTTTCACGTGCTTGTCTGCCATCCATATGTCTGCTTGGCGAAGTATCTGTTAAAAGTATTTGTGCATTTAATATTGGGTTGGATTTGTTGTTGTTGTTATAATTGAGTTTTAAGGCAAAGTCCTTTATCTGATAGGTGATTTGCAAAGATTTTCCCTGCAGTTGTCTTTTCACTATCTTAAGAGTGTCCTATGAAGAGCAGAAGGTCTTAATTTTGAAGAACTACCATTTATCAAATTTTTCTCTTATGGATCATGCCTTAACGTATTTTTAAAAACCTTTGCCTCACCCAAGGAGAACTGAGATGTTAAACAATATTGAGTCTTCCAATTCACGAACACAGTATATCTTTCTATTTTTTTCGTTTTTTAAAATTTTTTTAACATTTATTCATTTTTGAGAGACAGAGAGAGACAGAGCATGAGTGGGGAAGAGGCAGAGGGAGGGAGACACAGAATCCGAAGCAGGCTCCAGGCTCCAAGCTGTCAGCACAGAGCCCGACGCGGGGCTCGAACCCACAAACTGTGAGATCATGACCTGAGCCAAGGTCGGATGCTCAACCGACTGAGCCACCCAGGCGCCCCTATCTTGCTATTTTTTAAAAAAATACTTTTTCCAGCAATATTTTGTAGTTTTCCATATACAAGATTAGCATATTTTGTCAAATTTATCGCTACATTATCATAATCCTAGGGTATTATAAGTGCTTTGGGTTTTTATATTTAAATTTCTGATTGTTCATTGCTAGTATTTAGAAATATAACTGATTTTGTATTGACCTTATTATAACCTATAAGCTGTTAAACTCATTTATTAGTGCTAGTAGCTTTTTTGTGGATCTCATCAGCTTTTCTGTACAGACAGTTATGTCATGTGCAAATAAAGGCAGTTTTATTTCTTCCTTTCCAGTCTTTCTACCTTCTAGTTCTTTGCCTTGTCACATTGCTCTGGCTAGATTCTCTAGTACAAGTTGAATAGAAGTTATGAGAGTGAAAAACCTTGCTTTCCTAGTAGGAAAGCATCTGTATTTCCTCATTAAATATAAATGTTAGCTGTCAGTTTTTCATAGATACCCTTTGTCAAGTTGAGTAAGGTTCTCTTCTATTCCTGGTTTGCTAAGGAATTTTGTCAGAAATAAATGCAGGACTTTCCAATACTTCTTCTACATTTATTGAGATGGTCATTTGAGTATTCTTTTTTATGGATTGATTTTTGAATGTTAAACAAATCTTGTATTTCTGGGACAAGCCATATGTGGTTGTGATGTGTATTATCCTTTTTATATCTTGCTGAATTCTATTTGCTAACATTTTAACATAATTTTTGCATTGATGTTCATGAGGGATGTTGGATTGTAATTTTCTCTTCTTGTAATAACTATTTTTGGTTTTGGTATCAGGGTAATGATGGCCTCATATAATGATTTAGGTAGTATTCTTTCCTCTTCTGTATTTTTTTTCTTTAATAATTTATTGTCAAGCTAGCTAACATACAGTGTAGTCTTGGCTTCAGGAGTAGATTCCCATAATTCATTACTAACATACAACACCCGGTGCTTATCCCAATAAGTGCCCTCCTCAATGCCCATCACCCATTTTCCCACCACCACCACCACCCCCCCCCCCCCGCAACCTCCACCACCGCCATTAACCCTAAGTTTGTTCTCTGTATTTAAGAGTCTCTTCTGGTTTGCCTCCCTCTCTATTTGTAGCTTATTTTTCCTTTCCTTCCCTGATGGTCTTCTGTTAAGTTTCTCAAATTCCACATGTGAAGGAAAACATGTGATATCTGTCTTTCTCTGACTGACTTACTTAACTTAGCATAATACCCTCAACTTCCATCCACATTGTTGCAAATGTCAAGCTTTCATTCTTTATCATCACCGAGTAGTATTCCATTGTGTATATATACCACACCTTCTTTATCCATTCATCAGTTGATGGACATTTGGGTTCTTTCCATACTTTGGCTATTGTTGATAGCACTGCTATGAACATTGGGGCACATGTCCCCTACGAATCAGCACTCCTATATCTTTGGATAAATTCCTAGTAGTGCTATTGCTGGGTCATAGGGTAATTCTATTTTTAATTTTTTGAGGAACCTCTACACTGTTTTCCAGAATGGCTGCACCAGTTTGCACTCCCACCAACAGTGCAAAAGGGTTACCCTTTCTCCATAGCCTCGCCAACATCTGTTGTTTCCTAGGTTGTTAATTTTAGCCACTCTGACAGGTGTGAGGTGGTATCTCATTGTGGTTTTGATTTGTATTTCCCTGATGATGAATAGTGTTGAGCATCTTTTCGTGTGTCTGTTTGCCGTCTGGATGTCTTCTTTGGAGAAGTGTCTATTCATGTCTTCTACCCATTTCTTCACTGGATTATTTGTTTTTTTGGGTGTTGAGTTTGGTAAATTTTTAATAGATTTTTGATACTAATCCTTTATCCAATGTGTCATTTGCACATATCTTCCCCCATTCTGTCGGTTGCCTTTTAATTTTGTTGACTGTTTCCTTTGCCGTGCAGAGCTTTTTATCTTGATGAGGTCCCAATAGTTCAATTTTGCTTTTATTTCCCTTGCCTTTGGAGACATGTCAAATAAGAAGTTGCTATGGCTGAGGTCAAAGAGGTTGTTGCCTGTTTTCTCTTCTAGGATTTTGATGGTTTCCTGTCTCACATTTAGGTATTTCATCCATTTTGAATTTATTTTTGCGTATGGTGTAAGAAAGTGGTCCAGTTTCATTCTTCTGCACGTTGCTGTCCAGTTCTCCCAACACTGTTTGCTAAAAGAGACTGTCTTTTTTCCATTGGATACTGTTTCCTGCTTTGTCAAAGATTAGTTGGCCATATGTTTGTGGTTCCATTTCTGGGTTCTCTATTCTATTGCGTTGGTCTATGTGTCTGTTTTTGTGCCAGTATCATACTGTCTTGATGATTACAGCATTGTAATACAGGCTAAAGTCTGGGATTGTGATGCTTCCAGCTTTGGTTTACTTTTTCAACATTACTTTGGCTTTTCAGGGTCCTTTGTGGTTCCATAAAAATTTTAGGATTGTTTGTTCTAGCTCTGTAAAGAATGCTGGTGCAATTTTGATTGGGATTGCATTGCATATGTACATTGCTTTGGGTAATTTGTTTTTCCAATCCATGAGCATGAAATATTTTTCCATTTCCTTGTGTCTTCTTTAATTGCTTTCATAAGCTTTCTGTAATTTTCAACATACAGATCTTTTACCTCTTTGTTTAGGTTTATTCCTAGGTATTTTATGGTTCTTGGTGCAATTGTAAATGAGACTGGTTCCTTGGTATCTCTTTCTGTTCCTTCATTATGGGTGTATATCACACAACCGATTTCTGTACATCGATTTTATATCCTGTGACTTTGCTGAATTCATGTATCAGTTCTAGCAGTTTTTTGGTGGAGTCATTCAGGTTTCCCATGTAGAGTATCATGTCATTTGTGAAAAGTGAAAGTTTGAATTCTTTGCCAATTTGGATGCCTTTCATTTCATTTTGTTGTCTGATTACTAAGGCTAGGACTTCCAACACTATGTTAAACAACAGTGGTGAGAGTGGACGTCCCTGTTGTGTTCCTGATCTCAGGGGGAAAGCCCTCAGTTTTTTCCCATTGAGGATGATATTAGCTGTGGGCCTTTCATATCTGGCCTTTATGACGTTAAGGTATGTTCTTTCTATTCTGACTTTCTTGAGGGTTTATATTAAGACACGATGCTGTATTTTGTCAAATGCTTTTTCTGCATCTATTGACAGAATCATATGGTTCTTATCCTTTCTCCTATTAATGTGATGTATCATGTTGATTGATTTGCAAATATTGAACCAGCCCTGCAGCTCAGGCATGAATCCCACTTGATCATGGTGAATAATTCCTTTAATATACTGTTTAATTCGATTTGCTAGTACCTTGTTGAGAATTTTTGCACCCATTTTTCATCAGGGGTATTGGCCTGTAACTCTCCTTTTTAGTGGGGTCTCTGGTTTGGAAATCAAGATAATGTTGGCTTCATAGAATGCATCTGGAAGCTTTCCTTCTGTTTCTATTATTTGGAACAGCTTGAGAAGAATAGGTATTAACTTGCTTTAAATGTGTGGTAGAATTCCTCTGGGAAGCCTCTGGCCCAGGACTCTTATTTCTTGGGAGATTTTTGATAACTGATTCAATTTCTTTGCTGGTTATGGGTCTGTTCAAATTTTCTATTTCTTCCCTTTTGAGTTTTGGTAGTGTGTGAGTATCTAGGGATTTGTCCATTTCTTCCAAATTGTCCAGTTTGTTGGTATATAATTTTTCGTAGTATTCTCTAATAATTGTTCGTATTGCTGTGGTGTTGGTTGTGATCTCTCCTCTTTCATTCATGATTTTATCTGTTTGGGTCTTCTCTATTTTCTTTTTGAGAAGTCTCCTTCGGGGATTATCAATTTTGCTTATTCTTTCAAAAAATTAGCTCTTAGATTCATTGATCTGTTCTACTGGTTGCTTTTTATTTTATTCTATACTGTTTATTTGTGCTCTAATCTTTATTATTTCTCTTCTTCTGCTGGCTTTGGGCTTTCTTTGCTGCTGTCTTTCTAGTTCCTTTAGGTGTGAGGTTAGGTTCTGTATTTGGGACCTTTCTTGCTTCTTGAGATAGGTCTGGACTGTAGTGTATTTTCCTCTTAGGACTGCCTTTGCTGCATCCCAAAGGGTTTGGACTGCCGTGTTTTCATTTTCATTTGTTTGCATATATTTTAAATTTCTTCCTTAATTTCCTGGTTGACCCATTCATTCTTTAGTAGGATAATCTTTAACCTTCATGTATTTGGGGGCTTTCCAAATTTTTTCTTGGGGTTGATTTCAAGTTTCATAGTGTTGTGATCTGAAAATATGTATGGTATGATCTCAGTCCTTTTGTATTTGTTGAGGGATGTTTTGTGAACCAGTATGTGATCTATTCTGGAGAATGTTCCATGTGCCCTCAAGAAGAATGTGTATTCTTTTGGATGAAAAGTTCTGAATATATCTGTTAAGTCCATCTCGTCCAATATGTCATTCAGAGCTGTTGTTTCCTTATTGATTTTCTGCCTAGATGATCTGCCCATTGTTGTAAGTGGAATATTAAAGTCCCCTACAATCACGGTATTATTATCTCTACATTTATTTATGTTTGTGATTGAGTTATATACTTGGTTGCTTCACGTTGGGGTCATAAACATTTACAATTGTTAGCTCTTCTTGATGGATAGACCTGTTAATTATGACATAGTGCCCTTCTTCATCTCTTGTTACAGTCTTTGTTTTAAAATCTAGTTTGTCTGATATTAAGTATGGCTGTACTGTCTTTTGACATCCAGTAGCATGATAGATGGTTCTCCATCCCCTTGCTTTCGATCTGCAGGTGTCTCCGGGTCTAAAATGAGTCTCTTGTAGGCAGCGTATAGATGAATCTTGTTATTTTATCCGTTCTGATATGCTATGTCTTTTGATTGAGGCAGTTAGTCCATTTACATTCAGAGTGATTACTGAAAGGTAAGGATTTAGCGTCATTGCGTTATCTGTAGGTTTTGTGTTTATGGTGATGTCTTTGGTCTTTGTAGTCTTTGCTGCTTTTCACTCACAGAGTCCCCCTTAGGATCTCCTGAAGGGCTGGTTTGGTGGTCATGAACTCCTTTAGTTTTTGTTCATCTGGGAAACTCTTTATCTCTCTTTCTATTCTGCATGACAGCCTTGCTGGATAAAGGATTCTTGGCTACATATTTTTCCTGTTCAGCACTTTGAATATTTTCTGCCACTCCTTTCTGGCCTGCCAAGTTTCAATAGACAGGTCTGCTACTACCCTTATGTGTCTACCCTTGTAGGTTAAGACCCATTTGTCCCTAGCTGCTTTCAGAATTCTCTTTATCTTTGTATTTTTCCAGTTTCACTATGATATGTCATGGCGTTGACCTGTTTTAGTTGATTTTGAAAGGAGTTCTCTGTGCCCCCCTGGACTTGGATGTTTGTTTCCTTGCCCAGATTAGGGAAGTTCTCAACTATAATTTGTTCAAATAAACCTTTTCCCCCCTTTCTCTCTCTTCCTCTTCTTCTGGAACTCCTATGATACAGATAATATTATTTCATTTCATTGAATCACGTAGTCTTTAATTATCCCTTCATGGTCTAGTAATTTCTGTTCCCTCTTCTTTTCAGCTTCATCATTTTTCATAATTTTATCTTCTATTTCACCTATTCTCTCCTCTGTTTCTTCCATCCTTGCTGTCCCTGCATCTAGTTTATTTTCCATCTCATTTACAAAATTTCTTAATTCATCATGACTACTTCTTATGTCCTGATCTATGCACCAATACACATTCTCTGCTGTCTTCTATGCTTTATTCAAGCCCAGCTATTAGCCTTATGACTATTTTTGTAAATTGTGGTTCAGATATATTGTTTATATCTGTTTTGGGCGATTCTCTGGCTGTCATCTCTTCCTGGAATTTCTTTCGAGGAGAATTCTTCCACTTCATCATTTTGGCTAGGCTTCTGTCATTTACATGATGTAATAGCTTGTTTTATGTCCTGCACCTGCAAGTACTACTATCTTAAGAAGGGGTCACACACTGTCCAGGGCCAGGCACTTCAGTAAGTGTTTTTGGAGTGTGTTGCATGCACTCTGTTGTCTTTGGCTGCTCTCTTCCACTGCTTGTAGTGGTGGATTGTTTGGATCTTCCGCCAAGTGTGCTTTGATTTGTTCATTGAAGTATCCCTGGAAAAAAGGAAAGCAAAGTGGTGGTGGGCGGTGGGGAGCCTTATCCCATACAAGAAGAGAAATGAAAGGGGGATGGGGGAGAAATATAGGCAGACAATCAGAGAAACTATAAGACTTAATCCAGAGAGAGGGAGAGGAAAATAAAGAGGAAGGAGATACAGAAAAGGTGTAAAAAGAATAAGCATTCCTCATTAAAAAAACAACAGAAAGAGGGGCGCCTGGGTGGCGCAGTCGGTTAAGCGTCCGACTTCAGCCAGGTCACGATCTCGCGGTCCGTGAGTTCGAGCCCCGCGTCAGGCTCTGGGCCGATGGCTCGGAGCCTGGAGCCTGTTTCCGATTCTGTGTCTCCCTCTCTCTCTGCCCCTCCCCCGTTCATGCTCTGTCTCTCTCTGTCCCAAAAATAAATAAAAAACGTTGAAAAAAAAAAAATTAAAAAAAAAAAAAAACAACAGAAAGAAAGAAAGAAAGAAAGAAAGAAAGAAAGAAAGAAAGAAAGACAAAAGAAAGAAAGAAAATAAGAATTGACCAAAAATCAAATCAGAAACTATGAGCTTGATTCCAAAGGAAAGAAAAAAGAAAAGAGGAGGGTAGAAAGAAAAAGAAGGGAAAAGAGAAGAGAAGGAAGGAAAAGAGGGAAAAAAATAATTTAAAAAAAATTTTTTTAAATAGACTAACATTCAAAACTACAGGACAGTTGTCTGTTGGTGCCTGGGATGGGTGGCTGTGATGGTCTAGAGGAGAGGCTGTCTGGTTAGGTCAGTGTCAATCTCACTCTGGTAGATAAACAGTTACCAGGCATGGAGAGGCGGGGTTTGGTGTAGGCGGGTCTCACCTCCACTGGGGGCCACTGTGCTGTTCCCTGAAGCCCCACCATGTTGATTATGGGGAGAAAAATAGTGACACCCGAATATCTCCTCCCCAGACCAGGTGTCTCAAACCACCCTGTTCAGGCAGCCCTCACAGAGTAGCTCAGGCAGCTGGTGTGTCCTCCTAGGCACTTGGCTGGGATTCAAAACCTGATGTCTTAAAGGACCCCACACCCCGTGGACCTAGTTCTGGGGTAGCTCCATGCTGTGCAGCCAACAAAGGGCCTCTGGCTGTTGCCTGCAGGGTCTTTTGTCATTGGGGGTCACTACACCCTCTTCCCACAGTAATCGAGGGAGGGGCCTGCTGTCTCCCAGCATGCCCCCCGAGATCGCTCCGGTACCCTCCCCGCCAGGAGAGGAGGCGGGCTCCCTCCCCGCCAGGCGAATGCACACGGCAACACTCTAGTCCTGGGAAAGTCACGCACCCCTGAAAACTCCAGTCTTTAGCTCTTAAGCCTGTTTGCAAAGTAGAAACTGGCTCTCTCCCTATATTCTTCGTTCCTTAGTCCATGGTCCAGAGAGGTTTTTCTCTTGTCCAAACACAAAACCACACTTCCACAGCCACTCTTTACCTCCTTTTGTCTCTCCATAGAAGGGGCTCCCCCTCTTTGTACCTATGACACCGTTTTCTCTCTTCCAATTCGTGAATAGGCACCTCTGTCCCACCAAGCTTTGTCCACCTGTAGAGATTTCTCTGTCACTCCACAGCCTGTATTCTTGGGTATTCCAAGTGTCTGACTTCAGTACAGCTGTGTTTGAGGGACAAGGGAAATTCTGGTCCCCCTACTTATCTGCCATCTTAACTCCTGGCTCTCCTCTGTTTCTTGGAAAAGTTTTTGTAGATTTATTATTATTTTTCACTTAAATATTTGATAGAATTCACCATTGGAACTGCCTGGTCTTGAAATTTTCTTTGCAGAAGAGTTTTAAATTATGGATTCAATTTTTTTCAATAGATATAGTGCTATTTAAGTTTACTGTTTATTCTTGAGTCATCTTTGGTGTAGTGTCAAAGAATTTGTCCATTTCATCAAAGTAGTCAGTTTTATTGGCATAAAATTGTTTATAATATACTTTTAATATCTGTAGGATCAGTAGTTATGCTACCTCTTTAATTCCTAACACTGGGGATTTGTGACTTCTTTTCTTTTCTTTTCTTTTTTCTTGTCAGTCTGTATAGAGACATATCAATTTTAGTGAGCTTTTGACTAACAAACTACAGTAACCAGGCTTTGGGGTTGTTTTCATTGATTTTTCTCTTTGTTTTTTTATTATTTTCTTTCTTCTATTTATTCATTTCTATTTATTTATTCATTTCTATTTATTATTTTCTTTCTTCTGATTACTTTAGATTTAATCACTCTTGTCTATTATAAACAATATCTTTTTTGTATTTTATAAATTTCTTTGTAAGCACTGGTTTAGTGGTATCCCACCATTCGATATTCTGTGTTCTCATTTACATTCAGTTCAAATTTTAAAAATTTTTGGTGTTTATTTATTTTTGAGAGAGGGACAGAGACAGAGACAGAGCACAAGCGGGGGAGGGTCAGAGAGAGAGGGAGACACAAAATTCAAAGCAGGCTCCTGGCTCTGAGCTGTCAGCACAGAGCCCGACGTGGGGCTCGAACTCACTAACGGCAAGGTCATAACCTGAGCCAAAGTTGAATGCTTCACCAACTGGGCCACCCAGGTGCCCACGGATTTTTAATTCCATTTGTGTTCAGAGAACATACTGTATATAATTCCAGTCATCTTAAACTTACTGAGATTTGTTTATGTCCCAGAATATAGTTGTTCTTGGTAAATGCTCAGTGTGCACTAGAAAAGAATATGTCCTCTGCTGTTGTCAGGTAGTTTCCTATGCCAGTTGGTTCAAGCTTATTGATAGTGTTGTTCAAGTCTTCCATATATCTGTCTACTTATTCTATCAACTGTTGAGAAAGTGGTATTGATATATCTCTGTAATTATGGATTTCTTTGTCTTTTCAGGTTTATCAATTTTGCTTCATGTGTTGTGAATCTCTGTTATTAAGTGCATAAATATTTAGGATTGTTAGGTCTTCTTAATGAAATGAATTTTGAAATGGCTGTCTTAATCTTCATTAATATTCTTTGCTGTGAACCATACTTTGATATTAATAAAGGTAGTCCAGTTTTCTTTTGGCTGGTGTTAGGATGGTATATCTTCTTCCATTCTTTTACTTTTTACCCTATTTGTGTCTTTATATTTTTCAAGTATATTTCTTATAGGCAGCATGTAGCTGGGTTTTGTTTTTTTTAAAAATCCAATCTGACAATCCCTTCCTTTTAATTAGGGGTCTTTAAACCATCTTCATTTAATGTGTTTTGTGCCATTTGGGGGCCTAAATCTATCACCTTGCCATTTGTTTTCTGTAATTCCCATCTGTTCTTTGTTTCTTGTTCCTTTTTTTTTCTTTTGCCTTCTTTTGGATTGAATTTATAATGATTAAACTCTGACTATAATTTCCTCTTCTTTTTCTAGTTTCTTAAGATCGAAGCTAAGGTTGTTATTTTGAGAAACCTCTGTTCTATCATCAATATTTAATGCACTGAATTTCTTCCTTTAGCTGCATTCTTCCAAATTTTTATATGTTCTCATTTCCATTCCGTTCAAAATACTTTCTCATTTCCCTTTTGATTTCTTCTTTTCCGACAAGTCATTTAGAAGTAGAAGTGTGTTTTTTAGTTATCTTATTAGCTACCTGTCTTAGGGATTTTTTTGTGGTTGATTTAGAGTTTATAGTATCCATTTTTGACTTACCACCTTCAAGTAATATTATACCACTTTGTGTATGTTATAAACATGTGTAGAAGTAAACCAAACCATACATTGTTATTATTTGTTCTTTAAACAATTATCTCTTAAAGAGACTTAAACTTTTTTTCAATATTAACTTATATTTGCTATTATTGCCATATTTATATTTGCCATTTTCAGTGTTTTTCATTCCTTTTATGGATCTAAACTTCTATCTTTTTTCTGCTCAAAGGACTTCCTTTATTCTTTCTTTAATTTTTTTTTTGATGTTTTATTTGTTTTTGAGAGTGCGAACAGGGGAGGGGCAGAGAGGGAGGAGAACAGAGGATCTGAAGCAGGCTCTGAGCCGACAGCAGTGAGCCTGATGCAGGGCTTGAACTCATGAACTGTGAGAGCACGATCTGAGCTAAAGTCAGATGCTCAACCGACTGAGCCACCCAGGCGCCCCTCCTTTACTATTTCTTACACAGGTCTGAAGCGCCTGGGTGGTTCAGTTGGTTGAGCATCTGACTTTGGCTCAGGTCATGATCTCATGGCTCGTTAGTTCAAGCCCCGCGTTGGGCTCTGTGCTGGCAGCTCAGAGCCTGGAGCCTGCTTCGGATTCTGTGTCTCCCTCTCTCTCTGCCCCTAACCCACTTGCACTCTGTCTCTGTCTCTCTCAAAAATAAATAAACATTTAAAAAAAAACAAAACCTATTTTTTACACAGGTCTGCTGGTGACTGATTGCTTCAGCTTTTGTGTATGAGAATGTTTTTATTTTGCCTTCAGTTTTGGAAGATATTTTCACTGGGTAGTGAATTTTAGGTTCAAAGGTTTGTTTGTTTTCAGTGCTGTAAAGATATTTCTCCTCCAGTCTTCTTGCTTCCACTGTTTCCAACAAGAAATCTGTATTATTCTAATCTTTTTTTCTCCTGTATGTAATATATGGTTTTGTTGTTGTTGTTGTGTTTGGTCTCTTCTAAGATTTTCTCTCTACCATTATTGTTAAGCAATTTGATGGTGAAACACCTTAGTGTAGTTTTCTTCGTGTTTCTTGTGCTTGGGTTTGTTGAACTTCTTGCATCTGTGGATTTATAGTGTTCTTTATATTTGGAAAAGTATCAGCTATTGTTTCTTCAAATATTTCCTTCTTTGCCTCTACTTGACACACTCAATATTTCCTCTAGTTTCTTGACCCTATTGAATGTAGTTATAATAACTGTTCTAATGTCCTTCTCTATTAATTCTGTTACCTGTATCATTTGGGGTCTTTTCCAATTGATTGATTTTTATTCTCATTATAGGTCACCTTTTCCTGCTTCTTTGTATGCCTGGTATTTTTTTATTACATTCTTGACATTTTGAATTTGACTTTCTTGAGTGCTGGATATTTTTGTATCCCTATAAATATTTTTGAGCTGTATTCTGTGTTATAGTTAAATTATTTAGAAATAGTTATTTTCCTTTTGAAACTTGCTTGTAAGCCTTGCCAGGTGATCAGAGCTGCATTTTGTCTAGAGCTAATGTTTCTTCACTATTAAGGGACTAACCTTCTAAGTATTCTACCTGATGTTCTATTAAATGTAAGAATTGTCTACTGTCACTAGCTTGTGGGAACACAAACTGTTGCTGGTGCCATGTGATCACCTCTCTAATCTCCTGGGGTTGTTTTTCTTCAGCCTCGGGTAGTTTTTCTTACATGTGTGCACTGGTCAGTATTTAGCTGAAGACTCAAGGGGGACCCTTTATGCATCTTCAGAGTTCTCTCTCGTGCTCTCTTTCTGTGAAGCTCTTCTCCTCTGCAGTATTCTTCCTGACAGACTACACACCTTGACCTCCCTGGACTCACAGCTCCATCTCAACTCAGGAAGATAGTTAGGCTCTTCCCAGGTCCCTCCTCCTGTGCTACTGCTGGCAAGCTTTCTAGCAGTTAGCTAAGATATTGTAGGGCTTACCTTGTTTCCTCTCCCTCGGGGATCACTGTGCTACATTGCTGATGCCCAGTGTCTGAAAACCATTGTTTCATACACTCCATCTGGAATTTTACTCGTTCTAGGCAAGAGGGTAAAATCTGGTCTTTGTTACTCCATCTTTGCTGAAAGAGAAAGTTTTACAACTAATTTTAGTTTTGAGGGCTAGAACAAACATGGAGTGAAATGAATACAGTCTAACTGAGCAGAAAGTCTTCATTTATCCTGTAGCATAAACCGAGATAAAAGGAAATATATCACTTTTATTTTGGTGGAAAGCAACCTATTTTTTTTTTATTGTCCTTCCATTTTCTGGATATTGTTTCTGCAGAGGAAAAAAAAATCCAACCAACTTTATTATGACATTACACAACCCAGAATAAATTACATCTAATTCCTACTGACAGCTTTGTGGGAGCCACTAGGAAAAGAGAACTGAAATGAGTGTTATTCAGTAAGTCAAATTAGCATTCCTGAAATAGGATGACTGCTGGCTTATATAATGCTATCAATAATAATGAGATTTAACTTGAAGACTTCAGTCATGTGATTCTTAAGTCACAAACCTGAAGGGCCTTTGCGGATATATTTTAGAATGATACAGTCACGTGTTTTGTAAATGGGCTAATAGCAAAAACCCTTCTAAACCCAACCTCACTATTCCCCTTGATTGCCTCATACAGGCCATTAGCCCCAAGAATAGCACTGGGAGAGGTGTCCACCCAGGGTCAGAGTACTCAGTGCGTCCTGGCTTCTACCCTCCTTGTCCCTCAGGATCTTAGCAGGAGGTTAGTTTGGGTATTTCCTAAATATCAAGAGGCATATAGGCTTGCTCCATATTAAATAGGTCAAAAGTCAATGCAAGTTTGTAGACATTAGGACCCTTAGAGCTTGTTTTTTTGCTGTACAGACATTGGAGAGGAAGTGGTTAGACTAGTTTATTTTTTCCCAGTCAGAATGTTTACATGAGCCAATCCTGCTAATGGCCAGAGAGCATAGCCTTATCTGTCTCTGACGTTTGTAATCCCACAAGTTTTTTATAAGGGTTGGTGGCTGGAGGAGGCAGAGAGAAAATGTCACTTTGTGATATTTTGAGTTTTTGTCCAGTTATATTATCTGGTACATATCATACCACATTCCTAAACACAATATTTATGCTAGAGACGGAGTATTACATGGCTGCAACATGAGCCATGTGCTTAGGGGTGAACATCAGTGGAAGTCAAATTAGCAAATTGTGTATCTCAACAAAATGCTCAAAGCAGAACTGCAACCAGATCGAGCCTTGGGAACAAAGGATAGAGAGAAATGTAATTTGTCACTTCACTAAGTTTGTGTGTGTGTGTGTGTGTGTTGATGAATCACATGAGCCTTGCGGCCCGTGGCCATGAGTAGTAAACAGACAGGTCATTATCCTGTATCCCAGCAGTCCTCCCACTAGTTCTTTCATTTTGTTCATGGCACAGCTCTCCTCCCATTTGCCCACACTTTGAAACCTCACCTTCAGGGCGCCTGGGTGGCTCAGTCGGTTGAACATCTGACTTCGGCTCAGCTCATGATCTCACAGTTCGAGCCCCGCGTCAGGCTCTGTGCTGACAGCTCAGGGCCTGGAGCCTGCTTCGGATTCTGTCTCCCTCTCTCTCTGCCCCTCCCCCGCTCGTGCTCTTTCTCTCTCTCTTTCTCTCTCTCTCTCTCTCTGTCAAAAATAAATAAACATTAAAAAAATATATTAAAAAAAGAAACCTCACCTTCTGCTCTGACCTTTTCCTCGCTCCAAAGAGCAGACCTGTCCTCAGACCCTCTCAGGTTGTGTCTGCAGGCAGCCACCCTTCTCCCTCCTGGAAGCCACGCCTGGTCTTACCTGGACCATCGAGGCAGCCTCCACCTGGCCTCCATGGTCCATCCTCTTCCTCATCCTAGTCTGCAGATTGCTGCCACGGTGACTTTTCTGGACACAGCTCCACTCATGGTGAATGGGGCTTCCCTCTTCAAAGTTATATTGGATTGGGAAACAGATCCAAATCCCTTGATGTGGCCTCCCAAGGCATCATGGGTGGACGATGAGGGGCCTCACCTCTGCTTTACTAAACATGTTTCTTGTGACCCCCCCCCTCCTGAGAACCTCACGCTTCAGCATCAACTGGATCCCTAACACCTCCTCACCCTTGGCACACTCCAAGCTGTGGGCTGTGCTTCCTGGAGTGTGCCCTAGAATTCGTTTGCTAGGACTGCTGTGAGAGCACCACAGAATAGGCAGCTGAAACATGGAAACTTCTTATCCCACAGTCTGGAAGCCAGAAGTCCGAGGTCGGGGGCAGCAGGGTTGTTCCTTCTGAGGGCTGTGAGGGAGAATCTGCTCTATCCTGAGCCCCTAGCTTCGGGAGGTTGATTGGCAGTCTTTGGCTTTCTTTGGCTTGTGTCCAAATCTTCCCCTTTTTATAAGAGCATCAGTCATACTGGTAGGGGCCCACCCTACCACAGAAGGACCTCACCTTAACTCAATTACATCTGCATTGACCCCTCTTCCAAATAAATTCCCATTCTGAAGCAGTGTGGGTAGGGACCATGAGGGGGCACAATTCAACCCATGACACTGTACTTCTCTGTTGAATTTGGAGTAGAGAGGGTTGGAAGGAACAGAGTGAAGTGATATGATGCATATTTAGTACAGTAAAGATCTGAGCAATGCTGTAATAAGGAACCTAGCATCTCCAAACTTACTGTACCAGTGCTCCCTCCCCCATTTAAACCCACCAAACTAGAATCCTGTGGGACACACTTTGGGAAACACTGTCTTCTGTCCCTAACTTGTGGATTTACGAGGCAGCCTTATATTCCAGAGGGCTGAAACGTGGCTGAGAGACTAAAGCTTGGAGAGGGGAGCTGCTCCTGGAGGCCCTTGGGCCAGACACCATGTGGCTTCCTAGGAAAGGCACAGCAGAGGGGCTCAGGGTGGGCCAGAGAGGCAGCAGAAGGGCGAGGCTCCCTAGATGCCTGCAGTTTGAGCGCCTCGCCCTCTGTCGGAGCAGGGACCCCGCTGCTCGCCTGCATGTGACCTGTGCTGTCCAAACCTCTGGCCCAAGTCACTCTTGCTGTGTCCCACCTTCCAAATCACAGCCAGGCTACTTTGGGGCTTAATTTTTTTTCCATCACTGAAGCATTTCAACCAATTCCCAGCGATATTTTCTTAACGACTCTGGGCAAATAGAGTTGCCATCCTACTCGGAGACTCCGTCTCAGAGATCCCGTGGAGGAAATTCTGTTTCAAGAAAGTGAGGATTTAATTAAATAAATACACATTTAATTTCCCATGTGTGGTCGCTTTCAAGAGACAATCAGTCATTTACTCTAAAGTGTGTGTTTCAGGCACTCATGGGGCACTTATTAACCTCCAAATGCCACCAGCTCAGCAGGGTCTGGCCTCAGAAAGATGTTTTCCTGTTAATGGATAACTCCGCAGCAGGGTCCCACCCTTTTGTGATGTCAAAGGGGTTCTGTGTGCTCTGCTTTCCTGTGCAGTAATGGAAGCGAATGGGGGTGGGGATGGAGACCGCTAATAACAAGGCCTCTGTGTTTCTCCACACAGCTGATACCTATGTGGTTGCCGATGATCCAGTCAAATACCAAGGTAAGTCATCCCTGGTGGACTGGAAGCCCAGTCCCCTCCAGAGAAGGGTCGTGACATTACCAGGGCTCACTGATGCTCCACTTACCATGGAGCAAGGTGAATTCACCCTCCTCTCGGCCGCCCAGTGCTGATAAAGTGGGAGACTGGGCCAGGTAAGGGCCGTGCAGGCCGAGATGATAGCAGGGGCCACGCGCGTCCTGTTCGCTCTCTATGAGGATGTGGGTGGAGGGGGGATCCCAGAGTCCAGACGAGGCTCAGTTCCTGACCAGAACACAGGCCTACCCTACCTTTAGAGGACACACATGGGATCTGGGCCCACGCGTGTTCATTGCTATCTCCTGGCCACTAAAATGGACTTTTTGTGGGGCGCCTGGCTGACTCAGACAGACAATAGAACGTATGACCCTTGATCTCGGGGTTGTGACTTCAAGCCCCACGTGGGGTGTAGAGATTACTTAAATGAACTGTAAAAAATAAAATGGACTTATGGGGCACCTGGGTGGCTTAGTCAGTTAAGTGTCTGACTTTGGCTCAGGTCATCATCTCACAGTTTGTGAGTTTGAGCCCCATGTCAGCTGTGCTGACAGCTCAGAGTCTGGAGCCTGTTCGGATTCTGTGTCTCCCTCTCTCACTGCCCCTCCCCTGCTCGCTCATGCTCTCTCTCTCTTTCAAAAATAAACATTAAAAAGGTTGTGTTTTTTTTTTAAATAAAATGGGCTTTAAAACAAATGCTTATTTATTCTTGAGAGAGTGCAAGTTGGGGGGGGTGGTACCGAGAGAGGAGGACAGAAGGTGCAATGTGGGCTCTGCACTGACAGCGGAGAGCCCCATGTGAGACTTGAACTCACAAACTGTGAGATCATGACCAGAGTCGAAATCAGACGTTCAACCAGCCGAGCCACGCAAGTGCCCCTAAAATGGACTTTTTGTGACAAGAAGAATTCTATTAAGGAAGGATAACATTGAATCAATGATGGACTTGAGCTAGAAGGGCAAGGATCTGGCCCCATCCCTTGTTTTACATATGAGGAAACATAGGACCAGAAAGAAGGGTAACTGGGGGTAGGGGGTGCAGTCAGGAAGGGAAAGACCCTGTCCCAGTGACTTTTCCGCTGCCAGACCCCGCCTCGAGTGACACACTGTCATCACTTGGGCAAAACCTACTCCATGACTAGTAAAGTTACTTGACATTATGATGGCAGAGCTTAGCCACCTGCTCCACCCAAACCTGGGCTCCGTCTACGGCGTGAGGATTACAGGGCAAGCAGGGGGCAGAAGATGGAAACCTTCTGCCTGAATTCCTTCTCAGAGTTGGGGAGGGATGTTGGCTGAAATAAGGGGGGCGTGACCTCAAGGTACCCAGACACGGAGAGAGAAATGCAGCCATCTGCAGTGACTGCAGGCGTGGTCTTGTTCATGGTGTTGGTGCAGTTTGTGGCCACAGGTGGGGGCCCCGACACCGCCGAAGACCTATCTCCCACTAACTTTTACTATGAAAACAGTCACTTGTACTTCCTCCTTGAGGCATTGGATTGCCCCTGCCCCTGCTTTGTGGAACTCTGAGGAGGCCCAGAGAGCTTTGGACCTAGCTTCTCTGTGTGCGCTAACACGAAAACAGGGAGACTGTAACCATGATTAAAATGTAATGAGCACATATTACGCGCCAACTTCCGTTCTAAACCCTCCGTTAACTCATTTATCCTTAAAAAACAAACAAACCCACGAGGTGTTACTCTCCCCAGTTTGTCCATGAGAAAATCCAAACGCAGCCCGGAAAACCTTGTTCCCAGGGTTGTCCACAAAGGAGCTAGGATTTGAACCCAGGGAGCTGGCTGCAGAGCCCAGGCCCTTCGCCGCTGTCCCAGGCCCTCGTGGTGAATAAGCGCCCAGGGGTCAAGAATACGTGTCAGCTGTCAGTGCCCGTTGCAATGGATGAGTCAAGCTGGGATTGGCATTACTGGGATGGATCTGGGCCAGAGTGACTTTAGAATCATGCTGCCTGCCCACATCCCCTGCCCCGCACGCTGCCAAATTGGAGAGCTGGCCTTCCTGTTCAGGCCAGACAGCGCTTGAACCGCGTAGGAGTTCTGCCTGCAGAAGATGCCCAAGCCGGCGCTCCCTGGGTTGACCGTGCCCACTTGGAGGAAAGAAACTAAACTTAGATGTCTTGCCCTTTCTTAACAGCACTTATCCGCCGGACTCCAGCTTCGCCTCCAGGCCATTCAGAACCACGTGAACCACCACAGCTTACGGACGCTGCCGGGCTCCGCCCAGAGCAGTGCCGGCCTGGTGGCCCTTCGCAAGTGGCTGCAGTGCACCCAGTTCAAAATGGCCCAGGTGGAGATCCAGTCCTCGGAAGCAGCCTCTCAATTTTATCCTCTATGAGTGGACTCCTCGGCTCTCAGTGTCAACACTCTGGTTTAGCAATAATGGGTTTCAAAACAAAACAATTTGATCCAAGCAGGTTGGGGAACATACTGGTACTGTCCATTCTCTTTCTAGTCTAGTAAAAGACGTGCAAAGGCCAGAGAGGGCCAACAATGAAGCTTTCTTGCTACACATATTTCTGATGACTCCTTGGGCTATCTGATTAAGTGTTTCCTTACATTATTTTTTAAAAAACCAAATCATTTTTCTTTAACTAACTTCTATTTTTTTTAAGAAAAAAAAAATAGACTGGTGGGTACTCACAGAAAAGTTGTATAAGTCCCCCTGTTGCTATTTTTGATGATAGAGAATAAATAGGGTTTTTGAAACCTTTGTAGTGTTTTTTCTTAAAATCCACTCTTGGCAATGCAATAAAAAACCCGTCACCACAAGCCAGTGACACTTGACTGAAGCTTTTTGTCATTATCCTGGGAAAAGTGGCAGCTTGCAAGGACCATTACAAAGTGCACTTAGAAATTAGGTGGTTAACCTGTGCCAATTGTTTTTTTCTTTGTTTTATAATCTCATTTTCCAAAACTGTCCAGTAAGTTTTATTATTTTTAAAACTAATTTTTCAACTCATTCGTTCTAGGCTGTACTTTCTTGTAAGCTTTATGACAACCACTTAAGTTTTGTGAATAATAAATTTTATTCTTTTGTTAATACTTGTAATACAATTCAATTTAAAACTGTAGATCGCACACTGGACCAGACGACTCCCCACGCTGGCACAGAACACTGCACCTGAAGTTATGTTTCATAAAACAGAATTTTAATAGTGTAAGAACACCAAGATTTATCAGCACTCCTACTTAGCATTTGACTGTGCATTCACAAATGATCTTTCTCTTCTCTATCCCTGTAATGCACTGACGACAAGAAGACTTACTATACATTTAAGCTGTATATTGAAATGCTATTAAATGCATTTTTTATTATCTCTGTGAGCCTGGGGTTTTTTAAAATCAGTTTATACGTTTCTTGTAAACTTGGAAAACTCCTCTAACTTCCCTTAAAACTTAAGTACAACTATTGAGAGGAAAGGCTTTCTTTCGGGTCATTTTGGTAAGAGAAATACACAATTTACTTGAAGTCTGTTCTCCAGGAAGGACCTGAGGGCACGAGGCCATTTTATTTATTTATTTATTTATTTATTTTTATTATTATTATTTTTTTAATGTTGGTTATTAGGAGGCCTCTCTTTTCTTCTGGGAAGTCCGATCTCTTCATGCTTCTCAGGGGGAAACAAGTCCTCAAATGTTTAAGTGTTTCACGTGAGTTCTAGAAAGACAAGGTGGGAGAGCTTCGTCCCTATGAAAATTTGCAGGGAGCCACTCGGTTCCTAGATTAAGAACATAGCAATGATCATGCTTCATATTTTCCGAATGAGCTCTTCTGAAAGGCCATCCCCAGCTAGAAGGCTCCCGGTTGGGCTTGGTTATGCCTCTGTGAATGTTCTCTCGTATAGAAAGTTGTGCGTGTATTTCTCTCACTTGTAAACTGTGACAGCTTTGAGGTTATGTCCTGTCTCTATCCCCAGGGTCTGGCACGTAGTACGGGTTTAACTAATGTCTGTTGAACTGAATGGACTTGATTAAGCAACAGGTCTTTCTTGAGCCACCCAGTGGGCTCAGCAAGGGCTGAATTGTGACCTTTTTTTGAGCAGCGATTCCTGGAGTGGGTAACAGACACAGGCCAGAGTGGGAGGCCTTCGCTGCTTTCCCCGTGAGGGGTTTAACTGACTTCCGCATCTTGGCTCAGCTGTAGCCCAACCCTTTGCTAGTCCTGAGCCCACCCTGCTGCAGACAGCCGGGATCTTAGCCGTCCCATCCTACCAACAAAGTCCAGAGTCCTCCACAGGCTCTTCTCCAGCTCCAGCTCTTTCAGTGGGCTCAGCGTCCCTTTGTATTTGCATTTCCCTCCTCCCCTCCCTCCAAGGGCTGGAGATGGGCCCTCAATTCAGCCCTCTTGACTGGGCCCCCATCTAAAGCTTCCTACTGTCCAGACATGTTTCCTTTCCTCCAGGTCTGCCTCCTTGCCCCTGAGAACCGTGACCCACCTTCCTGCCAACCTGACCCAAATAACTGTCCTTGATGGGACCCTGCCTATGTCACTGGTTTAGAGAGACCAGTAAGCCTCTTCTCTGACCTACACTGCCCTCACCCCCATTCCCCAGTGTCCTCATCTTCTTTTTATATCCTTATGTTAGCCACTCACCCCCCTTCACCCCCGGGGTGAGTCCGACTCAGGTTCTTAGAAGAAAAAAGTGGAGAAAAGAGGGGACAGATGGGAGTTTAGCAGGACTGGCCCTAACAAGTAAGAGGAGAAGCCATTCACCTAGATCAGGGGTGGGCCCACTGCCTGTTTTTGTAAGGTTTTATCGGAACACAGTCACACCCACCGTGTACATCCTGTCTATGATGCTTTTGTGCTACAAGGGCAGAGTTGAAGAGGTAGGACAGAGACGTGCAGCCCTGAGAGCCTAAAACATTCACCATCTGGCCCTTTGCAGAGAAGTCTGCTGACTCCTGGCCTAGCTGAAGGCCACTGAGAGAAACCGTGTTGAACCTTTGCATGGATGTAGCTTCCTGCCACCTCAGGGCTTTTGAAATGTCATTACTAGTATTTCCTCATCTGTATGATGGGGGTAATGGCACATTCTAATTCATAGGGTTGTTGAGGTGATACAAGGACGCAAGCAAAGAGAGCAGTGCCTGGCACGTGGTAAGCACTCAATAAAAGTTATGAGTTATTCTTTTTGTCATGTTAAAGCCTAGGGAAGTAAAGCTGCTTGCCCAAGGTCACATGGCTAATAAGAGGCAAAGCTGGAACCTGACCACAGGCTGGCTAACGCCAAGGACTGGTCTCTCAATCACTGCCCATGTTGATTCCGGCTATACCACCCCCCCCAGCCCCCAGTGACAGTCTGGCAGCCACAGAAGGCAGAGGGAGTCCAACACACTTTTCTTGATCCAGATTTGGCCAGTGTTAACTATTGGCTTGGAGAGGGTCAAGGCATACAGGCAGTGTTCCTTCCCCCATGGAATCCTACTGGCTTAGAGTGTGAACAGAACATTCTGAGATTCCCAAGGGTAGAATGAACCAAAATCTGCAAACGCATAGATCCCATGATTGTTTGCCATCGGCATGCCTCTTACTAGTTGGGTGACCTTGGACAAGATACTAAACCTCTGTGGACCTCTGTTTTTCCTTATCTATAAAATGGAGATATCTACCCATCTCCCAGGGGTGATGGAAAGCTCACATGGCACTTGGGAGATATGGACCGCCAGGAAGACTGGGGACGCCTTCGCCTTGTGAAGACCACTCAAGGGAACAGCTCCCAGCTGCAGAGTCACCTGGTTTTTCCTTCCGCTAGTCCCTCAGAAGCAAGACCTACAGGCCATGAGAACCAAACGTGCTCATTAGCCAAGGGTGTCCAGTCTCCACCGTGTATCCTCCCTTTACAAGCGTGTCATTCTGCCTCTCACTGGGTGTTTTCAGCAAATCTCTTCCCAGAGAGTCTCATCTGAAGTCAAGCAGTTGCAGCAACTGTGCCGTTTGCTGCGACAGGCCAGCTAAGATTGGATCGGATGGGAGAAGATGGGTTATCCACCAGGACTCTTCCCTGAGCTGGGGTCAAAGGGCCTCCGGTGATAATTTGGACAATGCAGATTGTTTCATATACTTCTTTAATACAATTAACATGCAAATATGTATATCGGGCGGGTTGAGTCTTTTGACAGTAATGGGAGTGGTTGGAACTCAATGGAATAGTACCAGGCCATGTTTTTATGAGAGTTGATCCCTCTGGGGACTGAAATGTTATGCATGAAAGGTTGGCCAGTTCATTCCACCGGCAGGAGCAACAAGCAGTAAGCCTCTTGAATAGGATCCAAGAGAAACCACAAGAGCCATCATTTATTGGGGATGTACTAGGTACTGAACACGTTACACATATTACCTTCTCTCCTCTTAGTGCACCCCCCACGCTATTATTCCCATTTTGCAGATGAGGCAGCTGAGGACCAGAGATTATAGAATTTATCCAAGGTCATGCAGCCAGCTGTAATAACGTTAGGACTGGATGGAGTCTGACTCCCAAGTCAGACTCAGTAAATGTTCATTTCTCTTACCTTTTTCTGCTTCTGGGCTTTTTTGATTAACATGTGCTAAGAGCATGGGATAGAGAAATCTAAGGGCTTCTTGGAGCAGCTCAATTTGGTGTTTCTGTTTATTGATCATCATAAATTTCCATCAAGCCAGCGTCGCATCTTCTGACAAGGGCATTTTCCCCTTTGCTTTGGGAATTCATTTATTTGGGGGAAAAATTATGCTCGCAAAATATATCATTTATAGTTTTCCACTTAATATAACAGTTTTATGGAAAAGGATAAAAATGTATGAATTTAAAAGCATGATGATGAACTCTTAGATTGGAGGCCTGTTGAGAGTTCTCGCAGCCCTACGGACACTGGCCCCAGTTAACTATAATCATAGCTGCCATATATAAAGGCTGACTACATGTCAGGCACTTTAGATACAGCATCTCATTTAGTCTCCACAACCATGATGGGAGGAAGGCACTTCTATTATCAACCCCATATTACAGATGAGGAAACTGAGGCACAGAGAGACCAAATACTTGTAGGAGTCACTCAGTAGAAGGTAGAACAAAATTCGAGCCAGATCTGCCTGCCTCCTAAATCCCTGATTCTTTCTGATACATAATCTGATAGTCAATGATGTCTGGAGTCCTTTGCTACTCACCTGACCAACAAGGTAGAACAATGTAGGCCAAAAGTCACCACCTGGCAGACAACTGGTTGAACTTGGCCCATCCATCCCATGTTCTGTTTGACGAGCTTCAATTTGTCATTTCTCGTTTTGGTTTGAAACCTCTTTGATGGAGCACACGGGCTCCATTACTGACCTCTGACCTCTGCCTCCCAAGCAGGCCGACCCCAAAAGCCTCTCAGCAAAAGTCCTGTTGCATCTAGGTTGATGTACAGGGCCTGGCTTGCTTCACGCGTTTACCTGTCCCACCCTGCAGGCGTGTGCGTTCGCCACCCAGTTTAGCCTGACCTCGCATTTTATGGGCTCCCTCCGCAAGCCAGTGGCAAAGCAGGATTTGTGGCTGTCTTCTCAGCCCATAGTAGCCTTGCTCCCCCAGCATCATTCCTCGGCCCCCACCTGCATGGCCACTGGCTGGAGCCCCTGGCGCTCCCCACAGCCACCCATCCATCCATTTGACCTCATTTCAGGTTGGGGCTGGTCTGTCCGGTCTGCCACCATCCTGGTTTCTCCCACCTCAGAGCACTGGAGGTCAGCGGGTGATGTCAGGCACCAGCTCTTCCCTGCAGGGTGCACAGGACGCTGGCAGAAGCCTCGGATTTGGTTGAACAAAGAGCTGGCTTTTTAATTATGCAGCCCAGACAGGCCCCCACCAGCAGCCCGGTGGAGAGGGGAGCCTCCCGGGGGCTGGCTGGCAGACGCCCTGATTTCCGCTCCTTCAAGTGGCCACTTGGAAAAGAGAGGAACCAGCAAGTAATCAAGCATGAAGGACAGAAACACTCCAGGTGAGGACAATCAGGCCCCCGCTGAGCTGGGGGTGCGGGGGCGTGGGGGTGCTCTGCAGAGGGGGGCATCGGGCCAGTTCCAGACAGCGGGGTGTACCCAGAGCCCGCAGCTCAGACTGCTGAACGCTGGGCTGAGGGCTGGGGGAGTCAGGTGCACACAGGCCGGGAAGCCAGATCGGTTCGAGACTTTGCCGCAGACCTGTTCTCTGACCACGGGCAAGTCACTTGATCTTGCTAAGCCTTGGTTTCATCGGTAACAAAATGGAGGTGGTAATTCCTCTCTTCCAGTCTTTCTGTGAAGAGTAAACGTGATGATATCTGTCAGGTACTTAGCAGAGAGAGAGAGGATCATAAACAAGAATGACAGCTAGCCTTTAAGGAGCATTCATGACTCCTAGGTATGCCGGGCTCTGTGCTAAGCGCCCGACGTTCATGCAGCCATTTATTCTTCAGACTGTAATGCCAGGTGACAGCTGGTGTTTTGCTGAAATGAAATCACAGCTTGCAATGGGAATTTGGTTCCAATTCTTCCAAGTGCGGGCGTTCCCACGCTGCGGTGCTCCATGTGGTGACTCGAGGCTCCATGTTTCTCTGTTTGAATGAGCAACTGGGAAATCCTTCTCCATATGGCTTGTTCTGTCATCATTTGGACTTCACATTGTATGAACACGTCTTTGTGTTTGTCATGGGAATAGTATTTTGAAAATAATAAATGGATATGTTCTTTCTTCTTCTCCAGGAAACCACAGTCCCCAGTCTAGCTTCATGGATGGCATGAGCCAAGAGGAGATTCAGATGTAGGGCAAGTTCGGGTCAGATCGGAGGAAGAAGCAGAGAGCCCAGCTCTCCTAGACCCTAGTGGATCGTTGACAAAAGAAAAAGGGAGACAAATGTAGGGCAGGGCTGAGAGGCCAGGCGGGCATGTCTGCATCCTCTCTCATGGGGGTGAGGAGGTTGTAAAAACACCCAGATGGATATGCACCCGGGAGCCCCACAACATTGTGCCTGTGGCCGTGGGCAGCCTCGGTGGGAAGGGGGTGGCTGCACACAGGAGTCTGCACCCCAGCCCCAGCAACCCTCTCCCAGCCTGCATGAGGGCACAGATTCCAGGGTCCCCGCGGCTGGGGCTGAGAGCAGGAAGCTGGGCAGAGGCCACGGTCAGGAGAAGAGATTGCTGCAACCCAGACATTTGTATCTGGAGCCGTGGGGGCAGACTGCTCACCCTCAGAGATTAGAAGGGCCCGGGCACAGTCCTGCTGTCACCTGAAGGGGAAGCAGCCCAGTCTGGCCCCAACACCTGCCAGGACCTCAACCACTCCATCTGAGCTTGGTTCCCTCTGCGCCAGAGACCCCAGGCACCTGCTCAGGGGTACACCTGGGTGCCTTCTAGAAGGGAGCAGGCCTGGGAAGATGGTCCACCCAAGAGACAGTCAGCCCAAAGAGACCCACTAAACAGGAAGAGGCCTGAATCCCATTGATTTTGCAAATCCAGGTTTTTCTGCCTCTCACACCCCCATCCACAATGAGGTGGAGACTCTCGAAAGTTATGTGCAATAAAATGCTGTATTTTTTTTTCTCTATGCTGTGTGCATGGTGTTACATTCACAACCCACAGTTAATTAATTCTACAAATATTTCTTGTGCCAGGCAATGTTTGAGGGGCTGGAGATTCAGCAATGAATAAGACCAAACACCAGAGTGGAGTCCCTGTTCTCAGGCACCTTCTATTGTTTGTAAATGGTTTATTTATTTATCTTGAGAGAGAGAGAGAGAGAGAGAGAGCCTCCCAAGCAGGCTCCACGCTCAGTGCAGAGCCCAACGCGGCCCATGAGGTAATGACCTGAGCCAAAATCAAGAGTTAGATGCTTAACCGCCTGAGCCACCCAGGCACCCCAGGTAACTTCTATTCTCGTGGGAGGGAAAATGCGTGCATGTGTCAGCAAGGGTTCTTAGGGGTGAGAAGTGTTGTACTGAAATAAACTAAGGCAATAGAAGGGAGAATGACTAAGTGGCCTAAGAAAGCCACAAGGTGATCACTGGGGAAAGAGTGACAGTAAGCGCATCAGCTGGCACATAAGGAGCAGCAGGAAGGCCAGGGTGGCCAAGGGAGAGAAGGGGAACAGGAGGAGGGGTCGGGTTGGGGGTAAGGGAGAAACAAGGGGCAGGTCGGGAAGGGCCTCGTGAGCCAGGGGAAGGAGTGTGGCTTTTATTATAATTGTAGAAGTCGTGGGCAGTTTTTTTTTTTTTTTTAATTTTTATGTTTATTTATTTTGGGAAAGGGAGAGCAGGGGAGGGGCCGAGAGAGAGGGAGAGAATCCCAAGCAGGCTCCACACTGTCAGTGCAGAGTCAGATGTGGGGCTCAACCCCACAGTCTGCAAGATCGTGACCTGAGCCAAAACCAGGAGTTGGACGCTTAACCAACTGAGCCACCCAGGCGCCCCCATGGGCAGGTTTTTAATTCACGTATGATTTGACCTGTGTTTTGTAAAGATTCCCCCAGCTTTTGTGGGAGCTGATGGTGGGGACAACAGAGGTGGAAGCAGGAAGCCAAGGTCGGGATCTCACTGTAGTCCGGGCAGGAAGCGGTGGTGGCTTGGACCCGGGTAGGGGGAGCTGTGTTAAGTGGCTGGATCTCAGAGATGTGGAGATGGGAGGTGGTAGGACTTGCTGATTTATCGGTCACTGGCCCAAGGCACAGAGGCATAGAGCATGCCTGTCGGGGTTTGCACTGAGACACGGTGGTGGCCGACGAGGCCACGCGTGGAGCTGAGGAAGATGGCAATGGAGGGGGATCTGGGAGTCCTGCTGGGCTGCGATGAGCCGCCTGTTCACAGCAAGTGAGCTGCTGGACAAACCCAAGTCTGGAGATGACAGGGACAGCCGGGGCTGGAGGTGCACACGTGGAATCAGGTGCCTATGAGGGGATTTGCCGCCCGGGGCCTGGACGAGCTTGCTGGGGGAGCGTGGGGGGACACAGAAGGGAGATCACTCAAGGCAGTGTCCAGGCACGACGGGTGCCGAGGCCTGGCAGAGGGGAGGCAAGCCGGCCATGGCGCCCAGCTGGCTTCTTTTCTCATCCCCCACCATGACGTTTGTCACCGTCGGGCTGTGAACACACATACAGGCTCTGAAAATCTCTGTGTGGATTCCCATGATCCGGGCATGCTTATTACATTTGTTTTTTTAAGTTTGGCATAAAAATGAAACCGCAAGTTCTCATAAAGAACACGTGAGCCCCTGAGACTATATCCTGTTTCAAAGGTTAAGGGCAACCCTCCAGGCAGAAGTCAGTGGCACTGAAGCTAGCATCACCTGGAACTCCACAGAACAAGTGCCCAGGCACCAGATCTTCCTCCGCCCTGCTCTTTGAGGGCAGCTTCAGAACGACCTCATACCCTTTGGACCCTTCCGTGTTCCTGGGCAGGGACTGTACTTCCCTGGGCTGGGCTCACTTCCAAGCCGTGAGCCCACGTGAGCAGAATATCTGCCAGCCTGTAAGGTCGCCATCAGAGCGCCCCTCTCTTTGCAGCAGGGCATTGCCCTTCTAGGAATCCCTGTTTGGAATGTTGTTATCCCTGTGTCAGAGTCTGGAAGGGAGGACGTGTTTTTAAATTAGGAGGTGTAGGGTGGGGATGGAAGGAGCAACACAGAAAATTCCTAGTTACTTCTGGTTTTTTTTCTTTTTAAATTTTTAAACTTTTTTAAAATTTATTTTTGACAGAGAGAGAGAGAGAGAGCGTGCACAAATGGGGGAGGGGAGAGAGAGGGAGACACAGAATCTGAAGCAGGCTCCAGGCTCTGAGCTGTCAGCACAGAACCCAATGGCACGGCTCAAACCCATGAACCGTGAGATCATGACCTGAGCTGAAGTGGGACACTTCACCGACTGAGCCACCCAGGCACTTTTCTGCAAGTGCCATGTTTTAGGGAAACCTCCCAGTCTCAGGCAAACTGGGAGGGTTGGTCTTCTCAGCTGAGTCAAGGATCAAGATGGCTGAGTGCGGGGGAGGAGAGACAAGGTTGGGACCTTAGAGTCTCCATCAATGCCAGTCTTGGGTATTATGATGAAACCATATGGAAATGAAGCAGGTCCCCCCCCCCCCCCCGGGCCCTCAAAGAAGGGTCACACTCCACACTCAGCCCACTCTCTCCTTCCCATGCCCCCCACTGCCCAGGACCAGGCCCCTGCCACAAAAGACAGCTGATAATCATCTGTATAAGTGTATTTTTATTGAAAATAAAAAAGGCATGGTACTTTCTTCCTCATAAGTAGCATCCAGTCTGCCCCCCCAGTGCTGCCGGTCCTGCTCCCTGCGTGGTCTCAGCACAAAATCCACATTAGTGGCTCGCTGGTGGACAAGACGGCACCACTTGTACATTTGTCCGTTGAGACAGAATGAGAGACAAGAGCCCTCTCCCCGTATGCACATGGCACATTGCGAGGAAGGCAGATCTCAGGATATTTACATTCATGCATTAGATATCCCATACTACCTGGGCTGTTTAAGTCAGACTGTGTACAGATTCAGAGAGTACAGTAATTTTATATAGATATAGATATCTCTTTAAATATATATATAACTATATATAATATATATGTCTATATTTTTATAGCTATTAGTCTTTCTTCCAAAACTTGCTTTAGAAGCTCCTAAATAACACCTAAAAACTCTGGGAGATCCTATATGCCATTCTAAGTCGGGCTCAACTAGGAGACAGTTAAAAAATATCCATTTGAGAAAATGCAGACAAGAAATGTGCATTTCTCGACCTCAAAGTCTGGGCTAGCCTGAAGATTGGTCTGCGTTTAGGGGCTGCAGATACGTTCCTTAAACAAAAGTTCCGATTTCAAAGACCAGGTTGGTGTGGTTTTACAGATGCTTCTTGTCACTTAAGCGAAAAATCCAGTGAGGCCTCCTTGCGGCACACAGAACGGTATCCAAATGGCCAGTTCTAGGTTTGTGGGGTTGAATTCTCGTGTGACTTCGTTTTTAAAAACTGGGTTCTTCTCTTGGTTTGCACTAGCCGAGAGAGGAGACTTTACAAACCCGATGTGGGGGGAATTTATGCGCAAATGTTAGCTTTTCGTGGAGCGCTGGCCGTGTCCCTAGAGCAAGGTGGATGCCAAGGGTGCACAGTTGGGAAACCCTGCCTGCGGCTGGAGGGTTAGGCCAACTGTAAAACCTCCTAGGTTTCAGCCAGGGTGAGGGAAGGTGGGAGTTGTGGGGTTGTGCAAAGCTGGGCTGTGCCCTGCCTCCCTTGAGGTCTCCCCAGGCTGGATGCCCATCACGTCATGACCCCTTAGTCAGGGCCTTCCCCTCTGACCGAAGGTCTCTTCCCATTACTTCTGAGCCCAAGGTGCCGTGTGCATAGAGCTGGGGTCCCGCCCGAGTGTCTGTTCAGGGAACACGCAGGGGACTCGATGGCAGGCTACAGGCAGTAAGGGAAAGAGCCTTGCTGCAGACCCACATCCCCTGGCCCTTTGTCAACAGCTCGAGGCAGTGACAAAGGCCACTGGTGGCACCGTGCCATGCCAAGGTAGGCAGGGAAAGCAGAACGCAAATCCAAACCAAACACAGGCCCTCACACAGAAGGAAAACCCAAAGGAAGAACAGAGCCCTTTCTGGGAGGGTATGGGCCTGGGCCTGTCCTCAGCCTGTTCCTGCTGACCTGCGGGGAGGACCCGGGTGAGGGTCACAGCAAACTCACCTTCTCCCCTCTGCTCTCCGAAACACAATGGAACACAGCTCCATGGGCAAAGGGATTCCCAACCCAAGGTGGATTTCCAAGGTTCAGCCCAAACGGGGATTTGTTTGCTGTCTTGTCAGGCTTACCTGGATGGCAAAGTCTCACTGTGGCCCAAATACCCTTCAGAGAACCACACTGGTGGTCTGGAAAGTGGACGGAGTCCACCTAGCTCAGTTCCTACACAGAGAGAGCGGAACCGTTAAATGTGTCCACTTCCTTCTGAGCAAGTGTATGGGAGGTGAGGGAACCACGGGGTCAGGAGTGTTCTCCCAATCCGGGCGATGCCAGACCACAGGCCTCTGTCCCCACGGGCCTAGTGATGTGCCCACAGGTCGGGTGGCCACCTGGGAAACAGGCCGGGGGACCAAGATCACCAGGCCCGGAGGGTCCTCTCCCTCCCTCCCTCCCTCCCCTTCCTTCCCTTCATCCACCAACCCCTCTGGACGGTTCAGCATTTTTAGAACACAAGACATTCGAAGGGGGCCGCTGGGAGAACACCACCTCC
This sequence comes from Neofelis nebulosa, assembly GCF_028018385.1. Lineage (NCBI taxonomy): Eukaryota > Metazoa > Chordata > Mammalia > Carnivora > Felidae > Neofelis > Neofelis nebulosa. The sequence continues at coordinate 137,722,902 of NC_080788.1, forward strand.
TTCCGGATGAAGAGAGGCTGGGGACTCTCCGGAGAGGGTCTGAGTACCTGGGAAGGGCCTTAGGGGGTCATCGGGGAGACCCAGCGCCAGGCTGGGTCAGCCTAACCCAAAGTGCTGGGCTTGGCATGAGTGGTGGCCTCTCCGGATGAAGGCAGAGTGTGGCTCACATGGAGGCATCAGTTCCTGCGAGGATCAGGGGTGGAAATGAGTCTGCGAGTGGGTAGAGGGGGCTCTGTCCTTCCCGGGTCCTTGGCGTGGCGTTCAGTGACTTGTTTTGCCTCTGGAAGGTCAGACACTAGCTCTGGGTGTAAAAGAGCCCCTCTGCTCAGTCAGGAGGGGACCTTACAGGCTGGGCTCACAGCCCACCGTGGCAGGGGTCAGAAGTCAAGAGCCAGGCGCGGCGGGTGTGGGAACAGGAAGAAAGGAGGCAGGCCCTGAAGACTAAAGACAAGTCGCCGATGGGGTGATAGACATGTGTGGGAAGCACCTTTGGAAGGGGACATCTCATGGCTGTGCTGATGGCTTCTGCTGGGACGCATGGTGAATGGAGAGCAGTCTTCCTGGGGAGGAGGAGAGGTTTTCTGGCAGGCAAGTGATTCCTGGATCACCTTTCTCTTGGCTAAGGTAGGATGCCCCCCTACCCCAGGAGACAGACAGACTCCCTGCCTTTGTCAGAGCGCAGTTGGGAGACAGTAAATCAAGTCCAAGATGGAGAAGAGACGTGAAGAGTGGGTGTGGCGGTGTGGCCCCGGCTGCTGCACGCAGGTGAGCTGGCCCGAGAGCTGACCAGGGGCAGGCTGGGAACGGGATGGTTTCTCCCTGGGAAATCCTGGACAAGCCCAGAGTCAGCTCGTGTCCTCCTGCTTTCCCGTGTCCACTAATGCCACCAACGTGCCCCTCTGGCCGGCGAGTCCGGGGTCTGCAGACTCACACCACAGCGCTGTTCACGTCCACCCCTTTGTTGCTCTGCGAGGAGGTCATGGGATACTCAGCAACACTGGTGCCATTCTCCTCTTTTCTCAGTGGTTTCCTGGGAGGGGAGGCAGGGACACCCGTTAATGACCAATGGCAGGGGTAGGTGCATCCTGTCCTTCCAGACAGGCCACCAGACTCTGTTCTGGGTTAGTATCCTTGGGCCGCTGGTCCTTGTGGGGGCCAATCAGGAGCTGGAGGTGGTCTTAATGAGGGGGACCGCACAGTGTGCCGTACACACCAGGACACAATTGAGAGTGAGAGAGGAGAGCTGTTAATCATGAAGCGGGGACAACAGCTGTTAATAATGAATTGGGACTGTTTGGGACAAATAAGAGCGGAGAACCTGTGTAAGACGTACAGTCAGGCCTTGGTTGATCTCTGATTATGAGCAAGCGGTTGTGAAGAGGAATACCTGGGGGTGCAGAGTTGAGGCGCCAGAGGTTGGATTTTGCAGCCTTGCCTCTGTGCGGTCAGAGGTACATGGAAAAGGTGACAGAGGATGGCGGTGATGGTGACGCCTGGTGGTGGCCATGGTGGCTTGGGGCGGTGGGAAGAGTAATGGGGGTGGAAATGGTGGTGGAGTTGGCGGTGGAAGTGATGGTGGTGGTGGTTATGGTTGTGTCAACGGCGGCGGTTATGGTAATGGCGGTGGTGATGCTGATGGTTATGGTTGTGTCAATGGCAGCGGTGATGTAATGGCGAGTGTCCAAACTAAGTGCATACTAGTGGTTCTCAAGCACTTAATGTCAGGCCACTTGAAGACCATTCCAGAGGCTATTTGACCCCAAGAGCCATTTCTCCCATACATACAAGGCTCAGGAAGGCTGGGTGGGAGGCTTTGAGAAGGCTCTTGCTCACTCGCAGAGGTTCTGAATTCGCAGCACTACTTTCTGGCCTGGCTCCAATCTGACCTCCTCTCCTGGCTGGTTCAGGAGGGCTCCAGGCCCCTGGCGACAGCCTCTGGATCTAGGCCACACATGCTGTGGAGCCCAGTCCCATATCACAATACTGCTGTCTCGGGTGAATCTGAGGCCCGTGGGGCCGTAGCTCAGTCACCTCTGTCCCCAGGAACGCTGGGGCTGAGCCTGACCTGGCCTTTGCTGTGTATTGTCTCTGTTGAATGTCTAAGGCCATCTCTGAAAACCTGGTGATTGATTGCTTCTGCCTTCTCCAACGTCCCCGGAGCCTCTAGGAACCCAGCCTGAGGACTGGTACTTGGAGCCTAGTCTGCTGCCTATGGAATAAAGTCTGAGGTGAATTAGTTTAGGGGAGGCAGGGTCTCCAAGGTGGTTATTGGTAGTTTCATGGGTGGGATTATTAGGCCCGCTCAGAGACAACACCCTGAGATCAAATCTAGTAACTTCCCTTCCCTTTTTTTCTTGCTGCAGAAACTAGCTCACAAACCACAGAGAGAAACCCAAGTTCACGGACTCTGGGTGTCAGGCTCAGCCACGGTGGCTTCTAGAAGTGTGAGATGCAAACCAGCACTTCCTCCCGTGGCGCATTATGCTTTGGACAAAGCACTCTCAGCTACAGATGTTTCTGGCCCCTCTCACAATGGTCCCCTGAAGAAGCTAGGCCTGGGGTTAAGAGATCCATTACGTGGGGAAACTGAGGCTTAGGGATAGCTGGGACTTGCCCATGGGCTCCCAGCTGGTTGGTGCTGCGGCCTGGACCGCCATCTCCTTCCACCATATCCTGGTCCAGACATCTTTCCCTTAAATCAGCATTCCCAGCAGGGCATTATCTCCGCAAACAGGCTCTATGGTCCCATCAGCTTGGAAAGGCCTCCCACCTCCCTCCTCCTGGAGAGTTCCAAAAGTTCTCAAGAGTCCTCCAAGAAGCCTGTCTCATTTTGCTTTAACCCAGCATGTCCCAAGAGCCCCGCTTAATTTAGATGCTACAGACACTTTCTGGAACCCCCAGGTGTGTAGGGGTCAGACGAGTGTCCTTGTTTGTGATGGGCTTGTGGAAGTATGGTTTCTGAGCCAACCTCTGCCCCTGGGCCTTTTCTCCCTCAGTCTCCTTCATGTCTCCCCTGTGCCCACTCCTTCCCAGGGGCTTCAAGTGGCTCTGACTCTGCTGGGCGGGCGTCATTTCTGACTCTGGGCGTGCATGGCCCGGAAACTCGGGTGGAGGGTATATTTTCTTACAGTGAGATCCTGTGTTGCTCTCGCCATGAGGCCACCGATGGAGTTAAGTGAGATTCCTACATTCATCATCAATATATGAGGACGGGGGAGAGGGACATCAGGATCGGGATTCCAGAAAATATTAACAGGCAAAAATCTCTGAGCCCAAACCCACACTGCTTCACGGCTTTTCTCCCTAATAAATATTCAATCTTGGGCTAGTCTGAAAAATCAACTGGAATGGGTCCAGGTCAGGGGAGATGAGGCTGAATGAAGAGACTTCAGGAGTGGATAATGGAGAGATGCGTCTGGAACTCCCATGGAAATGGGCAAAGCATGGACGGCACAGAGTTCCCACCTTTTCAGGGTGAGGGTAGGAAATCTGCAGGACTTCTGCCAAGAGAAGAGGTGACATTTCTTAAAGCCAGGCTGCTGGCCAGGACACCCCTTTGCGTTCCTGGGGCCTTGGAGGGAAATGTTGGCCCAGAGGGCCTGGCAGGAAGTAAGCCTGGCCAGAGGGACACTGAGGACAAGGCCAGGAGACAGCCCCAGGGCCTTCTCAATGGCCCCAGCCAGCTTCCCACCAAAGACCAGCTTTGTCCCAGGACAAAGGGCGTCTGGATAGGGGCTCCACCCAGCAAAGTAGCACCCGGTGGCTGGCCCAGCGCCCCTACAGGAACATTCCAGGAGCCTGGGCATGGCAAGGGGAGGGGTTAGTGTCCCAAAGGTTCTCCTGAGAAGTGGGCTCGATCTGCTCCCCTCCTCTACTAGAGCTAAGCCCCCAACCGCTCTACTCCCTGGACTGCTGCCCCAGCCCCCTCCCAAAGCCTGTCTGGGAGTCACAGGAGCCCAGTGGAATCTGGAGTTTTACCTACAACAGGAGATGGCTCTACCTCCCCCCTCCCCCCACCATCCTTCCACTAAAGGGCACTACAGGGTGACGCTGCCCGAGTGCTGAGATGTCATGCCTCAGTGAACCCAGGCCCCACCACTTCCAGCCATGTGACTTCGGGCAAGCCACTTAACCTCTCTGTGCCTCAGTTTCCTGGTCTATAAAAGGGGCACAATAATGGTGTCCATTTCATAGGCTTGTTGGGAGGATTAGATACGTTAATGCAGGTCAAGCACTTAGATGAGCATCTGACATACAGCAAGTGCTCCATAAGTGTTTGTTAGCTCTCAGCACTGCTGTTGGAAAGGTGTCAGCGGGGAGCTGTCCTGTTGGCCGGCAACGGCCAGCGCTCTCCAGTCTGCACAGACTTCCTACCTAATGGATGCCCGTGGGGCTCAGGAAAGGCCAGAGAGGCTCGCCGGGACCCAGCATGGCTCTGCAGCGCTGTGAGCCAGCCAGGGCTGGTCCCGCTAAACCAAAGTAAGGCATGTGCACCCTGGTGTGGGAAGAGATGGCCACAGACGACTCCCTACAAGGCCTGGTTCCTAAAACCAAGAGAAAGGGAGGTGAGATTTCCTTGGCCATGTCCGGGATTCCTGCCTGTCGGAGGGTGGGCTCTCCACCCCGAGACTCCTTCCCCCCTCGCCCCCATCCCGGCAAACAGCAGGCACTCCTCGTTCCTTACACGGGGCGCTGTGCTGACAGTTCCGGGGGGCTCAGGCCACGAGCCATGGCCTCCGCAGGAGCCGCCTCCGCCCGCACGCCGGGCCGGGCGGGAAGGGCCAGGACAGGAAAGGCCGGGACCCAGCTGCCCCTCTTGGACCCTGCTGACAATGTTATGACAGGTCCCACCCTAAGAAGGGAGGGCTGCCTGGCTCGCTTCTGGTCTCACGCACCCCGCGGAAGGGGAAGGGACTGCTCTCAGTCAAGCGTAGCAGTTTCAGACTCCCTTCTTCCGAAGGCATCGCCCCCGAAACACACACACACAAACACACCCATATGCAAACACAGCCCACCCCACCCATATACACACACACCACACCCATACACGTACACACACACACACACACACACGCACGTCCATACATACCCCTTCACAAACACACACCCCCTTCCACGATGAGATGCCTTTGTGGCCTGCAGACTTCTCCAAACCTGGGTGAAGAAGCCGAAAAGAGCCCTTCCGAGCCACCAAGGGAGTCGTCGACCAGGAGAAGCAGCGGCCTCCTTTCCAGCCCAGCACACTTTTCCCCACCACCTGGGTGAAGGGGAGTCAGGGACGCAGCCCATCGGCACCCTCACGCTCCAGCTGGCCCCGCTGTTTGACCATCTCCCTAGGGCTTCCTTGTTCAGCCACCTCCGGCTGAGCAAGTCGAAGGCTGGCGTCTGTGAGTCTCCCAGGCTTCGGCTCACCCCTGGGACCCAGCCAGCAGGGTGAGGCATCTGGATCTCATTCTGCATGCCGTGGGGAGCCACTGGAGGACTCCTTACGCCAGGGATCCCGGTCTATACCCTCACCCTGCCTCGCGACCTCCAACGAGCATGTCTAGAGAGATGAGTTCAGAGAGGGATACAGCTTCCTGGTGACAAAAGGGCCCCTGAGAAGCAGGGACCTACCCACTGGCACCGAGAGCGCCCACAATCTGCCTGCCTTTCTGTCAATGACTGGCCTGTAGCGCTATGTGGTCCCCGCTACAAAAAGCAGCTCATCCCTGCTGCCCACCTCCTCCCGCCAGGACAGGATTTCATCACCCACCACAGCAGGTGGGTCCCTTCTGGGGGCGTGGGGGGGGGGGATGGTAAGAAATGAGCCCAAATAAACGTCTCAGCCCAAGGCAGGTGGGGACACATATTGCCTCCACCCTTTCTGGGCCCAATCCTTTTGGAGGAAGGGTTGTGGAGGTGATAATAATGAGATACTGCGGCATAGGGGACTCAGAAAAGCCTGTGTGTTGACCCCACCAGTGGGGAACAGCGAGCCCTGGACCACCTGGAGGATGGCAGTGGCCCCGGAGTGAGAGGACTGAGTCTCGGGCCTGCAACAAAGCACAAGCACCAGCTCCCTGAATCCAGCCGAGGTCCCGAAGGAGGTCAGATAGTCTCGGAGCAGCAAAGGTCACGTATCCCATGCTCAGCACTCGGCCAAAGGCGGTGCCTCCTCGGAGCGCACTGGCTTTGACTTGACTCATGGTATAGCCAGACGTGCTGCTCTTGATTCCCAGCTGGAGAGGCTGGATTTGGCCCCTGGGGGTGGTGTTGCTATAAGAACATACGGGGGCAGCAGGGAGAAGTGACAGACGGGAATGGCTGGGTCTCAAGTGCCCAATCATTGGCACTGGGCCCTACATGGCCCAAGAGGTTTTGGCGCACGAGGTAGCCCCAGTCTCGAGACCCCAGGAATCCAAAGTGCACTCAAGGTGAATATCTCGCTCCCAGAAGTTCATGCGAGATGAGGCCGGATGAAGACGTCCCACTCCTGGGGCGCCCGGGTGGCTCAGTCAGTTGAGCATCCGACTTCGGCTCAGGTCATGATCTCACAGCTGGTGAGTTCAGCCCCACGTCGGGCTCTGCGCTGACAGCTCGGAGCCTGGAGCCTGCTTCTGCTTCTGTGTCTCCCTCTCTCTCTGCCCCTAACCCACTCGCATTCTGTCTCTGTCTCTCTCAAAAATAAACAAACATTAAAAAAAAAAAAAAAAAGACGTCCCACTCCCGTCCCCAGTCCCTGGGCCCCACCTATCTTGTCTTCCTCCTGCCCAGCCCTGCCCTTGATTCTGCAGGTCGGCAGAAGCCAGGGGGAGAGGGCTGGGCTGGTGGTGTGTGTGCTGGGGAGGAAGGGGAGGGGGCTCCTCTGAGAGTGTTATGCCCAGTGAGGGGTGGGGGGGGGGAGGCTGGGCCACCCTGGACGTGGGGAGGGGGCTGCTGAATCACCGCACATGTACTCCAGCTTGAGTACAGCGAGGGGCTCAAGACACGAGGGTCAGAGGAAGGGGAGCACAGCTGGCAGAGGGTCACCCAAACTGGTGAAGGGGAGGGGCCTGGCACTTAAAATCGGGCGCGTGTTATGTACTCTAAAGCAGATCCTGGGGCACCTGGGTGGCGTAGTCGGTTAAGCGTCCGACTTCAGCCAGGTCACGATCTCGCGGTCTGTGAGTTCGAGCCCCGCGTCAGGCTCTGGGCTGATGGCTCGGAGCCTGGAGCCTGTTTCCGATTCTGTGTCTCCCTCTCTCTCTGCCCCTCCCCCGTTCATGCTCTGTCTCTCTCTGTCCCAAAAGTAAATTACAAAAAAAAGTTGAAAAAAAAAAAAATTAAAAAAAAAAATTAAATAAAATAAAAAATAAAGCAGATCCTCCTCCACTTACCCAGAGAGAGAGAAAAAAACAAAACAGAACTGAGTTTACTGAAATTCTAAATAGAGTTTGCTCATTTGAAAGGTAGAATCTGGCAAGTCTATGTAAACAAGCCTCCATTCAAGCCGTAGAAAGTCATGGAATAGTTACTACGTGCCAGGTGCACTGGGGACAGGGATGAGGAAGACGTGACCGCTTTCCACCTCTGATGCGTGTGCAAGGGTGGGCATGTGTGTGCACACAGCCCCTCACACACGCGGGGGCACATGCACGTGTAAACACCAACATTATGGGGCGCCTGGGTGGCTCAGTCGGTTAAGGGTCTGACTTCGGCTCAAGTCATGATCTCTCTGTGAGTTTGAGCCCCGCGTCGGGCTCCATGCTGACAGCTCAGAGCCTGGAGCCTCTTTGGATTCTGTGACTCCCTCTCTCTCTCTGCCCCTGCCCTGCTCACACTCTTTCTCTCTCAAAATTAAAAGAAACAAAACATTTAAAAGAAGACACCACCGTTAACCTACCTAGAGCAGAAAGCAGAAACATGAATCAAGGAGAGCTACAACTCCGGGGCTTGGGCAGGAAAGAAGGGTCTAGGCCAGGCCAGGATGCTGGTCAGAGGAGGTGGTTTTAGAGCCGGGGCCTGAGTGAGGAGCAGGAGGGGCTCAGCCGTCAGAGAGGAGGGGCTAGAAACGTCTGCGACCTGAGCGGCTCTCTTCCCCAGCCAGGCCTCAGTTTCCTCCCGACCTTGGAGGCTCACTCTGGCTCAGACACCACAGGAAACTCATTCCCACCCCTCGGTGGCAGGCCACAGCCCCAGGCCTCCAGGCCTGCTCTGCTTGCCACACGTTCCGTAAGAACCAACCCTTCTCGGCAGCCCCCCCGAGCTCCAAAGAGAATGTCAATGTTAAAAAGAAAATTAATTTCACTGGCTGATTTGCTGTGGAGTCTATGATTCAGGAAAGGTCCTGAAAAAATTCCACCGTGGCATCAGGCTGGAGAGAGAAACGGAGGATGCGAGAGGGAGAGAACTGAGTGTAGCCAAGTTCCCAGGGAGTTACCATCCTCCTGGAAAGGACAGAGCCTCCAGGCGAACATGGAACTGAGGGACAGATCACCTGATGTATTAGCCCACACTGACAGGAGGCGCTCTCACTCCAAGGCAGCAAACACATCAGAGTACAAGAAATGAGTCAGCGGCAGACAATACGTGTATCGTGCTAAGGCAGACACTTGTCACTGATCGCCCCCCTGGGAGACACCTGTAGGCAGGGGACAGGGAGAGGGGCAGTGTTTTGTACGTCTGTGGGTGCTGTGTTAGGAGGCTGAGACTTGCATCTTCCAGACTGGAAAGTCAACAGATAGTGTGTGAAACTGAACAAGAATTCTCACAGTGGTATATACTATCACTTAGAATATGGGGACAGCAGCGCCTGGGTGGCTCAGCCAGTTAAGCATCTGACTCTTGATTTTGGCTCAGGTCATGACCTCATGGTTCATGGGGTTGAGCCCCACATAGGGCTCTGCCCTACAGGGTGGAGCCTGCTTGGGATTCTCTCTCTCTGCCCCTCCCCTGCTCTCTCTTCCTCTCAATAAACAAACAGAAGAAGAAGAAGAAGAAGAAGAAGAGGAGGAGGAAGAAGAAGAATATGGAGAGAAAATACCAGAAGAAGAGCTGACACCCAGAAATGGTTGCCTCTCAAGAATGTGACTTGGGGGAGAAAACGGGGGGGCAGTCAGGGACTGCTGTTTTTCTTAACAGACTTGTGGCACATTTGACATTAAAAAAAATTTTTTTTTAATGCTCATTCACTTTTGAGAGAGAGAGAGACAGACAGACAGCATGAGCAGGGGAGGGGCAGAGAGAGAGGGAGACACAGAATCAAAGCAGGCTCCAGGCTGCGAGCTGCCAGCACAGAGCCCGACGCAGGGCTTGAACTCACAAACTGTGAGATCATGACCTAAGTCGAAGTCGGATGCTTTACCAACTGAACCACCCAGGTGCTCCCCACATTTGATATTTTAAGCTTTGTGCACGCATTACCTTGATAAAAATAAAAATTAAAAGGTGGTAGTGGATGTACAAAGCCCTAGTTTTACTTTCTTTTTTTTTTTTTTAATGTTTATTCATTTTTGAGAGATAGAGACAGAGACGGAGCGCGAGCAGAGGAGGGGCAGAGACAGAGAGAGACACAGAATCAAAGCAGGCTCCAGGCTCCGAGCTGTCAGCACAGAGCCCGACATGGGTGTCGAGCCCACGAACCTGAGCCGAAGTCGGATGCTTAACCAACTGAGCCACCCAGGCGCCCTCCTAACGGTACTTCCTAACCATAAAGCCCCATCGGGAAGCGGGCACAGTGCTCCTGACTCGGAGCTAGGGGAGCAACCCGTCTCCCACCCCCTTCCCTCTCTCTTCATTACTCTCAGGCTTCTCCCCTCCTTCACAGCACTCATTAAAAGCACCTCAGGTATTAAGTTGTAGGTGTGTGTGTGTATTCAATCCATTTCCTCCACTGGTGAGGGGGCTTGGACTCATGGTGTAGACCTCTACATCCCTGGAGCCTAGTCGAGTCCTCAACACATAGTAGGTACTCAGTCAATATTTGTGGACCAAGCCGAGGAGCACCAGAGTCCCACAATAACATGTGTGCTCAGGCTCACTCCGGCCCACGTGCGCCTGAGCTCACTCCCAGCGAGCAGTGTGTGCCCTAGTTGTCTGCGATTAATGGTCTGCAGGATGAGCCAAACTGTTCTGCAGTCCCTTGATCGGTCTTTCAGCCAATACCTTGTAAATTAGAAGGAAACGGCTGTCTAGCGGCTTAATGGCAAATCGGCGGCGGAAGGTGAAGGACCCGCGCCACGGATGGCCCCAGGAGGAAAGGTGCTCTGCGTGTGCCTGGGGTACGGGGGTGGCTCCAGGCGAGGGGCTTGGACAGGGTGGGCGTCATCTATCTGCCACACACGGTGTTCCCTGCAGGAAGGGTGTGGCTGCCAGAGAAGCTGCAAATGCCACTCTAGGAGGGTGGCGTCACTCTTAAGAGTCCACAGGCCTGTGACCTCCCTCGCCCTGGCCTGGCCGGGGTCTGAGGCCTGGCCCTCCTACCTGGGCAGTGGGCACGTTGTGCCCTGGAGCTTTGTCTAGATGACTCTCACTGATCACTGCTCGTTTGAGGTTCCTACCCCACCCTGGGCCGACAGCTTCTTCTGTTATTTCTCCTTACAGCATTATTTCACTTTGTAGTCCCTTCATTTATTATCATCATTATTATTTTAATTTTTACTTTTGAGAGAGAGAGACTGAGCGTGAGCAGGGGAGAGCAGAGAGAGAGAGACGGAGACACAGACTCCAAAGCAGGCTCCAGGCTCCGGGCTGTCAGCACAGAGTCAGACGTGGGGCTCAAGCTCACGAGCCGTGAGATCATGACCTGAGCCGAAGTCTCATGCTTAACCGACTGAGCCACCCGGGCGCCCCTTGGTAGTCCCTTCAGATACTCCTCTCTTCCCTCACATACTCCTCTCTTCCCTTCAGATACTCTTCTCTGATTGTAATACGTGGTCCTTCCCAGGGTGGTCTGATCAATACCCTCTCCTCCCCACAGGAGGAGGTGTGTGCATTGAGGGCAGGGACTGTGCCTGAAGCACCCACCCCACGACGGGAGCCCCTGTGCCAAGCACGCACGGCCCTGCCGCCTGGCCTAGCCCTTGGCAAGCATTTCCATCAGCATTCATACCTCTGAGACGTGGAATGCCCTCGGGGCAATCCTCTTTGTCATCTAGGGATGGAAACAAAGGCTCAGGAGCTGGACAGAGACTTAGAGGACCCTCATTTTACAGGTAAGGGAGGCAGGCCCAGGGAAGACAGCGGCCTCACTGAGCTGTGCTGAGGCTGGGAATGGGGCTCAGAGGTCTGGACTCCCCATCCCAGGTTCTTTTAACAACCCCAGGCTGTCTGATGTCATGTGCATGCCAGGCCCAGGGCGGGGTGGTGGGGAGGAGGCCTGGGGGGGGGCACAAGTGTACAGACCACCCAAGGGGTCTGGGGCTCAATCATCCTGCAGCTATGAATAAAGAAGCTGCTCACAGCCAGCTCACGGCAGTGAGGCCACCGAAATGCAAGCTGTGTGGGCTCCCACGCTGGGGACCCACAGAGTTTGGGGTCACTGGCAGGGGACCTGGAGGGCACTGCATGTGCTGGTCTCACCGTGAGCAACTCCCCTTCTCAGCATCTTGGTCTGGTTAACACCAGTCCCCCTCCCCCCTTCCAAGAAACCTCTCAGGGCCCCAGGTCTGGGTGAGATGCCCCTCCTCGGGCTCCTCGCCTGGGAGACCCCACTCTCGAGCACCATTTCACCCAGCACAGAGTTGGGACCTCAGGTGCGTCTGTTGAGTCACAGGACGAAGTCTGATTCACTAAGTCTATGTGTAGGAAGTGCTGATTAGACCTCCCACTTCCCCCCAAGGTCGCGCCCAGTGGGGGCACCTCGGGGTGCTGCTTCTGCACCTGCTCCTGTCTCCTCCCATCCCTGCAGAGGCCTGTGGACCCTGCAGCCTGCACCCCAGATGCCAAGCCAAGCTGGCATCTCCAGAACCACCTTCCTACCCCAGCTGATTCTAGAACCATCCTCCCAGCAATGTGACTCCCAAAGGCTGTGTTGGGCCATTCACAAAGATCTCTCAGAAATCCTCCCCTAGGGACTCCAGGCTGTGAGAGTTAAAAAAAGAGCCAGGTTTATCACTGGTTTTTCCTTTTAATGGTTTTACAGTGACATGAAATGCTTTTGTTTCCTGAGAGAAAAGGCATGTTTCCAATGAATTATTAACCAAAAGGAATTGGCCGTGAGCAAGAAATCCTCCATTGACTCTGGAGAAAAATGCAGACAGACAGCTGGCTTGCACGATGCTATCTCTTACAGCCCCCGGCAGAGGTCAGCTCGGTCAGCAGTGGGGGCCATTTGCTCTCCTCCATGGCTGTAACATGGGCTGCCTCCTTCTCCCTCCCCCAAAGGGTTAAGCCTCTCCCACGGAGTCCTTCCAGGCCAGTTCTGGAAGTGCTGGCCTCTATTTCTGTCTCCACTTGACTGTGAACGGAGCCCCCTCCTGTCACTGATTATCCATCCTTGTGTGCCAGATGCCCTTTATGGATTATGAGGTCTGGAGGGGCAGAGGGCTGGGTCTTCACCCCAAGTCCCAGGGCTTGCCCAGAAGAGGATGGGTGCAGATCATGGTGCGGATGCACAGGGGACAGGGACTGTGCTGGTGTCTTTACTGCCCCCACTCACCCATTCCCTCCTCTCTCCCTGCTCTGTGCCCTGGGGGCTGATGCCTACCAGTGCTGGTCCTGGCCTCTCCTGTTCCTTGGGTTTGGCTAAAGAGAGGCACGCTCAGGAGACCAGGGAGTGTGGAGAAAATCTGGGGTGTTTCTCCTCTTCCTTTCCTGTTTTGGGGCTCATCTCCAGCTGTTCCAAGCACAGATCCTGGTAAGCGGCCCCTCTTTTGAGTCTTGGGCTCTCCAGTTCCCTAGTTCCTGTGGCACAATTTCCTCCCCTTGTCCTGGTCCTAGGGGTGCTGACCACCCCCACTGCTACTAGTCCTGGGGTGCTTCACCAGCACCATTGGCTCCCTGAACTCACCACACCCACGAAGGAGCCCCACCCACACACCTGGAAGGGAGCCCCGCCCACAGGCCCTGGAAAGAAGCCCCGCCCACACTCCTGGAAGGGAGCCCCGCCCACACTCCCTGGAAAGGAGCCCAGCAGATACTCCTGGAGGGAAGCCCAGCCTACGCCCCTGGAGGGGAGACCCGCCCACATCCTGGAGGGGAGCCCGGCCCACACCTTGGAGGAATCCCCGCCTACAACCCCTGGAAGGAGCCCCGCCCACACACCCGGAAGGGATACCCTGAGCCATGTGGCTTGAGTTCTGTGTCTCTCCAGGCACAGTATTGAGTATGAAAGTATTCAGCTAAGAACAGATCTTAGCTGTTCCCAAGAACTCAGAGCCTGTGGAAGGGGACAGAGGGCAGACACGAGGCCCCCTCAGGCTGCTCGAGGGGAGGTGAGGAGGCGCCCCCACACGCCTTCCTGGGAGACCCCTAGCTCCACTGAAACAAAGCCTAGCACGCCACAGCTGCCGACACTGCCACAGTCAGCTCTTAATGTCAGTTAGTTCTCCTGATGCTGCCCTCTTGCCCTCCTGACGTTGGAGCAGACAGCATGTTTTTTGAGAAGAGGTTTGGGGCAGCGGAGGAGGGGCGTCCTCCAGGGGACTAGTGCCCACCCCCAGGCAGTCTACTGGTGGATGGCGTGCTCGTCCTCGCAAACATCCAGCAGCCTCATCGCCACCTGCCTTGTAACGGCTTCTTGCACATATCTGACCCCAGCGCCTTGTGGTCAGGTGAGCAGCCCATCGGCACAACCTGGATCTCACCTGTCTCTGTCCCCACAGAGCCTGGCACACAGTAGACGCCCATGAAACACTTGGGAATTGGACTGGCTGTGGCCCCTGGGAGTCTCCCAACGCCTGGGCCTCCCCCTGAATTGCAGGGCCTTTCTCTCCATCTGTCCTTCTGTCCACAAAGAAGCAGGCACCCCCCAGGTACCCGGCACCCTTGAGGAAAGAAAGACAGGAATACTGAGGTGTGTTCTTAGCTCAATACTTGCAATAGTGTGTGTATGTGTGTGTGTGTGTGTGTGTGTGTGTGTGTGTGTATACACACACATACACATATATATATACATACACACATATATACATGTATATATACATGTATACATACGTATACGTATACGTATACACGTATACGTATATACATGTATACATGTATATATGTGTGTGTATATATATATATAGTATAGGAGTATAGTATATATATATACAGTATAGGAGCCATGGTCAAGGCTGGGCTTTGGAGTCCTGTGGTTCTGGGTTCCAACTCTTGAGTCCATCGCTCCCTGGTTATGCCATCCGGGGCAGCTCCCTTTACCCCTTTGAATCTCAGTTTCCTCGCCTATAAAACGCAGCAGATTGGAAAAAGGTGTGGCAAGGACGAACTGAGGGAATGCTGGTGAGGCCATGAGCCCCCGGCTGTGGAAGAGACACTGGATGACAGCTACTCTTTGTGATTGGTCATCGCTTTGGACGTGACCTCACAACATGAGAGCAGGGAGCAGAAGGCGCTCCTGGCTGGGAGGCAGATCCCCGGGGCTTGGCCTGTCCACGTGGACTTCCTGGACCTGGACCCGGCCCCCTGTCCTGCCTCTCCCACCAGGCCACTGGGACGCATGCAGGCTGTTGCCTGAAAACAGCCCTTCACCCTCCGTGCCCGACCATGCATTCGTTTTAAGACTTTGAACTTGATATTTTACTCTTTCTGCTTTTCAATTATTAAAGCAAATCACATAGAACAACGGATTAAAAGGCTATGGTGAAATATTTCAGGTTTTACAATTGTTCTTAATATAGATCCCCTAACTTTGGGCCTTTGGGAATTTCCAAAACCTTTTTAAAAAATCTATGGGGCACCTGGGTGGCTCAGTGGGTTAAGGGTCCGACTCTTGGTTTTGGCTCCGGTCTTGATCTCATAATTTCATGGGTTCGAGCCCCACATTAGGCTCTGTGCTGACAGTTTGGAGCCTGATTGGAATTCTCTCTCTCCCTCTCTCTCTGCCCCTCCCCGCTCACAGTCTCTGTCTCTCAAAATAAATTTTTTTTTAATTTTTTTTTAATGTTTATTTATTTTTGAGACAGAGAGAGACAGAGCATGAACACAGAATCGGAAGCAGGCTCCAGGCTCCGAGCCGTCAGCCCAGAGCCCGACGCGGGGCTCAAACTCACGAACCGTGAGATCGTGACCTGAGCTGAAGTCGGACGCTCAAACGACTGAGCCACCCAGGCGCCCCTTTTGCAACGTTTTTTATTTATTTTTGGGACAGAGAGAGACAGAGCATGAACGGGGGAGGGGCAGAGAGAGAGGGAGACACAGAATCGGAAACAGGCTCCAGGCTCTGAACCATCAGCCCAGAGCCTGACGCGGGGCTCGAACTCACGGACCGCGAGATCGTGACCTGAGCTGAAGTCGGACACTTAACCGACTGAGCCACCCAGGCGCCCCTCAAAATAAATTTTAAAACTTACAAAAAAAAAAAGAAATCTATGCACAATGCCTAGGACACTTGGGCATTTTGCAACATTTTTGTTTGTCTTTTAAACTCTATCTTCCCCCAAGGTCCTTGGGGGCTGGGGGTTGCATTTTGTTTGGAGCCTGGAGGCTATCGCTGGAGCTGCTGTGCTGTATCTCCAGGGGGTACCATCCACAGAATGGCCTATTCTACCATACTTAGGACCCTCAATACTCCTCAGACCCAACAATAGCCACACTCTGCGGCAGGACCCCAATTTGACAAGGGGATGGTGACTGGTAATCGCTTGGGAAGGGCAAAGTGAGTTGGTAGTCACAGAAATGACAGCGAGTATTACTGACAGAGAGTTTGCTGTTTGGATCATTTACATCTCCCCGGGAACACTCCTCTTCATCCTCCAAAACCCAGCTTCGGTGCCACATTCGCTGAAAACCTTCCCTGAGGCATCTCAACCTCTCTCTTCCCCCCAGAGAAGCATGGCTCCTCTGTCATCCTTCTTCCTCTGTCTGGAATTACCGGGACAAGGGACACTGGGGCAGTACTCAGTGAGCACTTACTACACGCCGGGCACTGCAGAGTAAACGTGTCGTGCGTACTGTTTACAGAAGCACGTCACCATTCCTCACAACAGTATTAGGTTGGCGCGCTGTCCCCCCATTTTACAAATAGGGAAACTGAGGGCCAAAGAGGTTAAAGTGATTTCTTCCTGGTCACACCGTTTGAACTGGTATCTGAATTTCGATCTGACTCCAAAACCCAGTTCCTGCTCCAAAGCAGCATGGCGCCTCCCTCAGCCACCCTGCAAGGATCATTTCCAAACTCTACTCCTAGGCGCCCTGAGTGAGCTCCCAACGGCAGGGCCTGTGACTTCCAGATAGGGTCACTACACACACACACACACACGCACACACGCACACACACTTACACACATGCACACACACACGTGCTACACTGGGCCTGACAAGGGGCGCTCATTCAGTGTTTGCTGAAGGAAGATGGGCATTCATCACACTTGATCTTAGCCAAAAGGCCGAGAAGCGATGGGGCATTCATCATATATTCTGCTTATTAAATGCTTGACAATTCTTATAGTTTAAAAAAAAGCATGACGGGGCTGGGCCGAGCAGCCCCCGGCCCAGGTGGCGCCCCCTTGGGGCTCAGAGCTGGGTAAACACTCACCTTTTGATGGCTTTGTAGCAAATGATGACAAGCACAGTGAGAAACACCAGGGAGGCACAGCATACCGCGATGACGATCACCAGCCCTGACCACCAGCTTTCCTCAGCGGGGCACGAGGTAGAGTTGGGGGCTGAAAAACACAGGCACAGGCTGAGTGTCCTCTGGATGAGCGGGTGCCGGCCACGTCACAGGTGGACAGGGGTGGTGACACCACGGTGGCCTCACCGTCCTTCATTCACCAGAATGACCTGTCCTGCCGTCCCTGCCCCCACCCCGGCGGCAGGTGACATCATGGCTGGCCCCCCGCCAGGCGGGTGCTCCGAGCAGGGGTTAAGCGCTGAGCCCCGGGCCATCCATCCTCCCCTGGCATGAGCTAACTGACGGCAGGGTCAGGTTTAATTTCCCATGAAAAATAACAGAGCATCTCATTCTCTCAGTTGAGGCATTAAATCCGCTTGCTCTGAGGGTGGGGGTGGGGAGCAGGGCTCACAGGGCACATGGCGGGAGGAGGCCCGTCGATGTCAGTTTGGTAAGCTGATTTCTTCTAAGAGGCAGGCTGTCTCCCCTCTTGGATTTGGCCCATGAGGTGAGCGCCTACAGCTGTCTCAATCTGCACGGGCGGCCAAAATTTGGAAAAGTCTGTCACTGACAAAGCATCTGACTCTGGCTGCCATGGGGCCCCTCTGTCGTTACTCAATCCATGGGGGTCCTTGGGGGTGGTCCTGTCCTCCCTCTTGGCACCAGCTGTGTGCGGCGGACCGCAGCACTGGTGTAGACGAGGCTCACAGCAAAGCTGGTTCGCTCTTCTGAGGAAAGCAGAGACATCACACAGCCTCATCCTGGAGGCTCTGACAGGTTCAGAGACGATTGGAAAGAAGTGCCCCAAATTGCAAAAGAGAAGGGAGAGGGAGAGAGGGAGGGAAAGAGGGGGGCTGGTGAGGGTGGGAGGGCGGGACATATGGATGGACAGATATACGGACACTATTAGCTTTGGGCAGGTCTTCAAGACCTGTGACTAAATGTAAAGGGAATCAAGACACTGCCCTAGATCTGTGTCTACTTAATAACAGATACCTTCAGGGGTGCAACACTACATGGGGAATAAAGTGAATGACTTCCCAAAGGATACCATGGATGGCTTTGTCACCATCATCACCATTATTACTGATGTTGTCATAATCATCAAGGTGTAATTTACGTACGGTGACTCTTACCCATCTGATGCGTGTGGTCTGATTGGCTTTGACAAATGAGTTAGCCAGCGTAAGCCACACCTCTATTGTGACGCAGAATTTTCCCATCACTCCAGAAAGTTTCCCTGTGCCTCCTTCTAGTCAATCCCTGCCCTGCAGGCAACCACTATTCTGCTTTCAAATTTTTTTTTTTATCTTTATTTTTGAAAGAGAGAGAGAGAGACAGAGTGTGAGTGGGGGAGGGGCAGAGAGAGAGAGAGAGAGAGAGAGAGGGAGACACAGAATCGGAAACAGTCTCCAGGCTCTGAGCTGTCAGCACAGAGCCCGATGCGGTGCTCGAACCCACAAACTGTGAGATCATGACCTGAGCCGAAGTTGGACACTTAACCAACTAAGCCACCCAGGTGCCCCGACCACTATTCTGCTTTCTAAAATCATAGATTAGATTTGCTTGTTCTTGAAAGTCACAAAATGGATCCTGCAGTGTGTGTGTGTGTGTGTGTGTGTGTGTGTGTGTGTCTGTGTGTGTGTGTTTTTGCTCCCTTTATTTAGCAAATTTTTTTGAGATTCATCCACATTGTTGCAAATTTCAGTAGTTCCTTCTCTTTGATGGCTGAGGGATAGTGTGCTACAGGAATAAACCACAGTCTGTTTATCTGTTCACCCGCTGTGGACTCCTAGGCTCTTTCCAGGTTTGGGCTGGAAAAATAAAGTTGCTATCATCACTTGCATATATGGTATAGACATGTTTTCAGGTTTTCCTTGGATAAATACCTGGGAGTGGGCTCGCTGGGGCCTATGGTGCATGCGAGTAACTTTATAAGGAGCTGCCACTCATTTTCCAAAGTGCTTTGACTCTTGAACCAGGAGAGAGGAACAAGCGAGGAGGGGTTACAGGTTCCTGAACTGTTATCAGATTGTGACATTGCTGCCGCTGGGTGGGGAGATGCAGAAAGCGCTTCACAGGGAGCAGGTGCTAAAGCCCCTTTAACAAATTGCAAGGTCCCCAGAGATGGGGCTCAGATCATCACACAACCAAGCAGGTTCAGAAATGCTTCCTGAGAAATGCCCGGGACCAGGATGTCACTGAGTCACACGGCTGCCCTCAGCCAGGGTGAGATCAGGCCTTTAGAAACCCCAACGCTGAAAAGATATACAATATGGAACTCAACATAGGAATAAACTCTAAGATAAGGGAAAGGAAATCCAATGGAATTCTCATTTTCCCATGATGAATCCCTTCAGTGCTTTTCTTTTTTGGTGAGGTACCAAACACAAAATCCTTCCCCCCACTCAGTTCCTCATTTTGGGGTGTACCTGAGTCTTCCCCAGGGTGACTCAGCACAGATCAAGGCCGGGTCTTCCCTACATGGTCACTGCAGGACACTCAGAAATGCAACCAGATACACTGAGTCCCAACCCCAAAGGGCTTGCCTCCTTGTTATCACTGCAAAGAGAAGCAATTTTGGTTTCTGCCAATTCTACTTCAGGTTGTTAACACCTCCGGGCAAGTCCCAAGGGCCATGCCTACAGCCCAAGGGGACGCTCACACCCGCCCACCAATGGCCCACAGGTGGCTGGGGCACACATCCCCAGAATGTGTTCTCAGCTGGGGGCAGCCCCCCTCCAGAGGGCACTTGGAAATATGGGGAGGGAGGCTGATGATGATTGCCACAATAACTGAGCCAAAGAGCTACAGAGGTTAACAACAATGACCTGGAAATTCCTACAAGGTAGGATTGTCCCTCCAAAAATGCCACCAGGGCCTTTGCTGAGAAAATCCATCCACTGGAAACAGAAGAGTTGGTTCCAAACCTCATTTGGAATTTGAGAGTTAATTTCAGAGCACCTCTTTTGATGTTCCTCACATTCGTTGGTAATGAGGTGGGGATTTCCTTCTTGCTTATGTTTTTCAAACACGGTTGATACAGAAAACAGGGAGACTCGAGAGGGTCCTTATGGGGAGGGCCCCCTATATCCTTCAGCAGGGCATGCGGGGAAACTACTCAAGGCAAAAAGCTAACAGATATGAAAAAGAGGGAGGTATTTTGTGAATCCAGTCCAAAGCATACATCTTGGATTTTGCCAAGAAAACGGCTCTTGTGTTCAAAGAATGCATCCTTATTTATCCCTGCCCCAGTCATTCTTTTTGCATTAGAAAGGATCAGGGACTCTCAGAGCTGGATCGTTTCAGCAAAGGGAGAAATACTGACCCTCGGGATCAAGAAGCAGCTTTCCCAGGGGCCAGGGTCGGGACACCAGGCTCTGGGCTGCAGTCCAGGTCTGCTCCTGCCTAAACGTCCTTCCCATTGGTGTGGCCAGCACTCCTTTGCAGATGTGATCAGCTTACCACGGGAGCAGACTGATGGTGCATATTTGAGAAGATAGCATCATGAAGGTGCTCATTCGTTCGTTCGTTCGTTCGTTCGTTCATCCACCAACCATCTGCTATCAACCCTCTGTGCCTGGCACCATGCTAGGAGCTGGGAGCACAAAGATGGATTCAGTAGAAACTGTGCCCTTACCAGGTCTGGTATGAGCCGCCCATGGATCACTACAGAGCTGGCTGAGACCTGGTCGTCTCGCTCAAGCCGCCAGCAGGCTCCGAGAGGGGACCAGACACGTAGATTTGCTAATGTGCACAAGGTGAGGGTGATCGGTGGCTGAGGAGAGGAGGCCATTTGGTGCTAAGGATTAAGGGGGAGGGCCACGTCCCTGAGAGGCAGGTGATCAGACCCGGGAGGCTGAGGCAGGACCTGAGGCTGTGGAGCTCCGCCCCCTCCGACACGCCCCCTTGCTCGTGGCCAAGACTCTGCCAACACTGACAGAAAGGCGGCAGCTGTCATGACCTCTCCGGGGTCGAAATACCCTCTCTCCTGGGACTCAGTAAGGCTCTGTCTGCTGTATACATTAACCACTCCTGACGCCTGTAAAGATACTAAAAGTGGCAACTAGAGAACCCAGGCTCCACATTTCTTTATCAAAGGAGCCGCCGGCGTTTCAGTCAAGAGATGCATCATTAAGAACTTGCATTCGGGACCTCTGCTTTCTAGCAAGACACAGTAACGGGGCCAGATCTGCCCCCCACCCCTACACAGACCCCACAAACATCTCAAAAATATACCAATACATACAGCGATGGCTTTCAAAATAGTGGACATCAAGGCAACAGAGGGCAGCGATCTCTGAAGAACAAGAAACAAAGAAGGGAGTTGTGGCTGCCCTCGCTGGCTGCCCGAGAGTCTGCAAAGAGCGGACCGGAAGGGAGAAGCCAGCAGGGCCCAGACAACTGGGTAAGTGGGGGAGACGGAGCTGAGAGTTCGGGGAGTGAGCAGGACAGAGGAGATGCTCTTGGGAACCAGTGCCTTCCCTGCGTTGCTTGCGGGTTCTTGTGAGCATCAGATGAGACAGCGGAGGCAGGGTTCCCGAGGGTACAGCTGAGCACCGATCCCAAGGTACACTATCAGTGACGACAGGGCAGAGCCCACTGATACCCTCCTTGGGGAGTGGGGAGACCGAGGCCACACAGCCAGCGGAGCCATCAAGATGTGAACCCAGATGTGCCTTGGCCGGCACTCACGGCCAACTCAACGCATACGTGCCAAGGGGAACCCGCCGCTTCTGTCTCCTTGCCGGCTGTACGCAGAAGATGCCTGAGGGACCGGAGGGTACCGAGCGGGGCGTGAATGAATCAAGGGGACAGCAAGCAGCGTGGCAACAATTCAGTTTTGCAAGATATTTTCCAACGGTTCCCAGAAGAAGGGAGTTATAGTCACGTCCTCCGTTTTGACACTGTACCTATGGTGAGATGGAGTCTGTGGATTTATCCGCGGCTCGATCTCTTGACCCCGAATGTGGCCACCTGGGGCGTCCAGCCACGCGCCCTCATGGCTCCTTGTCTCTTGAGTACAGCCTGCGTGCCAGCTACAGCTGGTGACACCATGGGCACGCACTGGGCCTCTGCAGTTTCCTGACTGACCCCTCGGCGCTCAAATGTCAGCCTCCTGACCTGGCCTGGGTTGCGGTCGGGGAGGAGACGGGGCCCGCGGTGGCCTTCCGCTGCCTGGTGCTGGCAGCCGTGGTATCAGCCCATCAGTGGGACACAACCGCTGAGCACAGGCTTGTCAAGGGTCCCCTGAGCTGTGACCCGCTTCCTCCAAGGGGCTGATGTCCATGAACTTGCTTCCCAACCAGAGGACACGTGCAGCCACTACCGTGGGGAAGTGGTCGGACGCTGGCCCGGGCCTCGCTCACACAGCCCCGCTCCAACGGACAGCCTCCTGGCACAGCTGGGAGGGGGGGGGGGTCCCTTTCTGTCCCTTCGTACCACGCCCTCTCGCCCACAGGAAGGAACTTGAGGACACTGTGCAGCCGTCTGGGAACATACACATACCGGGAAGCTCTGGAGAGCGTTTCTGAGCTGTCCACTCTCTGCCCCTGCCTCAGCATACTCACGTAAAGCACCGCTGGTTTATGGGGCTCGTGAGGACGGTGAGGGGTCCAGGAGCTTTGCTGAAACATTCATGTGGCAGCAGAATCCATTTCATGTGGACAAAGGAGGGTGCTGAGCTCAGAGGAGGGGAGGAACAGAGGGGCAGGCCTGTCCCCACACCTCAGCCCTGCCTTAGGTCCTGCCCCCGGGGCCCACGAAGGACACGGGTTCTCAGAAGTTCCTTCGTGGCTGAAAGCCCTTTCCCTGCCTCTGCCTCAGTGTCCCCAGCCCTGCCGTGGAAGGAGGGGGTATGGGGCGGCCTCCTCCCCCACCCCCCGCCCCCACACAGAGCCCATTGTCTCCGGAACACAAGGGGCCGACTCAGCCCGCTGCCGTATCCATTCATGGGCACAGGGCATCCACGGGGAGGCCTGTGCCAGGGGCGTCCACCCTCCCATGCAGGCCAGCTTGGGTGTGGGGCCGCTCATCTCCCGCCCTGAAGGTGCCAGAGTGTGTTGGCCGGACTTTACAGCCACAAATACAAGATCGGACCTTGGCACCCTATGCAAACCTCTGAAATAAACCCCCATTTCTGGAGAAAAAAGTCTCCTCTGGAGTTGTTCCCAATGAAAACAGCGAGCATGTGCACCTCCGATTGAAGGGGGTCGGGGGGGGCCTCCGCCCTTTCTTCGCCAGAATCTGGTTCAGGCTTTGGGTACGGTACAGTCTTCCCAATTCCCCCCCCCCCGCCCCCGCCCCCAGGCCGGAGGTTCCTCTACGTCCCCCACCCTCCACAGGGCTCAGGCTCCGGGGAGGCGTGTCCGGCCCAGAGGTGTGTTTTCCATGCTGTGAGCCGGGCTCAGTCATTCCAGCCCTCCTGCCCCTAACTGCTTCAGAGGTGGGCACATCATCAGATCTGGCCGAAGACACGAGAGGAAAAGTCTGCAGGAGCTTCCTGAACTGTCTCCTTGCTGTTAAGGGAGAAGGACGGGAAGAGAAAGGCCTCTTGTTCTCTTGGACACTGTCATGTGCTTCTTTACCCCTAAACAGAGTGGCTTTGGGGGGCTGAGGGTGCTGGGGTGCAGGGTGGGTGGGTTGCAGTGTGAACTAGGACAGCCGTGTGGCTTCAAGGGGCAACACGTGAGCAGAGACTGGGACTTGATAAGGGGGTTCATCACGCAGCTGCCTGGGGGAAGAGCCGAAGCAAAGGCCCTGAGGTCAGCGGGGGCTTGGCACGCCTGAAGACCAGCAAGGAGGCCCGTGTGGCTGGGATGAAGCAGGCCAGGGAAGGACGGAGGAGACGAGAAGGGTTTGGGCTTTTACACCGAGAAACGAGGTGCCAGTTGTGGGTGTGGACGGGGGGCGGTCAGGTCTGACGTGCATGTCGGCTCGATCACTCTGTTTAGAGTGGACACACGCATGCACGCAGTAGGGCGGCACAGTGTGGGAAGCCGCGAGGTCATTGCCAGTAGCCCAGGACAGAGAGGATGATGGCTCAGATCGGGGTCAGCAGCGGAGGCGGGGAGAAAGGGTGGATTCTGGATACTTCCGGAAGGTCGAGTGCATGGAAATGTGGGTGTGTGTGTGTCAGAGTCAGAGAAGAATTAAAGGTGACTCTGAGCAGGTGGAAGGATGGAGCTGTCATCAACGATGGGGAAGGCCAAGGCAGGGCAGGCCTGCTGGGTGTGCAGATCGGGAGTGAGGACTGACAATCCCATCACACCCTAAGAGAGACGGCGAGCAAGCAGCAGATTCTGAGTTCAGAACCAAGCCTCAGCTGGAGGCACAAACCTGGGAGCTGTCAGCACCCCGCCCTGAGATCATCAAGTGCGGGAGCACAGACGGAGCAGAGAAGAGGCTCAGGCTTGAACCCCGGGGCACCTCCATGTAGAGGCCAAGGACAGAGGAGGCTGGGAAGAGAGGCCAGCAAGGATGGGCGGGGTTGGGGGGGCCCAAGGTGATGGGGAGTCCTGCAGCCAGGTCAGGGAAGAACATGGAGGAGGAGGAGGGGGCGGTCAGCTGTGTCCACTGCAGCTGACAGATGGGCAAATGCGACAGGACTGAGAGCCAACTGCTGGACAGAGCAACATGGCGGCCACCATTGCCCATGCAGAGGCGGCGTTGGGGGACCGGTGGAGGAAGTCTGAGTGGGGCCATTTAAGAGAGAACAGCAATTACGCACAGCTCGTTGGTGGAACCTTGATGCAAAGGGGAGCAGAACAGGGAGCCACAGCTGAGGGGACAGGTGGTGGCTACGGAAGGATTTTCAGATGGGAGATGGGATGTGTGTGTGCACGCACCTGTGCACGTGAGTGTGTGCGTATGCTGGGTGTGGCCCAGGAGAGGGTGGGTCCCCGTACACGGGCCCCCGGTGTGTAGGAAAGGTGAGAGGAGAGTGTGTGGGTGGGTGACCGGGTGGGGTCGGTGGCTGCTTCTTTCTTTCCTTCCAACAAGTGTCGGTTGTCTGAGCAAAGCAGGAAGCGAGGTCAGCAGCTGAGTGAGAATGGGGGAGGTGTTGGGCCTCCGTGGGGCAGGGAAGGTGTGAACTGGTGTTCTAGAGGGCAGGCGAGCAAATGGACTGGGGCAGGGAGGTGCATGGGGGGCAGTGGGCTTGGGGCTATGAACCTGAGGTGAGTCCAGTCCGGGGCCAGTCTTTTCAGCCCAGCCACCTTCAGCTGCCGGGGACCGGGCGAGGGGGGCAGGACGGGATCCCCCACGGTGTGTGATGACGCGGGGGCCGGGCAGGGGGTTGCCGTGTGCCCAGGGGGTGTGTGCAGTGCCGGGCCGGAAGGGGAAATGGTTCGTGAAGGTGCCCAACTTCACTCGGGCAGGCGGTCAAGCTGGGATCTGAACCCAGACATCTGGTCCCAGGGCCGACACACAATTGCTACACAGACAAAAACAAGCAAGCAGATCCAGGCCTGGCTCCAGACCGTGGAAAGACACTCTTGGGACAAACAGACAGGGTCACGTGGAGGGATTGATGCTGTGCACAGAAAGGGATCATGGGTGTCACCCTGGGCGTCACCCTGGGCATCAGGGAAGCTTCTGTTAGGCTGAGCCCTACCGGGTGGGCAAGCGGGGGCAGCCCTACAGAAAGGTCCTACGCGGGTTGGCCTAGGCCAGCCGGGGAATGAAAGGGGGTGCGGGCAGTTGGCACCCAAGCTTCCTTGCTCCACCTCCCACCCCCCCCCACCGCTGCAGCCCCAGTGAGGGGCTCCGCGCCTTTCCATCTGTGACTCCCAGCCTGTTGCCCGAGCTCCACGGGACACTCACTTCTCTGATTTATTTATTTCTGCCTAACATCCCGGGCACGGAGCCCAGCATGGTGGCAGTGTGGCTGCTTATCATCAAGGACGCTGTTCTCAGGCCCGGCTCCTGAGGGGGGCATTTAAAAAAAAAAAAAACAAAAATCCCAATACATTATTAATAATTGTCTCCATCATTCCCGTGCCTAATTAGGAAAGGAAAATTATGAATCGGTTTCGGTCTCCATGGTGGGGGCGGCCACGGCTTTTCCTGATGCGAGGGAGAGATCTGGGCAGAGGCCGGGGCAGGAGCCGAGAACAGCAGGCCGCTGCCTGGTGCCATTAATTATGCTTCTGGTGGCGAGTGCAGAACACCCCTCCCCTTGTTCCTTGGCCAAACAGGCCAGGACTTGTTACTCAACAGCACTCTTCGTTTTTAGTAGCTGCGATCCATCCTTTCTCTGTTCCTTGCTCTGGGGGACCCTCCCCCGATCTGCCGAGCCTCCTGTTCCCACCCAGGGCTGCGGACGCACCGCTGTCCAGACGGTCCACACGCGCCAGCTTCGGAACACCGCGGAAGTGACGAGATGGTGCCGCATCGGGACAGCCCTGGGTGACCCCTGGAGCCCACCCTCATTGCCCTGGCCCTGACTCCTCACCCTTCGCGGATCCATCCACTCGCTCACTCGTATCTGCGAAGAGCCTACTCTGTGTGGCGCCTGCACTGACCTAGGTACTGGGGATAAGAGGGTCAGCGAAACAGAACAGGGACCCTGCCCTCACGATGCTTACAGTCTACCGGAGAATGGACACGGATTCAGTAATCACTACGTAAATGCGTACAGCGATTCCTGTCTCCCCAAGGCTCTTCGTTGTGCCTGTGCCTTAGGTACAAAGAGCAGGGCACCACAAAGCAAAACACAGAGACGGCGCAGGTTGACCGAGAATAATGAGCTTGCCTTTCTTTGTGAGAGGCTCATGACCTTGGGATGGGAAAAAGCTCCCGAGGGCGTGTATTAAATGCTCAGCAGCGCCCCGGAGCTCGTAGATACCGAGTATCAACTAAATTGATACAGTATATCAGATGGTGAATTCCTTTCTTCCCTTCCAGAGGGCACTTAATACGTGATGGGGCCTCAAGAGTGCCTAGTCAGGTAGAGCCTTCTCCGTCTAAACAGCTGTAATCATGTTGAAGAGGGGTGGAGCACAAACTCTGAGCCCCAGGCCAAACCCGGCCCACCACCTGCTTTGGGAATAAAGTTTTGTTGGAACACAGACACGCCCACGTGTGCATATGTGGTCATGGCTGCTTTCTGGCTGCAGCGGAGACTGCGTGGCTCTGCAGAGCCTAAATTATCTACCATCTGGCCTTTTACAGAAACAAAGCGTCTTATTTCTACCTAACTCTTGGGGTGATCTTAACCTGAGATTACTAGACAAGCTTAGGAGAGTGACCTGAGAGCATCCTGCAAGGATACCCCATTTGCATCTTGCAAGTAAACATTTCACTCCTTCTATATTATTTTTCAGAAGGGCGCTTCACTCCAAACGTCATACCAATGGCTTGTCGGGAGGTCTCGAGGCATGTGCCTCAGGTTCTGTCCAGTCTGAGATTTTAGCAATGACACCGTGAGGAGACAGCAGCAGCATAGAGGACAGACAGACCCGAGTTTGGATCCCGACTTGGGCAGACCACACATGCCAGGTGACCGTAGATAAAGCACTGAAATTGCATAAGCCCCCCATCCATTCCTTGGAACATTGGTGGAGAGGATCAGCCGTAGTCATGCGCCAAGTATCACCCCGGGGGTTACAAGAACGCCTTCTCCCAATGGCAGAGGCAATGACACTGGGCGGATTTAGGACTGATATCCCTGGGAACTGTCTACACTCTTCAACTGTCCAACAGTGGAACAGGCTGGTTTCTAAGGCAGGTGGAGCCCGCTGCTTTGGTGCCAGCCTCCAAGACTCTTTCTGGCTCCCAATCTGATAAGAAGCTTAGCTGTGGGACAGGCAGCTCCTGCCATTCCTGGGGCGGCGGTTTCAGGCACACGAGAGAGCCGCTGGCCCCTCCTCTCTCCCACCGATCCCTTGTGGGGCAGCCCGGGGGCTTTTTGTTCGTTTGGCACTCAGACAGCATCTTCGGCAGCTACCCCAGTCTGTCTTGGCCATGGAGGTGCGCACTATAAGGTGGGGTGCTTCTCACCTGTGCTGGGCTGCAAGGGAATGTGCAGCTACATTTGACTTTCCCGGGCCCCTGGAGCCCTTCTTTGGAAGGCTGCCTCCGGGCTGCTGGAGTGGATAGGCACGAGGCGGGGAGCCTGGAAGTTTACTCCCCCATACCTCGGACAGTCCCTGACCAGTGACCAACAGGGGCTAGACGGGACAGTCTGGCTCCCTGCGGCTGGCTGGGAGCAATGGTAGAGCGTAAGCGGTCCTCCAGAGTCCGCCCCCCCCCCCCCCCCCCCCCCAGGATTGCGCTCAGGCCTCCCGGACTCTCACTTGGCTTCCTGCCCTTCCCAGTCCCATATCTTCTGTTGCCTTCCAGTTTCCTCTGGGATCGCTGGCTCTGAGGACAGGTTCCACGTCAAGAACCGTAGGCATCAGGTCGCCAAGTTGCAAAGGATCAAGCATCGAATAGATGAAATTACATCCCTATGAGGTTCCTGTGAGCTTTCTATGTTCCAGATTCCTTCCCAGAACCACCTTTTGCGATTTCTCCAGACAGAGCCTAAGTCCTGTTTAAAGGTCCCTGCTGGCTTAAGCTAAGAATGATTTTTGTCCAGGTTGTGACCCAAAAGGGATGGGGACACAGCTGAGAAAAATCACTACTGCTTAGTTGATCTTTGTTAAGAAAGAAAGAGAGAGAGGGAGGGAGGGAGGGAGGGAGGGAGGGAGGGAGGAAGGAAGGAAGGAAGGAAGGAAGGAAGGAAGGAAGGAAGGAAGGAAGGAAAGAGTGGAGAGGAGAGGAGAGGAGAGGAGAGGAGAGGAGAGGAGAGGAGAGGAGAGAAAGAAAGGGAAGGGAGAAAAGAAGGAAAGAAAGAGAGAGAGAGGGAGGAAGGCAGGAAGGAAGGAAGGAAAGAGAGGAGAGGAGAGGAGAGGAGAGAAAGAAAGGGAAGGGAGAGAAAGAAAGAAAGAAAGAAAGAAAGAAAGAAAAAGAAAAAGAAAGAAAGAAAGAAAGAAAGAAAGAAAGAAAGAAAGAAAGAGAGAGAGAGAGAGAGAGAGAGAAAGGAAGGAAGGAAGGAAGGAAGGAAGGAAGGAAGGAAGGAAGGAAGGAAGGAAGGAAGGAAGGGGAATGTGAAATGTGTGTGGTTTCGGGACAAAACCATATATTAAAGAGGGAAACAAACCCATACCAACGGTCCATGGCTGCACTATGGTATATATAAAACATGCGACTACTTTAAATGTAAATTAATTAAAACAAAATGAATTAAAAATCCAATAGCCACATGTCGCTGACGGCTACCACACGGGACAGCACGGACATAGATCATTTCCACCATCGCAGCAGGTTGCTTGGATGGCGCTGGGCCAGGCGATGAGAGGGGAGACGCTCTGCTTCCCCTTCTAAAAAGGCAGCAAGACTAGTTTGGTGCCCCCCCCCCCCCCCAAGCGAAGCAAGAGCCACAAACCTGCTGACACAGATGTTTCCAAAGCACCTCCCTCTTAGGTCCTTTTATGCTCATATCCCCTCCCACCAAAAAGGGCGAGGCGGGGACTATTAGCGCCATTTTCTAGGTAATGAAACTGAGGATTCCTAGGGCCAAAGAGGCCAAGTCACCGAGCTGCCAAAGAAGGGACAGAGTCAGAGCTTGTGAGCGATAAGGCTGCTGGGGCCGCTGCTGGGGCGGCCGGGAGGGTGCTGGGGCACGGTATGACACCACAGGCACCCCGTGAGTATGCAGGGCACGTTCTGTTCTAACGCCGAGGGCACCCTGTAAGTTTGCAGAGGCGAGTTCTAATGCCACGCTCGGTGCAAAGGCTCGCTCCTTTTATAGCCACAAAGCTTGGTGAGTAGACTGACACCTGCAATCCAGAAAGTGGCCGCCGTGTCTCTGAGATGACTGATAACCAAGCAGAAGACCACTCCCGGCTGCACCCCCTGTGATGACTGCGGGTGTCACTGAGGCGAAATGGGGCCAAGTCTGCGGCCCAGAGACCCCGCAGCCGCGCTACCCGTGGACAAGCCTGTCCAAGGGACGGGGCGTGCTGAGACTGGGCAGAAGGTCCCGACCTGGCAACAAGCTCCTGTCTGGGAATTTCCTTCTCTTTCTGGACGAGCGGCTCGCTCCAAAGGGCCACACAACCTGGCTTCCGGCGTTGTCTTGGAAACCCTTTGAACTTTTGCAAGCACTTCATCAATCTGGACCTCGAATGCCCATCTGCCAAACGAAAGTGATGACCTTAGCCTAGAGCAGCGGGGTCCTTCAGCCTCGGCACTGCTGACATTTTGGGCTGGATCATTCTTGCTGTGGGCAGCTGGCCTGCGCCCCGTGGGCTGGCGGGCAGCATTCCTGGCTTCTACCCACTAGATGCCAGCAGCTCCCCTCTCCCGACCGTGGTGCCCAAATGTTCCCCGGGGAGCAAAACCTCCCACTTGCAAACCGGGGCCCTGGAAGGTCTCCAGCGCTCCTCCCTGGCTCCTACACTTGGTGCAGAGACGATGCCTCCCACGCGCACACAGCCAGTGGTGCAGACCTGACTCAGCTCCCAGAGTGCACCTCACCGACCCCAGCCAGCGACTCAAGGAGTTAAGCTTGACGGCCTTCCAGCTGGAACCGACGATTCCAGGCCAGTTGCCTCCACGCTGACCCCACCCCACCCCCACCCCCGCCAACTGCTCAGAGTTTCCACGGCGGAACTGCCTGGAACAGGGTCCAAGAAGAGTCGAATGCCTTATTTCGCAGGCATCCACAATTCTCTCTGCCAAAGCAGGAGACAATGTGCCTTTGCCACCCACAGGCCAGTTCATTCTCCATCTGAGAACAAGGAGCCCTTTTACTCTCCGGAGGGGCAGGGGGCAGGCCAACATCTCTTCCAGGAAACGGTGGCCTTTGGCCTGGGTGGCTGGCAAGGCTGACACAGAACTGGGAGCAGGGAACAGGCACTGCTCATATTGCCCTGTTTTCTTGGTGGGAGAAGGGGCCACGCTCAGAGGACGCTCCTCTGACCCGCCTGGTAGAACGGCATCATCTTTCCCTGGGGGGAAGCCCAACAATAGGGGCCCTTCTCACAGGCCCCTGGAACCGACCCTGGCCTGACTGCAGGGATGGTCCTGCCCTCTCCCCTCGTGATATAAATGGAAAGCACTTTGGAGCATGGCTTCTCTGACCCGCTCCGAATCCGAGGGCAGGAGGCCAAACGCGTTCAGTCCCGTCGTGCGAACCGGGAACATCTTTGCCGTGGTAAAAAGACGCCAGGACTGCCACCTACACGGTCACGTCACCATCACCTATGTTCATGCAAAACGCCACACCTCTGGCCCGGGCCTGCCAGGCTGTTTCTGAGCCTTCACTAGTGTTTGTTATTTGTCATCCACGGGCAGACGAGCAAATGCCCGAGGTTCCAGAAAACTTTATGGAGGAATAGCTTTCTATTTCCAAAATATTTCAAGGAGCTTAATACGAACATAATGGTAATAACAGGAGCCCCCTTTGCTACGTACCTGTCGAGCCACACTTCGTGCATGCGTATTACGTGATTTAAGTCTCCCGCTCCATCAGGAGACATGGATGTCACTGTCCCCACTTACAGAAGAGAGGACAAACTCTGTGAGGAAAAGTCAGCAGAGAAGCCAGCATTCCAGGGCACTCTGATGCCAACGTCCATCCTCCTTGTCCCCTATCCTACTGCAAATCTGGTAAAGACCACCGTTAACTAGATTTTACTGGCAGAGCACCTTGGCCCAACTGGGAGAACAGATTCTAACATTGTCTGGAGATGCTGTGACCTCTAACCTGTGGCCTCTGTGAGGGTGTCCCTAGCCGTGCCCCCAGGCTTCTCCAGCCCTTTAGTTAATCCTCTTGAGGGCAGGACATCCTCAGCAAAACAGTCTGTGAGGAGGAAGGCCTAGGAGCACAAAGTTTGCCTCATGCCCACCTTGGACCCCAGGAGTGTTGAGAAACAGAAGCAATGCTCTTCCCAAGGGAGAAATTAAAGAGTAACTTTTTATATCACATACAGGATGAAATCTGCCCTCACTTGAATTCCTTACAGTCACCGGCTCCCCGGACACGTTGTTCTAAACCCCAGCGGGCATGGAGCATCTCAAGAACCCCACCACTGCCGTCTGCTCTTTATTTTTCATGACAGCTGGCCAGACAGGTCACCCTAACTGACTGTCCCCTCATCTTCCTTTGACAGGGACATCGATGGGGCCTTGGAGGTGAGGACGGCCTCGTCCAGACAGGATGAAGTCTCAAGAGCTCTTCTGATGCTGACATTCCCCAGTTCTGGGAATCTTCTGAACCATAAAATAGGATCAATAACCCTGAAGGTTCTCGAGATATCCAGAAACTGGTCAGTGAAGGAAAAGGAGGCCCAGGGGTTAGTTCAGGTATGCAGTTCCCCTCTCCAGAGGCCACCACTACTGTAACCAATTTCTTTTTTTTTTTTTTTTTTAACATTTATTTATTTTTGAGACAGAGAGAGACAGAGCATGAACAGGGGAGGGTCAGAAAGAGAGGGAGACACAGAATCTGAAACAGGCTCCAGGCTCTGAGCGGTCAGCACAGAGCCCGACGCGGGACTCGAACTCGCGGACCGCGAGATCGTGACCTGAGCCGAAGTCGGGTGCTTAACCGACTGAGCCACCCAGGCGCCCCTGTAACCAATTTCTGACGCATCCTTTGAGAGAGCAGGCTATGTGAGAGACCCTCTAAGGGACTGATCATTTTTGCCCCCCCAGAATTCATTCATTGAAACCTAATCCCTAAGGTGATTAGGAAGTGGGGTCTTTGAGAGGTGTTTAGGCCTATGCGGGTGGGGTCCCCACAAATGGACAGTGCCCTCAGAAAAGAGACCTCAGGGAGATCTCACCCCTTCTGCCATGAGACAGCACAGCAAGATGGCGACGTCTATGAACCAGGAAAGGGGCCCTCACCAGACACCAAATCTGCCTGTACCTTGATCTTGGGACTTCCCAGCCTCCAGACCTATGGGAATTAAATTTCTGTTGTTTATAAGCTCCCCAGTCTATAGAAGCTCTAATAGACCCATACACATTGGGACTGCTATCATTGGTGACATAAAATATTTATTCCATTTAATATATTTTGGCAATGCTTTCACATTGGTATGAACCAAACTGCTTTTTTTTTTTTTTTTTTTTTTTTTCTTGAAGAGCTGAATGGAGTGTCACTGTTGGCTGTGCCATGATTTATATAACCAGTTTGGGAGAAACTGTTTTTCAAGGACCTCAACTCCTTATTTGTCATTTCCAAACCCAAAAGGTAGTTTGCTGCCCAAACAAATTTGGTGGCAAAACCTCAGCTGCCAAGAAGTGGGGTCCTTTACGGTCTTGATGGGATATGGTCTCATTTAGTGTGGTACCCACATATTTCTTAAAAAAAATTTTTTTTAATGTTTATTTATTTTTCAGAGAGACAGAGACAGAATGTGAGCAGGGCAGGGGCAGAGAGAGAGAGAGGGAGACACAGAATCGGAAGCAGGATCCAGGCTCTGAGCTATTGGCACAGAGCCCGATGCGGGGCTTGAACCCACAGACCGTGAGATCATGACTTGAGCTGAAGTCTGACACTTAACTGACTGAGCCACCCAGACGCCCCGATGCCCACCAACGCTGCTGGGCTTCTGGCAGCGTTCCTTAATCCACAGTATATACGCGACACCACTTATCTAAAATCTGAAGCTTTCAGGTTTCGGAAATACACCCGGCTGCAAGCTGACGGGCAACGTGGAGCTTTCCTAGTACTTGTGTTGGATGGAGGTGTGGTCAACCAGAGGTGATGGGCTCCTAGGGCCAAATGCACCCTGAGGTCAACTCAGCGTCCCTCCTACCCCCTACCCTCACCTCCAGAGCCAACTCTCAGGTAGTGATGAGAGCCGGGCATTTGCTGAAGGTGTCCTGGGGCCAGTGCAGGGAAGGGACCACCATGCAAACCACAGGACAGACACACTTTCTGGTTCTGCAGGCACCCTACCCTCCTCCCCCACCTCCAAAGGCCATCCTCCTCCGCTCTTCCCCTTCCTGACCGAACACTGCCCCAAACTCCCCCTTGTCACCTTGAGGAACACCACTCTGAGTTCTTGGCCTTTGCCAGGAACCTTGCCTTTCCTTTCAAAGCACTGCCTTTCAAAAGCATTTCAAGATGCTGACTTTTAAAAAAGAATACAGAAATCAGGATTTGCAAAATGCGAGACATCTTTGATGGTTAAATATCATTTCTCTCTTTTTCTTTTCAAACGCTGGGCGTGACCACGGCCCACTGGTGTGGCATCCACCGTGGCTGCCATTCCCATACCTCTTGGGGGGCAGCGACTAGGGTAACGGTCAGCTTTACTCCATCTCTTTGGGGAATAAAGGAGGAAAAGGAAGCTGTCGTCCAGAAAAATGGGAAGAAAAGTTCATGTAGTGTTCTTAGGTCCTAAGGCTGCCGTTGGCCTTGCCCTGGCTGACCTTGACTTCTTACCCAAGGGGTGGAGGGCAAAGGTCCTGCAGCAGCGGGCACCTGGCCCCTGTCTCTATCTGTACTCTTTCCCCAGAAGATCTCTCCAGGCCGCTGGCTTCAAAGACCAGTCAGGTGCCGACAACTCCCATATTTATGGCTTCACCTCCAGCACCTTCCTCAAGCTGCTGATTCATACCTCCAACCATGACTCAGTATCTCCACCTGGACGGTCCACAGGCCAGCTCATATTTTATATGCCCCAGACTGAACTCTTCATTTTTCACCCCTCAGCCTCCTTCCCTCCCAATCACCCACTTACCCGGCGGCTCAACTCAGAGACTTGGGGGTCCTTCCTGACAACCTCCCTCACTGGCGCCTCTGTTCGAACAAATGCCTCTCATCAGTTCTGCCTTCAGATTTGGCCCCCGCTCCAGTCCCTTCCTCCACCCTTTACAACAGCCTCCTAGCTATGCATCCTCCCTTCCCCCAATCCATTCTCTGCCCGCTGGAAGATTCCCCATAAAATGTAAATCAGATCGTATCACACTCCTGCTCAATACCCTTCACCAGTTTCTTACCAAATGTAGAATAAAATCCCATCTTTTCCCTACGGTCTTTGCTGAACTTCGCTCCCCATTTTGGCCGGTTCAAACCCTTGTAGGGAAGAATCTAGAAACTTTCCAGGCAGTGACAAAACTGCCCGAGCCAGCACTTAGTGGGATAACTTCCAAAGGGAGGATGGATAAGTTGTGGGATGTGTGTTAGAAAGAAAAAAAAAAAAAGCAAGAAAGGAATTAGTCGTATTACTTAGTGGCCGCCCCTCAGAGGCAGCAGTGCTTAATAAACGTCAGCCACCGCCGCCTCCTGCCCACACTCCTGAGAACTGTCCGGGAAAGAGCAGCACTTTGGTGGAAACGGCAGAGCCGGCTAATCCCACCGGGCTTTAAGTGGCCGGCAGAAAGCATCTTAGAGTTGAATAAGGAGATAAACTGCTTTGCTGGCTATAAGGCCCAGAATGTTCTCAGAGATGAGACGAAAATCCTTTTGTGTGTTTCTGACTGTGCAGGAATGCAGGGTTCCCAGGAGGGCACAAGGCCGCAGGATGCACTTCAGGCTCCCCAAGGCGCTTCAGGGCGCTGGGCTCTGGCCTTCTGGGAGCCGAAGTTCAGCAGAAGTGGGGAAAGCAAGGAATGAAAGGAACCAGAGGGGAGAGAAGCTGAGAGAGATACTTGTCCATCTCAAAAGTCGAAAGAGTAGGGGTGCCTGGATGGCTCAGTGGGTTGGGCATCCGACTCTTGATTTCAGCTCAGGTCATAATCCCAGGGTCATGGGATCGAGCCCCATGTTGAGCTCCGTGCTGAGTGTGGAGCCTGCTTGAGATTGTCTCTCCCTCTCTTTCTCTCTCTCTCTCTCTCTCCCTCCCCACCCCCGTCTGCTCCTCCCTCATTGCACTCTCTCTCTCAAAAAAAAAAAAAAAAAAAAAAAAAAAAAAAAAATATATATATATATATATATATATATATACATACACATACAATTTTTTAAAGCAGGAAAAGGAAATTTGGTCCATCTTTATAGCAGCAGGATGCGCCATATTGGGGCCAAGAAATTTAGCGCATATGGTGTAGTATCTAGCTGGATGGAGGCTCTCCTCACTTCTTTTTAATTCGTTTTGAATGTTTATTTATTTTTAAGAGCAAGAGAGACAGACACAGCATGAGAGGGACAGGGGCAGAGAGACAGAGAGAGAGAGAGGGAGACACAGAATCCAAAGCAGTCTCCAGGCTCTGAGCTGTCAGCACAGAGCCCGACGTGGGGCTCGAACTCACGAACCATGAGATCATGGCCTAAGCCAAAGTTGGATGCTTAACCAACTAAGCCACCCAGGCAGCCCTCTCCTCACTTCTAAGAGGGAAGTGCAGTATTTGCTGTTGGGGCCCCCCCACAGATCACTGGCACAGTCAATGGCCACTGACGCATTGATATGGTGGCATAAACAGCTATCGCTCGCCTCATGGTCTGCTCTTTGGAGCTGTTCACAAGCCAGCACTCCCTACAGGCTCTACGGAAGTTAGGTTCTAGCTGAAGCCATACCCTTAATGGACTCCCTCCCCTTTCTTGCCCTGTTTCCCTCACACCCCTGCCACTTCTTCCTGAAAGCACACCTTCACTAATAACACACCTGAATCCATGCCTCAGGCTCTGCTTCCAGGGCACCTGATCTAAGACTGGACGGCTAAGGAAAATCAAGAAAGCCATGAAGTCTATAAAGATGCGGCCTAATAAAGTAGCTGACCACATAAGACTATGTGTAAAAGTTCAGTCTCACGTGTTAACATTCAAAAGCACTGAGTAGAGCAGAGCCCCGGTGATGGACCCAAAGAGCCGTGTCCTTCAGCCAACCAGAATATCAACAACCATGGCGGGAGTCCTTGGGTCAATTCAACACACACAAATTTACTTAGTGCTCTGTGAGCAAGGCGCCATGCGGTCGGCTCCATGGGGTCGATGCAGGGATGAAGTGGACCCATTCTCTGCCTCCCAGGGGCCTGCAAGTTAGTGGGTCCTCAAAGACTGCTAGGACTGGACCAGGTCTTAGATATCTTGCTTCTCTGTTGTTGGCAAGGTGTTTCGTAAATACTTCATAAATGAATGTGGACTAGCCCAACACTATCATACGAGGGTGAAACAGAATCATCCAAAGAGACAGGAACTGTCTTCCACGGTAGCAAGGCGCGTCACTGAGTTTTCCAAAACATGGAAAGAATCTGCTCTCCTTGGGACATCAGGTTAGGATGTGAAACCTGGCTGGTTCAAAAGAAGGCTTACTGGCTAAGCACTTTCTCAATCAGTATAAAGGGGAGGGACTTCATTGTGTAAAACTGTCCCTTGCATGACATTTATCAGCCCTGACCCCTGCCCACTAAAGGCAGGTAACACTCATCTCCCCCCCTTCCCGTCATTATAGCAACCAAAAAGTGAATACCCCCACATTTCCAAATGTACTTAGTCTAAGGGGTGTTTTTACCCTGATTTGGAACCACTGGTAGGATAAAAGTCAACTCAAGGTGAGAGGGAACGAGTGTGTGAACCAGATTGACACCATCTTGAACAAATGTGACAAATGCGCCATGATAACAGTCCCATGACCTGAAGTCGTCTTAAGCACAGTCCTCCCCCCATCCCTTCCTTTTGTTTTCCTGCCAGTGTGTGTGTGTGTGTGTGTGTGTGTGTGTGTGTGTGTGCGTGCACGTGTGTGTGTGTGCGCTGCGTGCAGGAGACTCATCTGAGCTTGGAAAAGTATGAACTTGGAATAAGAGGGAAAGGGCTTGAAAGGGAGGGGAAGGAGAAAGAATGAAAACACTCCCTGTGTACTCAAGGTAGCCTTGAATTTCCAACACACAGTTTAGAATCTCTTAAACCCGGTCATTCTCCTGGTAGAGCGGATGGAGTAAGAAAGGAAGCAGCTGCTGTGCCCCCACCGCCCCACATGCCAACTGGAGGGCCATTCATAATCTCAACTACCACACGTCAAGGAGAGGAGGCCTTCCTGAAAGGCGAGCAACCAACCACGTGGGACTAAGTGTCACCACCCCGCTCTGAGGGCAGCAGAGGCCCTGGTGTGAACACACGGTCTGGAAGCTTCGCAGACAGTCTGGTCCAAGACACCTTGAACTTCTACTGAGTTCCTTCTCCCGAGGCCAAAGGGCAGGCTAGATGCCACTGCCAGGTCATGCTCAGTCTTGATACACTGCGGAAGGCCCATGCTACAGGACTAAAAGACACCATCCCCATGTACAACCTAACCATAGAGAGAGAAATGGGACAGAGAGGCAGCCTAAATCACTCCCCATAAACTGATCTGTGAAGGCCAACGTCTTGGTGCCATCTTGGAAAAAGATGGCTGCCACAGCCAGGGACTGAGCACAGACACACAAACGTGCGGTGGACCCTGCCTCCTTCCCATCTCTGTAAGATTAATAGTTTTCGAACACCACCTCGGTCGCTTACCTCGGCTGCTCAAAAACCTTCCGCTATTCTAGAATCACATCCAAACTCCTTGGGCCATCCGCCCTGAGGCACTTCCACTCCCATTACCCTCCCTGGCATCCTACAGTCCTGAAAGGGAAAATCACAGGTTCCCAAAAGGCCTCGGACCTTCTTGATTCCCCACCTTTGCTCAGGCCGTTCCTCCCACCAGAAGCACCTTTATACCCTTCCCTGCATCTGCCTTGCAAAATCCCAACTGCTCTCTGAGACACCTCAACGCCACCTCCTCCAAGCAGTCATCCCTGATGGCTCAGGGCCCGCGGCCTCCAGGCTCCTGCAGTGCTTTGTACCCGCTGTACTCTCTGCTGGATGACAACTTCTCATCCCCATCCCCTGACCAGGGAGCTCAGCCAGGGCCTGGAGCCGTTCTTACTCATCTCCGGGCCACACGACCCAGAGCCCAGGACACAGGAGAAACTCATCTCACACTAGCTGGGTAAATCAGCAGATGATCCCAGGGCCACCAAACTCTTCACAGACACCGGCTGGCACCAACTCATCTCCGGACCTCCTCCCTTCGACTCCTTCCTTTCCTTCCTCATCCTCCTCCATCCCACCCTGCTGGCTCTGTGTCCAAACTGCACTTGGGATCACGTTCCCCTCAGCCACTGCCCCAGGCCTGGCCCCCATCTTCTATCACCTGCCGTAGCTCCCTGAAGAGTCTTCCCCATGGTCCTCTTGCCCCTCCAACCCGTTCTCCCCTCAGCCACCAATGACTGCCTTAAAAACTTCATCCATTAGTGCCACCTACGTGGTCCAAGCCTCTTCAATGGCTTCCCATGGCACTTTGGGGGATAAAATCCAGCTTCGTGCTATGGAAAGCATGGTTTATGAGGCCTTGCGAGATCTGGTGCTATCCCCCGCCCCCATGCTCATATAATGCCTCTCTCGCCCTTGATCACTAAGCCCAGCAGAGCTGTCCCACCACAGGGCCTTTGTATGTGCTGTACCCGCTGCCTGGCATGCCCTCCCCAGTCTACACAAGGCTCTTCCTTCAAGTTTCAGGCAGCCTGAAGGGCCTTCTTTGGCCTTGGCCTTCTGTCCAAGGCAGAGCCCTCCCTGTAGCCTCCATTTCTGCCTTTAACCACCATTACAGCTCACATCCCCAGCTCCTACCACTGTATCTGGC
This sequence comes from Neofelis nebulosa, assembly GCF_028018385.1. Lineage (NCBI taxonomy): Eukaryota > Metazoa > Chordata > Mammalia > Carnivora > Felidae > Neofelis > Neofelis nebulosa. The sequence goes on from NC_080788.1 coordinate 137,762,244, forward strand.
CCAGAGTAAATGTTCAGGAGGTGAGTTATTGAGTGAATGAGTGTGTGAGTGAGTGAATGGTCCTCTTGAACACCTGCAGTGGTCTCCCTCTGGGCATCCGAATTCTAGTTTCATTTGCTTCTCGACTAACAAAGTTAGAAGACTTTGGTGCTGTGAACTTTTTTTTTTTTTTTTAAGCAGAAACCAAGACTGGCTTCTTGCTTCTGACCATATTAGCCTCTTCATTGTTACTGTCATTTGTCAGCATTGACTTACTTTAGAGAAACTGTCCCCATGTTTCGACTCTCTTCCCATAGCCACAGGAAGAACCCCCATGACGGTCCCTCCATGGTGGACCTCTGCCCTGGGCCAGGCCTGGGTGCCAGTATGGAGGCAGTTTTCGAAACACCAGTCCTGGGGCCCTGTGAGGGCAGACCCAGAGTGGATCCAGGCTGCAGAGCCTGGTCCCAGCACCCATGACAGCAATGAAGGACTCTGGGCTTCCCTCTCGGAAGCACTGGGTGATAGAGTCCCCCCAAACCAGCAGGTGCAGAAGTCACTTCCCCTTTTAATTAGACCAACACCAGGCCACTCACGAGGCCACTTCGTCAGAACCCTGGGAATCAGGGTGGAATCAGAGATGTCAAGCGGCTGTCTGGGACACGAAACCAAATGGCTCAGTCCTGACTCGAGGACAGCCCCAGCCTACCATCGCTGGGGCCGCTCCAGAGAAGAGTCCACTGTGGCCACTTGCTTTGGAGCAACTACAGGGTCCAGCCTTCCCTCTCTGCTCCTTGTCCTGGGCCCCCAGGATGCAGCGCTTCGGAACCTGGCTTATTCAGAAACACAGTGGGCTCCCATCCGGAATGTGACCATTTTCACCACCTATTGGTGCCCTCCGTTCCCAGTGGCCATCACCTTTCACCTGGATGGCTGCAACAGGACTCCAAACTGCTCCCCCTGCTTCCATCCCGACCCCCGTGGTCTGGTCTACACAGCAGCCAGAGCAATCCTATCAGGAACAAGTCCGATCACGCCCCTCCTCTACGCCCTGCTTGGCCCCGCATTTCACGCCCAGTGCCGATGACACCCTCGCGGTGGGCCTGTACATGATCCACTCTGCTTCTCCTCACTGTCATTTCTTAGCCCCTTCCCTTGACTCTGCTCCAGCCACACGGGCCCCTGGCTGCTTCTCAACCTCTCCGGGGCGAGTCCCTGACCCAGGCCCCAGCCTGGCTGTGCTCTCCACCTGGACAGGCTCCCGGGGGCCAGCGAGCTCCATTCCGTCACTGACCGTGAGGCTTTCCTCCAATGCCACCCTCTGTTCAGATTGCCCCGGCCCAGCCCCGACTTGCTCTGTTTCACTCCCCAGCTCCCCAGCCCCTGCTGCTTCTAGCACACCATGCAGCTCACAGGTGTATCCTATTCGCTTTGCTCTGCTCTGCATCTGTTTTGTTCTGTGGTGTACCCCAAGCCCCTAGAACGTAGGAATGGTCGAGAAATGTTTGAATGAATAAAGGTCTGCCTGCCCTGTGATCACCTCCCCCAGCTTCCCTCTCAGAGTCTCGGAAACTCAGCCTCTGACCCCTGCCCGCCCCCCCCCGCCCTGCCTCGGCACACACTCCTGAGACAACCCACACCTCCACTGGGGGCCCTTGGTTGCTCCCAGTCGCGTGCAGCCGGCTCCCTTACCTTCTTCATGGCCGTCCCACTCTGGGAGGCCAGTCGGACCTCTCCCCACCTTCCAGGCCCACAGTGAGCTCTAACGCCTTCCTGGGGGCCCCCTCGAGGATGCTGGTTTATATCCCCACCTGCTTCCCCATGGTCCCCAAGTGGGAGCCACCCACCTGTTTGAGCTCTAGGTCCTTAAACTCCATCATTCTCTACTCTGGAGGCACAGAGAAGTGGATGGGGAGGGTAGAGACCAGTGTCTGGTTGCTAATCCTGTGAACTCTTCCAAGCCCTGGCTCCTTCCTTCCTCTCGAGTCACCTCTTCTGGTCTTTCTCTTCCCCTCTCTCTAGCTCCCCCTCCTCAGGAGCCTCTTCCTCCCAAACCTCAGGCTCTGTCCTCCCCACTCTCTCTCTGGGTGACCTCTGGTGGCTTCAGTGTCACTGCCCCCACCCCCTCCCCCTTAGGGCCAGCTCAGGCCTCGCCCTCAACTCCAGACCCACCAGCCGACTGCGTCCTCCTATCACAGGTCACCTCCAACACCACGTGACAAAATCTGGACCTGCTAAGCCCTTGGAACACTCCCCCTCTGTGTCCCGTCTCCGTGAGAGGCATCTGATCAGATAGTGCCATCCAGGAGTCTTCCTTTCCGCTCATCCCGGACAAATGTGGGTCGCTAGTCCAGAAGTTTCTCAAGCCCCGGACCCCCTTGCTCACAGCCGCCACCTGACCCAGACCATCACTCTTCCCCTGGGCCACTGTCTCCTCCCTGCTTCCTGTCTTCCGTCCCTGCCACTTAGCCCCTCACCGGGGCTGTCTGAAGGCACCTCAGCTGGCAACTCTCCACGCACACCGTCCAGGGCTCTGCACTGCCTGAGGTTCAAGTCCAGGACTTGTTCATGCTGTGCCTTGCCCATGTTCCTCTAGCTTCTCTCTCGAGCCCTGTGTGCATCTGCAGTCCTGGGATGGACAGACTCTCTGTGGCCTCCGATCCTTTGCCCCTGCCAAACTTTCTGCCAAGAGCATGCCGCTCTTCCCCACTTCTGCGCCCAGCCTTCACCTGGCCAATCATTCCCCCTCAGCTCCGCCCCCACCGCCTCCTGCAGGACTCCTGCTCCGGGTGGGACACTCTCCACTCAGCTTGACTGCTTGGGGATTCTCGGTGCTCCGTTTTGTCCGCAATTCCCGTGTTCCGCCTCCTCGAGCCGTCCACACGCATCCCACATTCCACGTGAGAAAAAACGGAACCCCGCTCTTCCCCCATGAACCTTCCCTATGGGCTCTCCCTGCCCTACCCGCTGAGTCGTCTCTGACCGCGATGGAGACATCTACACATATTTGTTGAATGAGTAAATGAGCAGTGAATGATTTACTGCTCTTTAAATATGTAAACTAGGTATCCCAATGTGCTTTCATCTGTGGGAAAGAGGGGTGCGGACTCCTGGAAGGCATAGACCCATCTGGGTCTGGCCAGGGGCGAGGTCACCCATGGAAAGAACAGGGGAATAAGGTCACAGCCTGTAGCGGATACTGGTGTCCTTCCAGGGCTCACTGACTCGGCTCCAACTGCCGAGGAACCACTCCCTCCGGGATCAGCTCTTAACCTCGGCCCTCAGGTCGGGTCCCTCTTAGGTGCTGTCCTACACCATTTCCCAGAGCTCCCAGCAGGACTGAGCTCCCTCGGGCTGCCCACAGGGATAACTGTCTTGACATCACCCCTTGCCCTGTCTCCCTCCCCCACTCCTTATGGGTGTTTTCTGGGCTCAACTCCCAAATAGCCACCTGTACCCGAATTCTTGTCTCAGTATCTATTTCTGGAGCCCGAACTAAGACACGGTCCCAGATGCTCCCTGGCAAATGGCACGCTCAAAACTGTTAGTCCCCCCCCCCAACCCCGTTGCTCCTGGAGAGTTTATCTTCTGTCTTCATGCCAGTCACGCACGCATTCATTTATTCAAACACTCAGTGTGCACCTTCCCTGCGTCAGGCTCTGAGCTGTCTCAGCGGATGAAGATGAATTCAATAGTCCTGGTTCTCAGGGGTCGGACGCGAAACTTAATAGGTCAGAGTGGCTGCTTTGTCCCGGACACAAGTGAGACATCCTATATGAATTCTGCCATAATGTGAAGTCGCTAACATTGACAGGGTGATCACCTGGGGCTGGCACTGTTTTAACCATGGTTGCATACAAGCCTGGCCGACCCACTCAAGGGCCCCACGAGGTCCACACGAGGCCAGAATTAGCCAGAACCAGCTTTTGATCCCAATGCAGCAGACGGGGCCTTTTAGCCAGGATCGTGCGCCTGCAGGATCCCTTTCCATTATGGAGGCCACACTCTCCGAACACCTGCCCTGCGCCAGGCAGGGGGCTGAGCCCGCACACAGTGTCTGGATTCCTCCTCACAACCACCCTGAGGAAGGAGGCTTCATCCCTGCTAGGAGATGAGGAAACCGAGGCACCCAGGTTTATGTGAAATGTCCAGAATAGGGACTGGGAGAGGGACTGTCTTAGGAGGTTTGGGGTTTCCTTGTGGGGTGATGAAAATGCTCTGTAATTAGATAGGGGGTGATGGCTGCACAGCCTCGTGACGATATTAAAAACAGCACTGACTGTACATTGTAAAATGGTGAACTTTATATTATATGAATCTAGAGCACCCTGGAGGTCCACGTCGGGGCTGGAAGCGAGCACTGGCCAACAGGTGTATTTCCCCATCTCCACCCCTGTGCCGAGTCGACCCCTCCTAAGATCCCGGATTCTTGGATGTCCCCAGAGTCCAGTTTGGCCTTGACTCTGGGGACATCCCAGCGCCTATGGTGGCACTGGGAGGTCACTCACTCGTGTGCAAGTTTCACCGGCCTTCCAGCCCCTAACTCCATTGCACACACCTGTTCCTCTCCTTTTGGCACAGAGCCCTTCCTGCCTCATGCCTCTGGTTACAGCCAAGGGTCTCAACCTCGATTCAGACAAGAACCACCTCCCTCCAGGCTCAGCCCGAGCATCAGTCATTTTTAACACTCCCAGGTGATGCCAACACCTCCCAGCAGCCAAAGCTCCAGCATCCAACTGGAGGCGCAGGGCTGTGGATAATTCATCTCTGCAGCCCCAGGACCTGCCAAGGCACAACATCTTGGCACTCAGTTTGCTCAGTAAATCAACAAATAAAGGTTGGTTGACTAAATTAGAGTCCACATAAATGTGTAATATTTTATTTGCTGGATACAAACAAATAAATGGAAGACAATTCCATTTATTGAATTGGGAGAAGAAAATTCAGTATTTAAAAAAAAAATAAAATCACTTAAAAGAAAGAGCCAGCAACTATTAGAGCTCTTCCGGATACCAGACACTCACGTCCAGAGACAAAAATCAGGCTCACGCACGCATTGTGCTCAGCACAGAGTGGGATGCGAGATGGACCCAGCCCATTTCATGGATGGGGGAGCCAAGGCCAGTTTGGATACGAGATTTGCTCAAGCCAGGATTATGTTGACTAAGAGGTCCTCTCTACTAAGAGTGAGAATGTGCCAGATGCGAGGCAAGGCCCTCACATATTATTTCCACTTCCACAGCCACTTTTGAAGGGAGATAAGCATAAAGCTCAGAGAGGTGCTGAGTGACCAGTGCACGGCTGTTAAGGGCCAGAGCCAGGCCCAGCCCCCCGGTCCTCCTATGCACGAGCCTGCAAGTGCCTCACAGGTGACAGGATGGAAACCGTCTCCCACAAATTGGATGAATGCGGGTCCAAAGGCATGTGACAGTGAAGACCAGCTTCGCCAATGCAGCCATGAAGCGAAACACGTGCAAAGCGACATGGGCCCTAGATGACGCCTCCGGTCCCTCATCAGGTCTCCCTCTTGGCAAGGACAGCACCATGGCAGCCATGCTCTCGTAAGGAGCCTGTGGAGAAGGCCGGTCCCAGGGGTCGGCCTCACCTGGGGCACCCACCCTCGGTTTTAGAGGCCTCTGAGGGCCTCCTCCTCCGCTTGCCCCAAACTCCTTACAACCAAGAAGAAACTCTCGTTGGCTTCTTTACAGCAATGAAGTGTCATTAACCCCTGGACTTGTGCTAAAGCCCCAGAGGTTGTGTCCTTAAAACGGCAGCTGCTAAACACACTGTGGGACATCGGAGCCTCTGCCGACCCCTGCGTGGCACCGTACGAGTCTGCTCGACGACCCCACTGGTGAGATCACCAACGTCCTGAGCACCAAGGAGAGGGGGCAGTGTGGGTGACATCCTGTGGCTTCTCTGCTCCTTCATCGACAAAACCCAGCAGAATCCCTGGCCCCGATCCTCCCCTACAACCACAGCCACCAGGCGAGTCCTATCGCCCCGGCCTCCAAAACCATCTTAAATTGGACCGGGGCTTAAGACTGCCACCTCACCATCGCCCCCACATCCAGCCCCCCACCACCGGTTCTGGCCTGGACCCAAGGACAGCCTCCTCACTAGGGAACTGGTCTCTGCAGAGGCCACACCGCACCTCTGCTCAAAAATGTCTGGAGGTGGGCACGGTGAGCTGGGGACCCAACCACCAGCCAGAAGCAACCACCAGACATGAGCAGCGAGGCCGTCAAGATGGATCCAGCCCCAGCCAAGGGACTGAAATCACAGGAAGGACCTCAGGCGAGAGCCTCCTGGTGGAGCCCCGTCAACCCCGTCACCATGAGAGGAAAGGATGGTGCACGTGTTGTGCTTTTAACCACTAACTGTTGGGGTGATTTGTTCCTCGGCCATAGATGGACCTGGGAATGGTGTGACCTCTGTGGAGGTCAGGGAGGATTTTCCTGGGCTGAGGTCTGCGGGAGTTAAGGTCAACCACTTTGAGGGGGAGCCTGGAACAGAAGGACTCATATATGCAAAGACTCTGAGACAGGAAGGAGTAAGGCCCGATCAAGGAAAGGAAAGGGGGTCCTGACCCTGACGGTCAGCCACAGAGGGGCAGAGGTGGGCAAAAGATGCAGCGGGAAGCAGGAATTACCTCCCCTTCTTACCAGCTGGGCAGCCTGGAACAAGTAACTCACCCTCTCTGAGCCCTAAGCTCCTCACAGAAATTGGGGATGATACCACTTACTCTAAAGAGTGTTTAAGGACTAAATGAGATGAGGAAAGCAAGCTTCCACCTCAGCACCGGCAACCAAACACTGGTTTCCTTCTAGTGTTCTGGGTGAGTGGGGGAAAAAAAAAAAAAAAAAAGCATTCTAGAACTCCCACACTCCCATTTGCTTCTCTTTGTTAAAACTTGGCCCTTGGCACACAGGTCTGGGAACCAGGTGACCCCATTCTAGCTCCGCCACTGCTGTGTGACCTCTGGGGAGTCACTTAACCTCTCTTCTGGTTTTTCTAAGAATAAAATAGATGCAAAAATAAAATCTCTATCGGTGACTCGACTCCGTGAAGACAGGCACTGTGGAAACGCAGGCGCCCACCTCTGTTCTGCCACAGCTATTTTTGGCCCGATCAGCCTCAGAAGCAGGTCGCACGGAGGGCCGCCCCGTGTTCTTCCTTGAGGGCTAGTACGCGTCTCCTTCCGCGGCCTCCGCCGTCTGAGTCACACGCGGGGACGAGTGGGCATCGCCGACATCCACCAAGTGAGTCCAGGTCCTGAACTCCGGCGGCTGCCCCCAGCACGCCGTCACCTTTGCCAGGATTCACCCCTGCCCACGCCTTCCGGAAATACCCAGGACTCTGGTTGACTGTGAGCTTGGCAAGGGGCATGGGTGGAACTCTCTGGAAACCTTTTCCTTCCTGTCGAATACCTAGGGGAGCCTACGCACCCTTCAAGAGCCAACTTCGTCCTCGGGCTTCTAACCTGCTGCCCCTTGGACAACAGAGAGGCACCAGCACCACGTTTAAGTAACGCCCAGCCTGGAGGCCAGTGACCTTTCATTATCATGACTGTTACTGTTAGTATTATTATTTTTTTTTTATTTTTTAAAGTTTATTTCTTTATTTTGAGAGACAGAGAGAGACAGAGACAGCATGAGTGGCAGAGGGGCAGAGAGAGAGGGAGAGAGAGAATCCCAAGCAGGCTCCACGCTGCCAGCACAGAACCCGACGCGGGGCCTGAATTCACAAAACCTCGAGATCGTGACCTGAGCTGAAACCAAGAGCCAGGCATGTAACCGACTGAGCCACCCAGGCACGTCCAGTATTATTTATTAGCTTCCATTTATGGAGTGTTACTTGGGTTCCGCAAGGTGGTTACCCCATGTCACCGAAGCCTCACGACCACGCACATGCCCCAGGTAGTGTCATTAGCCCCATTTTGCAGATGCAGAAGTTGAGGTCCCAAGCAGTTAAGGATACCTTATTCAGGGGTGTCTGGGTGGCTCAGTTGGTTAAGCGTCCGACTCCTGATTTTGGATCAGGTCATGATCTCACGGTTCGTGAGTTCGAGCCCCACATCGGGTTCTGCGATGACAGATTCTTGGGATCCTGCTTGGGATGCTCGCTCTCTCCCTCCCTCTCTGCCCCTCCCCTGCTTGCTCATATGCTCCCTCTCCCTCTCCCTCTCTCTCTCTCTCTCTCAAAATAAGTAAATAAACTTTAAAAAATTAAAAAGAAAAAGGGTACCTTGCCCAAATCACTTAGCTAATGAGAAGGATTTGCCACCAGGTCTGGAGGGCAGGAAAGCCAGGCTATGAGTCACTGGGCTGTAACAGTGCTTTTCAAGCACATAGCTTCTGCCAAGTTCAGCCTATATAATTTCCAGCCTTCACAGCAATGCCTTCTCCAGGAGGTATCACTAGCCCCACTTTACAGATGTGGAAACTGAGGCTCTGAGAGGGATGGGATGTGCCCAGGGTCACAGAGCGAGGAGTGGAAGGGCTGGGTCTGACTCTAAGGTTCCCTGCCCTGATTGTCATTCTCTCCGACACTGGTTCTCAGAGCGTGCGCCCTGGGCCAGCAGGAGAAACAGCTGAGAATGTGGGAATGAGGCAAATCCTCAGGCCCCATCCCAGACCCACCTAATCAGGAATTTTGGGGACCGGCTCCAGCAACCTGGGTTTAAACAAGCCCTCCAGGGGATTCTGACCACACTCATGTTTGGGAACCACTGGCCAAGCCTCTCCCTCTGGCCCACAGCTTGTAAAAGTTTACGAAGTCCAGCTGCCCCTTTTAAGTGCAAAGTGCAGAGTCGGAGGAACAAAGGGCAGACAGTGGAGATGCTTTTCCATGCTCCTTTCCAGTGACAGGTGGGACTCAACAGACTTCTCAGGGCTGCTGGGAGGGGTGGCACAGGGTTGGGTTCCCCCCCCCCCAAGAGAGGAATGCACAGCTGAGCTGCCCCCATGAGCAATGAGTTCCAGATGGAGATGGGGGGGAGGCAGCGTCCTTGAAAGTTTCGTGATAAAACAAAACAAAACAAACATGCCAAAACCAAACAAATCAACACCCAAAAACACCACCTTGCCTTTGCCAGACAAGAGTGGCTCAGCAAAAGGGAGACCAGCTGTCCCGGTTAGCCCAGGACTGGCGGCTTTCACGGGATATAGGATTTTCAGGGGTAAAACCAGGACAGTATTGGGCAAAACATGGCAAGGTGGTCACCTTGAGCAGCAGGGTGCTGTTTGGATGAAGAGGGAGGCCTGCCTGCCTGGCCACATGGTGAACATCCAACAATTCCAATACGCATTTCTGGCAGTCGCTTTCATGGGAGACTGGACAGGTCTGCCTGAAGACGCATAGAGGTTTCTCCCTTCCCTCTTTCTCCCTCTACCCCAGACCCCCACTCCTACAGACAAACATTCCTTCAGCAGGGAGTCCTCTGCCTGATCCTCGGGCTCCTAACTCCGGGTTTCAGCCGCTCCCCCTCCTCCACCGACTGGCTGGCCTCCCTCTGCTTCACCTCATCCAACATCTACTGGAGAATTCTTTCCTAGATGCTCCCTTCCAGCCCCTGCTGGTGAGGACAAGTCCCTGTGCACCTCTGTGTGCCTCCAGCGTGCCCAACGCAGGCGCTTGGCAAATGCTGGCCAGTGAAGGAGAGGCTCGTGTCAGCACAAGGGACGAAAGGCACATCCGATGGGCAAAAGGCGACACGTGCCTACATGCAGTGTCTCCAGAAAGATAGCAGGAAGGGACGCTCCTGCCAATACCTCTTGCAAACTGAGCTGCATGAGGGCAGGAACGGCTCCTCTCTTGCTCTCCACTGGCTCCCCAGCCGCTGGCACAGTGCCCAGCCCTGCTGAGCCCCATGTACGCCTACTGAACGAAATGACAACAGCAGCTTCATAGCTCTGAAGCCCCGTGCCTGCTGGGAGAGGCGACTCCCTTGGGGATTACAGAACAGGCTGAAGTTGCGATGTGGCTCTATAGCTGCCTGACATTTACTGGGCACCACCGTGTGCAAGGTCTAGGCTGGGCTCGACAAGGGCAGAGCGAATTGTGCAAAATATTTTCTCTGCCACTGGTCTAATCTGCCTCGCACGCCCTCAGGGAGGCCATGGCTGTGGGGTGCCTCCCCTGTCTGACCTGCCTAGGGTCCACATCCTCGTCCTTGGGCTGTATACAGCCCCTCTACCTAGCTCCTCCCTTGGAAAGCCATCTGTCCTTTAACCTCTATCCCTACATGCCAACGCCAAGGGTGGTCACATGGCCCAGGACTGACCAATCAGCTTATTCCATCCCATCAGAGGCCACCTTGACTGGTCCAAGGACAGACATGTGACCCAAGCTGGTCCAATGACAGTCAGCCCCGGGACTTCAGAAAGTGAAGCTCCCCTTGTAGGAAGATTACTAAGTGTAAGGGTGATGGAATCCCAGAGACTGGAGCCACAGACACTGGGCCAGCCTGAGAGAAGAGGCAACCCAGGAGAACTCAGAAGACAGAGAGGCGGAGACAGAGATCCAATGCTATCATCATACAAGACCTGCTTCTAGAACGTCCCGACACATGAACTGAGAAACTAACATCTCTCTCCCCAGTTTTGGTATCGCAGCTATGTGTAACTGAAAGAGCCCCGCCACAGGACCAGACTGCGTCTGCTCTCCTCGCCCCCAGAAGCCCTCAGGCCCAAAGCCCACCAGGAGGCCTCTCTCGCCTCACACGAGGCACTCGCTGCCTGCCTCCCCTTCTCTGCAGCTCCCAGCCTGGCTCCAGGCCCTGATGGGTGGTCTGGGGCTTGCAGTCTCCGACGAGTTCCCCACTCAACTCCGGTCCGGCAGCTCACCCCCCAAGCCACCCTCCACATGGTCGGGAAAGCTGACCTTTCTGAAGAAGACGATACGGAATCCTGCCGCCTTCCCGCTTAACACCTCTGTGGGCTCACTGCTACCCGCACCGGTTTTCTAAAGGGTGGGGTGCATGTCCCTGCAGGTAAGTGAGCTGACTGCAGATGGCAGGTGGACCCAGCACGCCAACACACTGAGACACAGAACAAGAAACTTAGGCCCCTTTTGGTTCTCTTACAAGCCTTCTGATTTCTTTACAGAGAAAAATCTCCACCCGGTCCCTGCTCAAGCTCTGACATCTATCTTTCTACCACTTGCTTCTCTCCCTTTTTATTTTTTTAAATGTATTTAAAGTTTATTTATTTATTTTGGAAGAGCCAGAGACAGTGTGAGAGTGGGAAGGGCAGAGAAAGAGAAGGGGACAGAGAATCCTAAGCAGGCTCTGTGCTGTCAGCACTGAGCCCAAAGGGGGGCTCAAACTCACAAAACTGTGAGATCATGAGCTGAGCCGAAACCAAGAGTCTCATGCTTAACTGACTGAGCCACCCAGGCGCACCCTCTCCCTTTTTAACAAGAAGAGGGAAAGCCTTGAGCTCAGAACCTTCCACAACAAGCTAGAACTCTGAAACGCTGTTTTGTGTTCATTGCATTTATTTTTATGGTCACCCTCTAATTATGCCAATGATACTGGTTTTTCATTGACTCATTTCAGTAGTTATATAAAGATTTTTTTTTTGGAAATTGGTTAGTATAAACAAAAAAAATGAATCTATTTAAAGAAAAACTAAGGCAGGGGCGCCTGGGTGGCTCAGTCGGTTAAGTGTCGGGCTTTGGCTCAGGTCACGATCTCATGGTTCGTGGGTTCAAGCCCCATGTCGGGCTCTGTGCTGACAGCTCAGAGCCTGAAGCCTGCTTCGGATTCAGTGTCTCCCTCTCCCTCTGTCCCTCCTCTGCTCATGCTCTGTCTCTCTGTCTCTCTCTGTCTCTCTCTCTCAAGAGCAAATAAACATTAACGAAATAAAAACTAAGGCAAATAACAGGATGTATTTGGATATGGTGAATGATCGCTTCTCGGCCTTTTGGCTAAGATCAAGTGTGGATATGGTGAATGATGTTTGGCAAACAACAATTCACAGGATGAAATGTGATCTCCTCAGCCAGGCACACAAGGCCCTTCACGTTCCGCCCCTTGACAACTCCTTCCAACCCACTGAAGGGCTTGGGACTCCCTTGATTGAGTCTCACAAAGCCATGCTTCCAACCTTCTGCCCACGCTGTTCCTTCTGTCTGATGTCCTTTCCCCACACCTTCCTCATCAACTTAGAACAACCCTATCCATGCCTTAAGACTCGGGTCAATGTAACTGTCTACTGTGGCCCAACTACTCAAAGATTTGAAGGCTACCTGTGCTCTCTCAGGCCACTTTTTAAGCCTCTTCTTTGAGGCTGAGAGACCCCCGAAGACCAGAATGGTCTTTCATCTCTGTGTCTGGCACAGAGGCTCAGTTAGAGCAGGGCGGATGGAAGGGACCCCCGCTGGGGGACGTGGACCAATCAGATGCAAGCATAGGCTTGCCCAGGAGATGGCACAGGCTCGTTGCCCAAAAAGTGGACAGAGGAGGGCTTCCAAAGGAAGGAAAGGGGGAAGGGAGTGATCTGCAGAGGCAGGTGCCTGAGGCTGGGCCCCCCGGTACAGCCCAGGGGTTCCCCCAGGAGAGAGAGGGAGGTGAACATCCTGGGCTACAGGGTCCTTCAGAGGCCTGGAGCAGAGAGCCCGGTAGGCCAAGGTTCTCAACCTTAACTTATATTTGGATCATCTCTGAACTTGTTATAATGCCAATTCCTAAGCCGCACCCAAAGACTGACTGGGTGGGTTAGAAGTGGGTCCTGAGCTACACTTTAAAAGGAACGCTTCAGGTGACGTTGAGGGCCACCCTCAGAGAAGCACCAGGCTACAGGTGTCACGGAAGAATGGGAACAGGTAAGGGCCTAGCAGACCAAACCCAGAAATGCATCTGAACTGCAAAGATCCTCTAGAACATTGCATCACTGTCTGGACACCGAGAGCCCGAAGACACCATCTACCGGAGAATAAGCGTCGTCAAGGTTATTTAACATATGCCCCGAATAACTCAACGGAGATGTGTTCAGCGAGAGAGAGCCACACACGATCACAGGTGGTCTAGAGGCCGCACGCGGAGTGATCCATCCAAGATGCAGAATCTCTGTTTAGTGACCTTCTCAACCAGCAATTGTAAGCAGGAGACTTAACCCCTGAGAATCAGGATGAGGCCATTTCCGGCTAAAGAAAAACCCTCCTTTGTTTGAATGACCAGGCAATCAACCTGTTCGTAGATGAAATCAAGGCAAACAAGTGAAAGGGAGGTTTCTAGCAGAACTCGCTGCAAATGGCTGTCAGGCATCTGTGTAAGTTCGCTCCCAGAGCCTCCGCTTGGGCTCCTAACCAATCGCCTCCTCAAGCGCGAATTAAAATAGAGACATGAAAGCATGCGCATGGGGAGGGTATTTAAGACTGGCCCGATGGCTGCACCCCTCACAAGCTCTGGCCTTCAGAACAATCCAGGCCGAGTTACTCATCAAATGGAGATTGACTTTTATCTGATTAACCGATGGAGACATCCTCCTCCATCCCGCAGGAACATTCTGTGGGAAAGGCGTTCTGCAGACTGCAGGGAAAAGTTGGGCCTTGGCTTCCCTCCTGCTCGGCCAGTGGAAAATTACAAAGGAAGCAAGGCTGCCCTCTGCTCTGCTCCCGGGGCCTTTCCGGGCCCAGAAAACACAGAGAGAACCCCAGAAACAAACCTTTACTTACCTGGGGCGGAGAGGAGTCTGGGAGGCGGTGGGGGCGGGGGCGGTGGGGGCAGCAAGGGAGGGGGCCGGCACTGGCAGATGTGTTGACAGCTATCGGTCACCTTGGAGCAGGACTTCTGGGGCTCACCGTGTGTCACCTGCAGAAACGGGCACACGCGCCCGAGAGAAGACAATGAGGCCACCAGGAGGGAAATGGACCCACACCACCCGATCCCAGCCAGGGTGGAACCCGGGATCCTCCCCGAAGACCCAAGACCGCCGAGGGGAAGAATGAAGGCGTGGGCTTGGCTCAAAGGAAACCATGTTGTGGGAGGCTGGCCGGGCAGGTTTAGAGACCAAGGTGTTATTCCCAGCTCTGCCAGGGACCCGCTGAGGCCGTGACAAGTAACTTGGATATTAATGAGAGGTCGACAAGAATTTGATGGTTAACTCTCAGAATTTCCCTCCTGTACAAATGAGGAAACCGAGACCCAGGCAGGAGAAGTGGCTGCCCAAGGTTCCCACACCATGTGGTGACAGGATACTGATTTTACCTCCTCAGTAACCCTAGCCAACCGTTCTTCCAGTCTCCAGAAGCCCTCGCCTTCTCTCTGTCCACAGCTCCTGACAGCCTTCCTCCGTCAACTCAAGCCAAGGTGCCCCCATCTTGAGAAAGGAAGCCTACCTTCCCAGGCCATGTGAGCAAGAGAGCCGGAGGGGTCTTGTGGGAAACACAGGACCAAACCATCCACATCCTCCCAGCAATCCCCGAGTGCTTGCCCACAGCTCAGGAGATCATGTGGCCACAGGGCCGTGCTCAGGAGGCCCCTGACAACGTTTCCAGCCCCACCGCACCCCATGCTCTCAGCTTCCGCTCTGCCTTCAATGCCCTTCTTCTACTCCCTGGACCCTGGCCATGCATCGCCCCTCCCCCTCCACTTTGCATATGCTGCTCCAGCGTCCCGGAATGTTCTCCAACACCTTTCTCTCGCTTTGTCCATTACTCAGAGCGGCTATCACTTCCTCAGGAAAGCATGCCTGACCAGGTCAGTTCTCCTTGTATAGGCTCTCCTGGTACCAGGTTCCACTCTGTGGGGCAAAAATCTACATTTGGGTCATTGCCTGGTTCCCACCTGTTTTCACCACTGGACTATAAGCTCTATGGGGGTGGTGGCTGGGCCTTGGATTTTCTGCCACTAAGGGAATGCCTGGCATACAGTAAATACTTGGTGAATGGATGGATGGACGGATGGATGGATGAATGGATGAGTATTAAAAACTGGACCAGAGGGGCGCCTAGGTGGCGCAGTCGGTTAAGCGTCCGACTTCAGCCAGGTCACGATCTCGCGGTCCGTGAGTTCGAGCCCCGTGTCAGGCTCTGGGCTGATGGCTCGGAGCCTGGAGCCTGTTTCCGATTCTGTGTCTCCCTCTCTCTCTGCCCCTCCCCCGTTCATGCTCTGTCTCTCTCTGTCCCAAAAAAAAATAAATTAAAAAAAAAAAAAAACGTTAAAAACTGGACCAGAATCCATAGCTCTTGACTCCTGGTCTGTACTCTTTCCACACCAGCCTTCATTACGTCACTTGTAAACAAGGACGGGGGCTGTGCTTGACCAGTAGTTCCAAACCCTGATGGCACATTAGAACCTCCCGGGCAGCTTTAAAAAAAAAGACAAAAACTCGTGTTGGAGCCTTTCCCAAGACTGGTTAAATCAAAATTTCTGCAGGTGGAGCTGGGAATGACTATTTTGTCTAATGTCCCCAGGCTAGACTTCTACTGTTTAGCCCGCGTGAGAACTGCTGGCTTAGACACACCACCAGCGTCCCTCCCTGCAGCAGAGGGCCCTAACCCATAAGCCTCCGGCTCTGTGCCCGTCCCAGGGAACAAGCAGATTCAACGGCCTGGAGGGAAGAGTTGGCGGTCACCCTCACCTCAACGAAGCCCACCGTAACTTCTCTGGCTGTCATCTCAGGGGAGTAGAAACCCAGAACCCCAGGTTCTCTGCAACCAGCCACCTGCAATGCAGCGTGCCATCGGGAAAGGCATTTTGCAGACGGCCTTTGGAGGCTCAATGCAGCCTCCTCCTCTGTGCGTGTCCCCGGCCCGGCAGAGAGACCCCACAGGGCTCCGACACTCCCTTCCCACTTGGAGGCCTTGAACAGGCTGGGTAATGACCACTGGGGGATGGCAGCAGGAGGTGGACTGATTTACAGCCCTAACTTAATATCTACCGGGCCAAGAAGCTGCTGCTTGCGACCGTTTAGAGGGTGCATGCTTTCAGAGGGCCATGGAGTGAGTTTCAAACTCCACAGGCAATCTCATCGCCCGCTGGGAAGGGCAGATCCTCAGATGGTGGGCCTCTCCTAGTCAGTCCATGGAGATGCCTAACTCGTAGCATAGCAGCTTCACCAGTGCACCTGTCAGCTCTCCCGTGGCCATTGAGCTGCCCTCCTCTTGGTTCCAACCTTCTAAGACCTTCTAAGACCACGGGGGTTGCTCGAAGGCTCCATTCTGCCAATGCTGGGCCTCCGAGGGCGTTCCTCTGCTGGATTCCACCAGTGTGCAAACGTCAAGCAATGCCACTGCTAAAGCAATTACTCTCCCTCTCTCCGAGGGGCAATTTATGCAAGAGTTCAAGAGGCACGTCTGCTTAACCCAGCCCAACACGATGACCCAGTTTTCTGTGAGAGGATATAAGGGTACGGATGTATAAGAGAGTTTAATGCGATGAAATTATCAGTGGGGGAACCGGGGCCAAGTTTCAAGGCTGAAGGGGGAGAGAACAAAGGAACGCATGGCACTTAAAAAAAATCCATGGTTCCTTGGTGTTTGGCTGTCTGTCCTTCTCCCTGGGGGGTGGACCCCACTTGGGGCCCCTCACTGGGGTGTGGTCCAGTGCAAGCCTGTGGCTACCGAGCCTCTCTTGACTGGTTACTTGCCAACTTCCTGAGCCCCACGTCCCCCATCCCCACCCCAGAAAATAGATCCATCTGCCCAGGGTAGCTTCTTCACCTTGTAAACCCTTCTCTCTGGGCACTTTCCCCACTGTTTGGTAATGTCTGCTGCCCACACTGAGCCTTGAGCATTTGGGGCAGGCAGGTGGTGGGTGGGTCTGTGCTTTATTAGTCCTGACCAAGTGAGACTTCCTGAGCCCTACTGTGTGTCAGCCATGGGAAACAGGCTCTCGTTTCACTCTCATGAAGATCACGGAGAGAGGCAAGTATTGTCATCCGTGCTTATGGTGGGGCGGGGGCTCGGATAAGGACGACAGACCCAGAAAGGCTAAGTAACGCACTAAGATTTCACAGGGCCCTGCATTCAGTTGGTGCACAATGAAAAGACGTGTTGGGGGATGGTCTGCCCACCAGTGGAGAAACACAAGATCTCTTCTGTTCCCCAACTCAGGGTCCCCTTGGGGGTTCTGCAGATTGGCGGTTGTTGTGTTTAGACCAGTAGAGAAAACAACCTCAGCACTGGGAACTTGTCTCAACACCTGGCTTGCTTGCTTTGAATCGTGGGGAGTCCCACAAGGAGAAGAAACTTACCCCTGAGGTCACCTGCTCTTGGCTGGACTTGACTAAAAATGGGCAGAGGCCCAGGGAGGTCAACCACCTGCCTAAAGCCCGCCGAACAAAAGCTGACACCATTACTTCCTGTAACCACTTCTGGTCCCGTTTTGCTGTCCCCTGCCTTCCTGCCCCTGCTCTGCAGCATTCCCCTGGGGCCAGAATCTTGTCAACGCTGCTGTCGTGGACAGCGGGCTGAGGGACAGGTAAGTCCCACAGTCACCTGGATTTGGTACCTGCCACTGTGGTTTGGGGGCCATGGTGCTCCATGGTTACCGGTTCCCGCTCACTCCCGGCCAATCAGTGCAGCTTTTCGGGTTGGTGGATGTTACCTCCTGAATAGCCCTTAACTCCATCAATGTTTCCCCACTCCCACTACTACCGCCCTAAACCAGGACACCATTGTATCTTCCCAGGGCAGCACCTGCCTCTGACTTAGGATTGTGAGATAAAATACAGGACACCTTGTGAAATTTTCGACAAACAGCAATTTTTAGTAGAAGTATGTCCCAAATATCGTATGGGATATACTTACACTAAAAGCATGAGCCACTGTTGATTTGAAATTCAAGTTTAACTGGATGTCCTGCAATTTTACCTGCTAAATCTGGCAACTGCTCCCCTCCGCGGCCTCCTTGCTCTTGCCTCACCCCCACCTCTCCAAATCTATCTTGTCAGTGGGGCTGGACCAAGATTTCTAAAATGCCAGGCTGAGATTATGTCATTTCTTGCTGAAAACCTTCGACAGCTCCCACGGCCCTCAGGATCAAGTCCAAGCTGTAAGACACTAGGTTAGCGGCTTACAATAGTAGCCTTACCTGGGACTTCCCTCCCCTCCTCAAGGTTCTTCCAGTGCCCCATTCTCTGCTCTGGGCTCAGGGTTATTCCCTCTGCCTGGAGGCTTCCTTCACACGGCATCCTGCTCCTATCTTGTCCTTGTTCATGCCTCAGCTGAAGCCCTCCACCTGCCAGGCTTCTCTGACCCCTCCATCGGGTCTCATCTCCAAGCTGTCTGCTCCTGCTGAGTTCTCTTACCTATCATTACTTAATTATCTCTCCAGTGCCAGACTGTCAGTGCCATGAGGGCAGGGACTGCCCCCGCACTTCACAAAGGGCCTGGCAAACAGTAGGTGCCCAATAAATGCTACTGATGAAATGAGCTCAGCCTTGCTGGTGGCTCCTCTTTAGCGCACAGAGACCCACTGGCCCGGATCAGAGCCTGTCTCCCTGGAGGACGCCCACAAAGATGATGGCTTCTGGCATCTTTTATGGAGACAGGCCAGCACCACAGTAACTTGATGAGACACACTCCTGTCACACCTAATAAATTTGCCAGCCTGTCATCCTCTTTGCTTGCAAAAAAAAGGAATCATCGGGAAGTGAACTTAGAAGAACCCTAAATCACAAAAGCTCAGAATCGCTATTCCAGACACATTAAAGAAGAAAGGGGAAAGGCTAGGGAATGCCCCCACCAACCTTGTGGCAATTTAAATGTCATCTGACTTTAATGATTAAGTTCCTTATCATCTGGGCGGCAGCCAGAGGCGTCAGGCGGATTGCAAGGTGGGAACCTGGTGCTTTGGGGGGACCACAGGTCTCTTGCTTCACCAATTACCCTATTAATTACAGCACTTTAATATGTCGGTCTCCGTCTCGCAAATGCTTACAACTTTGGGGGATTCTTCTGGCAAAATGCTTATGAAAACACAGATAGCTCTGAGTTCTTTCTCTATATTCAAGGAACTCCTATGATGTGACAGATTTTAACCTCTCCACTTAAAGGAAAATACATGGCTTTGCGCACTTGTATTTTTCTCTTCTCCTCTCCGTTCCTGTGGATTCAGCTCTTCCGCTTAACAACCAGATCCATCCATTCTAAAGCCCCTTTTCCCCTGGCTTCTCGGTCCTTATCATTTGTAGATTAATTTTTCCAGAGCCTCCTGCCAAGATTTTACCCATTTTACTTGTCTGGAGGACTCCTTTTCTAATTGATTTTCACAAAAATTGATTTGTATTGAGTAACAGCATCTGAAGCGCACGCACACACATACACACACACACACACACACACACACGCCTGGGTAAGTACGGCCTGGCTGAAAGAGGTGGTTAAAAAAACTGAGCTGCTGTCACAAAATTATTTCTTTTGGTGGTCATGGTGGGGAGACAGGGGGTCTGCTGCCTCAGTCTTGCTAGTCGAAACCACAGAATTCCAGCCTTGGAGACTGACAACATCATTATGTGGCTGTCTATACATATCAGCTGCAAAAAGTGTTAGGGAAAATGGTAAACAAACGAATATAAAAACACAGTGAACTTGACATCTGAGGTTCAAGAACCTAAAAGTTGAACAAGGGAAGCTGGTCCCAAACCGCCCGAGTGTTTACAAGTGACAAAACCCTGAATCCCGAGGCGGCACAGCTGAGTTTAATAACTGCTGTTTCACACATTAAACAAAGCTGTCAATTCCAAAAGGAAAACAATGGTGAGGGAGACAGAGGCAAGCCAGACAAGAGAGCAGAGAAGAGAAGCCTGGTGCTGAGGGTGGGGGGCAGACTCTGGTTGACCCACCCGCTCAACCAGCACGCTCCTTCCAGCATGAGAACCCCTGGTGCTCCCCAGTAATCACCCAGGCCACCATCTGAGCGGGACAGACGACAGCTGGTTCCCAGGGGGGCCCCATCCCTCGGGACAGCTCACGGACCGCGGCAGACTGGCAAGGGGTCTCCCCCTATCCTCTTTTCTTTGATTTCTCCCTCCCTGTTCAGGGCAACCATCCCAACGATCCCCCACCCCCAAAATGCCACCAGAAGAACAGGAAGACGCAATGACCCCAGGGTTGGGCGGTTCAATGCTCCAAACAATAAAAATGCCCTCCAGCGCCTGCTGAGCCACTGAGAATTCAAAAATCTCCAACACTCTGTCGTGATCAACAGAGTGCCCGGCCATGCAGACAGAAGAGCAGCATTACCATTACTAGTATCAATTACTTGCAGCAGCTACCGTTTAGTGTTGATTACGGTCCAGGCACGGCTTTAAGCAATCTTTACTCGCTTGATCTCATCCAAGTCTTGTAACGGCACAGAGAGGAACAAGAAACCGAGGCCCCGAGAGGCACTGCCTGAGGTCCTGAGCCGGCGAGGGCCAGAGCCGGGGCTCCAAATTCAGCGCTGACACCAAAGTCCACTTCACCACTCCACCGTACCACTGACCGTGGGCATCCTGGGAGGTACTAGGGGCCGTGCCATCGAACCCTCTCCCTGACCCTAACTGACAGAACTCCAGCTGCTGGCCTCCTGGCCTCTGCCCTGGGGGTCTAGGGGGCCCAGGGTGAGGACTCCAGCCCCAGGCAGTCCTTACAGACAGCTCCTTCCTCCATCCCCACCAGTGGCCACCGGGCACCATCCCTGCACTTCTCCAACTCCGCCGCCTACAAGTGGAACAGCCTCTGCTGTGTCAATTCCAGGGTAAGAAGACCGAGTGGAAGTTTACTAGTGATTCTGGTGGGAAATAAAGAATGTATATTGTTGGGACCATTTTCTTTTTAAGTGTGCTAGCGCTCTACGGTTTCTTTTCCCGCATTTCTGCAACAGAATGTTGTCATCAAGAAGGCACTCCCAAGCCCTTTCTGTTCCCAGGCCCTGTCCTGCAGGCCTTAGCGCGCCAAGACTGAGGCCTCCCCCTGGAGTTTTGCCCCATCTTTTCACGGCAAGAGTATGGAGGGGTGGGGAGAGCGGGAGGGCTTGCACCTCTACTTTTCCTAAACTCTCCCCAGGGGCAACCAGAGGGCGCCTGCAGGAAGCAGTGTCACCCCCCCACCCCCGGTCCAGCCCGCGGAGCCCGCACCTCCCTGCCTAGTAGCCCACGACCCCCTGCCGCCGCTCACCTGCACGAAGCCCCAGAGCGGGTGGAGCGCGCAGTGCAGCAGCAGAGAAGGCCAGCAGCAGCCACGGCGCAGCACCAAGTCCCGGAGGAGCATCTCGGCCCGCGGCACCCGCGCACTCGGGGCGAACTGTCAGGGGAGCAAAGCCCTGGTCAGGCGGAGGCCGCGCGGGCACCGTCTCCCGCGCGCACCCGCACACGTAGCAGTCCCGGTTGGGCGGGCACCCTGGGGCACCCTCATAAACCAAGCCTGCCCCTTCACTCCAGCTTGCACATTCGCTGACCCTTCGTGCACACTCACAGAAGCCGGCATCCCAGAACACTCTGTCCTGGCGCACACCCCCAGAACCCTCTGTGTACACCTTGGCCCCGTGCACACCCCCAGAATCCTGCGTGCACACTTTAGCTCCATGCACACCTCCAGAAACAGCCAAGCACACTTAACCTAGCCCAGTGGATCTCCCCAGAAACCTCCCCAGCCATGCACAACTCACTCCCGCTGTGAGCACACTTCAAACCCGGCGGGCACCGCTCACCCTGCCTGCGCACCCACAGATACGGCTGTGCACACCCACCGACTCATGCCTGCACACTCGCTGACCCTGCATGCACAACACCGGGAAATCACACGCTGCGTGCACCCTCCCTGCCCCGCCGGCCCCCACTGCGCACACTGCAACATAGGCACCTCCGTGCGCACCCCGTTCGCCCTCGCGCGCTCTCCCCAGCCCGGGCCTCCCGCTTCAGGGCGTGAGCCTCCCTCCGGCCTCCCTCTCCGCCCGCACCCCTCCAGTGCCTCACGCCACCTTGCCTGGCGGCGGCCCCAGCAGATCCTCGGCGCGGGGAAGGGAGGTCCGCGTTCCCCCCGCGGCAGACTGTCCCCGAGCCGCCGGACGGCCCCCATTTAAAGCCAGCCGCCTCCCCGGTCCCCCGCCCTCTAGGCGGGGCCTCGGTCCTCACCCTGGCGACTGCGCGGGCGCCTGGGGGCTTCACGTGCCGGGGAGGAGCGCCGGGCACTGGAGCAAAAGTTTGCGCGCGGCTGGGGCCTCGCGGGCTGCCGAGCGGGGGCCGGGCGCGGCGCGCTCGCACGGGGCGCAGGGCGCGGCGGCTCCGGGCTGCTCCCGGCCGCGCGCGGGCCGGGAGGGGCGGCACCCCGCGCCCGGGGCCGGGGCGGGCTGCCGAGGCGGAGGGGAGGGCGGGGAAAGTCTCCTCCGAGCCGCCGGGAGCGGGCGGCGCGAGCCTCCCCGGATCCCCGCCCTTCCCGGTGGCGCCGCGCGGCTGCCCGGGGCGCGGGGGTGCCGGAGCCGTCCTCGTCCGTCACGCCGGCCCGCGGGAGGCGCTGCCCGGGTGCGCCCGCTCGGGCAGCAGGGCCGCGGGCGGAGGCGAAATAAATAATGCACGAAAAAGGAAAACAGACGTGAGCCTCGCCAGAGCCTCGCCCGCCTCCCGCCCGGAGCTGCGCTCCCGCCCGCGCTCCCCGCCGTCGCCGCCAGCGCCGCTGCAGTGATTCCTCGTCTCCATCTAGCGAGGCTATTGTGTATTGGGAGCTTAATAATTTATTTATTCACCCGCGAGGAAGAGGACTCCCGGCCCCAGGGGGTCTGGCTCCACGCCCGCCCTTCCCCCGAGTTTCTCCGGGGCGGCGGGAAGGGGGCAAGGACTGACTCGCGGAGACCCCTTCCTGCGCTCCGTCCTTGCGGACTGTCTCCCCTCCCCCCGCCCCATTCGGAACGGCAGTGTCCCCTGGGTGTCGTGGCTCGAAGGGGCAAGCCGGCCCTCCCGGGGCCAATGGCCCTGTTGTCCCTTCTGTAGTCTCAGTGCAGGGACCTCTCCACCCACACGCTGCGTCTTGGAGGGAGTTGCCTGCGGCCCTGGGGAGGACCTCTCCACCACTGCTTTTCCTCAACCGTCTCCAACTCCTCTGTTGGAGGCAAGATTATCAACAAGTCGGTCGCGAAGTAGCCTGCCACGTTTCGTTCAAACCCGCTGCCCCCGGCCTCCCAGACCGCACCGCAGGTATGCGCAGCCGCTCTGTTTATCCGGTGTAAGCGCTTGGGAAGCGCTTTGATGGATGGCCTTCCAGAAGGTCCCCCAAAGCGTGGACAGTCCTATTTTTAGGTGGGGGGGAAGGAGGGAACCAAGAGCCCAGGACTAAGAGTGGAGAGTCAGACACTGTAGTTGACTCACTGAAGAAACATTTACTCAGTTCCTTCTCACAGTCTCCGCGGGCACCCTGCATCACCCCATATAGACACACACTCCAAGTATAAACTGCCCTGCAGACCAGTTTTCCGACCAGTTTTCTAGGGACCTCTTGCATGCAGAGTGCTCACCCAAGACTATTCTCCGGGTAAACTCTTTAGAGCCACATCTGAACCAAGAAGACATGGGGGGAGAAACGTGAATGGGACTCTGTGCCTTCCCCCCCGCGAGCCTGGGGTGCAGTCAAGGAGACAGATCGTGAAATCGGCCATTGTGCCCTCCAGCTGTGGTTCAAGAGAGGGTTCTGCTGTAAGCTGGGGTAGAGGAATGTGGATGAGGCAGAGGGCAGTCGAGGCTACCAGATGAAAATGGCCTCTGGGAATGGGAGAGTATTTCAAGTGTTGGGAATCCCTTGGGCAAAGAGGTGGAGATACTTGTGCATTCACTCATTCATTCATGCACTCACTCATTCATCCATTCCACACACGGTGTCTTCGAGTGCCTACTGAGGTCAGACGGAGCATTTGAGGAGGGGTATACACCAGGGCACAAGTGAGATATTGGTGCTGTCCTGTGCGACAACCACGAAGGGAGGAGGGATGGTAAGAAAATATTGAAAGAGGGGACTTCCCAGGTGACTTTCTCTCACTAATAGTTTGAAGCAGAAGGATGAGTCACAAAATTGAGCCACTATTCATCAGCTGAGGTCAAAACAACATTGATTATGCTAACGCCTTTCTACTTAAGCCAGTCAGGGTATTTTGTTCAGTTTGTGATTCCAGTCTTTAGATGTGACAGCAACCTGTCATGTTGGTACACGGAGCTCTTTACCACTTAAAAAATGTTCTTCGTATGACATTTAATGCCATTCTCACAACTCTTCGAGGTGAAGGTGATTAATTGCTCCATTCAACAGGTTCAGAGACGTGAGGAACTTGTCCGGGCTCACACAGCCGCTCACCTGGGATTGAGAAGGACTGAGCCCCAGGCAGTCGTCCCGTTCTTTGGAAGGACCTGGGCAGGTTTTATATGTTGGAAGGCCTGCATTATACATTCTGGTCTTCAGGACTCCTGTGCTCGGCCCTCTCTGTGTACCTCTGGGCCCGTAACCTCCTGGCCTTCCTAACACTGTGGAGCATCACAGCCTTAGGGCAAAGAACAGCCTCTGGCATGGGCCCCCTCCCCCCATAGCAGGGCTGAGGCGGGGCTCTGGTTCCTCTCACCCTTGCTGGACCCAAATGGCAACCGCACACCACAGTCCCTGGGATCTGCCTACAGGGGACGGGGCAACTGCTCAGAACGGCAGGGCAAATTTTGACCAGTGAAAGGAGGAAAGATCCGGTGCTTGGATCGTAGTGGTCTCACTGGGCCTGTCAGGAGATTCGAGTAGGCACGACTGGGCAACCGGCAGTGTGTTCTTCTGAAGACATGGCCAGCTCAGTAGCACACAGCCTTGTGTTCCCTCCCTTGCTCCACTCCCCTTGCCTGCTCACGTCTGTTGCCCGAGGGTCGTATCCCTCAATAAAGGATTAGCAAGCAAGCATTGCTTCATGCTCTGTCTCCCCAGGAACTACAGACAATTGGTACCACAAGTGACCCTAGAAAGCCGATCTTCAGGATGGAATGTTGGAGCCGGACTGCGATCTGTCTGGAAGCAATACGAGCCCCATTACTGATGGTAAGCAGGGTCGTATATGGCATATAGCGACCCTACAATTTCTGAAGCTTCACCCGTGGCTACTTGGAATGAGATGCAGGTAGAAAGCCAGGCTTTGGAAGGTCACGTGGCTGCTGTGCGTGATCGACGTGGGGGAAATGATAATCATAAGGACTGTGGGGTTAGATGGCTTCTGGCAGCACTGGAAAGCCAATGATAGGCTCAGGGAAGCCATTTGCCAACTGACATCCACAAGACAGACTGTGTGAAGGTCAGGCTCCAGAACTGGTATGTGGGGTGGCAGAGCTGACAAGGAGTCTTGGCGTGCAACCACGCAGGTGTCCCGTGTCCAAGTCAGGGCTCTGATGGGGAGAGAGTTGGACCTTGTGATCTGGAATAGAGACATTTGGGTGACAAGCCCTGAAAAATCTTAGACACCCCCCCCCCCCCCAGATCTCCCTAAACCTGCTGGCTGGTAGAGGCATCTCTCTCTCCCTTTGTCAGAAAACAAACAAACAAACAAACAAACAAACAAAAACAGCTCCTCTTGGCCTGGAGACCAAGCAATGACCTAATGGCAGCAGGTGCCTTGCACCACGGTGCTGGTTCTCATGACAATAGCCTGTAGGAAATAAGGTGAGATGCCAGAACTTCTTTGGCACAATGTTGAAAAAAACAACAGAGGGCCCAGAGAGCTGCAAATATTAGAATCCCAAGACCTGAGAATCTACCCTGTGGCTAAGTTTCCTGGGGTGGTCCTGAGGGCGTTCTCTTCACTCAGCTGGAGAGAAAAGCCCAGTGGGAGGTGGGAGTCAGGGAAGCAGCAGCATCTTTGAGAAGTTCAGTGGTGTCGATCCTCCGAAGGAAGGAAGGCCGGGTTCAATGACCGGAAGTGGTGGTGAAGTTGACTCCCTGGCATCCAAGGCCAGCTGGCCTTCTAGGTCATGAGAGGCAAAGGGGATGTGATGACCACATGGAAAACAAAGCCGGAGTGGCAGTTAGGGTGCCTTGAGCGGTAGGTGTCTACGTCCATGGCTCGAAGATCACGGTGTCACTAGGGATGAGATCGATGGAGAGTTAACAAGGTTATTGCTCAATTCGTATGAATTTTCTTTAAAATAATCTAGAACGTTAGAGCAAAAAGATGACATCAGCTACTGCAATGGAAAATTTTCTGAGTTTTTTCACGGCGCAAAGCCCATGGCTTGAAGGGGAGGCCGGGTTCCTTTGAAGGACACGCAATGCCACTGAGTCCTGAGATCAGTCACGACCAGCAGCAACCTGACATGCGATGGACATGGTCCACTCAGGACCAAGCTCTAACAGGTCCAGAAGGAACAGTTACATTACCCAGACAGATGGCCCAGATTCTTCTCTCACCCAACTCTGCTGAGATTCTTCCTTAACTCATACCTGGAGTCTCAAGGGGGAGTTTTGTACAATAGTCTGTTGGAGCAAGAAGGCACCGGGCCTCATCGACACACAGATCAACACAATATGTTGGTGCCCGTTGGGAACGGCACGGCTACATCACATCCGCGTTCAGGGGCGGAAGGAGAGGGGCCTGAAGTGCAGACATACACTGGCTCCTGTGTGCAGGGGTAAGTGTTTAGGAGCATGGAAAGAATGAGACTAGAAACCCAGGGGCATAGAGGTCAGGAAAACTGTAGAGGCATGAGCTCGGGCACGTTTCTGTCCCATATTAATACTCACCGGAGAACATCCTTGCCAAGGAAGCTCTCAGCAATTAGTTGGATAGGATGATCCATGCTCTGGAGGTCAACCAGCCTCTCTCTCTGGCCAGCCTTGTGTTTCCCGAATGGTCTGCTGAAGGCACATCCATGGCATCAACTTGGAGATGGAGGCTCATGGCATTTTCGGCAACGTTCTCCTGAATGAGGCGTGAGTCGATAGAAATGCCTCCAGGGGCGCCTGGGCGGCTCAGTCAGTTAAGCCTGCGACTTTGGCTTAGGTCATGATTCCATAGTTCGTGAGTTCGAGCCCCACATCAGACTCTCTGCTGTCAGCACAGAGCCCAGTTCAGATCTTCTGTTCTCCTCTCACTCTCACTCTCTCTCTCTCTCTCTCTCTCTCTCTCTCTCTCTCTGCCTCTCCTCCACTCATGCGCGTGCTCTCTCTTGAAAAAAAAAATCAACAACAAACTAAGAAGTGTCTCCAATAGCTAGAATACACAAATCTAGGTTTAGAAGTAGGATTGGCCCCTCAGAGCCCAAGTGCTACTCCGTGCTTATGTTCCTGCACTGAACACAGTCAGCGTTCCACTAGACCAGAAGCTGTAACTACTCCCGGGTTCCCTGGGCTCCTCGTGCTAAGGACACAACAGTCAGAGAAGAGTTGCTGCACTGGCAGACCGATCATCCTTGATTACCAGGAGGATCGAGGCTTACGGTCACAAAGTGGGCACAGGGCGGAGCACCCCTGGTGGTACGAACTGAGTGTGTTCCCCTAAATTCAACTCGCAGTTCGTGAGTTCGCGCCCCACGTCCGGCTCGTTGCTGACGGTGAGGGGCCTGCTTGGGATTCTGTCTTCCTGTCTCTCTGCCCTTCCCCAACTCATGCACACTCCCCCCTCTCTCTCTCAAAATAAATCAATAAACTTAAAAAAAAAAAAAGTTTATAAAAGAAAACCATAAAGGAGAGAAAATACATTTATGGTACTGTACTGTGTTTATCGAAAAATATCTGTATGAGTGGCCCCGGGCAGTTCAAACCCATGTTGTTCAACAGTCAACTGTAATTAGATTTCGGCCTGTTAATTCTTGGAATTAACAGAATCTGTTAATTCTTGGAAGAATTAACAGATAATTCATATAAACACTGAGCCTGGCACAAAGTAACTGCTCAAAAAAGGCCATCCCTAATTATTTTGAAGGATAGAGGGGCAAAGACGCTGCCCTTTTGTAAGAGCGCTCCTTGACATCAGGGATCTTTTTTGAGTATGACACACACAAAAAAACAAAAGAAATGCGTTACGAGTACTCATTATTGAACCATGAGATCATGCAGGCTAATTATGTTTTCAAATGCTGCAGATAAACATGCAATTATTGAAAAAGACATTGGGATTGGCCAAATTGTTCATTACTTAAGCTTGAATTAAATATGTAATTGTCAATGTCACATTTTATGGGTCAGCTGCGACTGTGTCCAGAGAGGACGTTTTCCTGATTGACCAGGTATGGGGGAAGGGGAACCCAGTCTCCTGTAGGCTTTGTCTGAGACCTGGCCAGCCATACTTGGCCTTCCCGGCTTGGTCCCACGGCCTAGCCAGTCACCTAGAAGCTGAGCAGGACTCATTATGTGGGGCCAGGTGGGTAGATTTGCCTTGCCCCAAACTCTGAGTTAACTCTGTTTCCCAAGAATATTTTGGTCCAAATCCCTTGAACTTAGATGTTTGGATGTGGAAGAGAGTCAGAAAGAAGCCCAGACTTTAAACTTCACTTTAAAACCACCTGCATTGGGGTGCCGGGGTGGCTCAGTCGGTTAAGCGTCCGACTTCAGCTCAGGTCACGATCTCGCGGTCCGCGAGTTCGAGCCCCGCGTCGGGCTCTGAGCTGACGGCTCAGAGCCCGGAGCCTGCTTCCGATTCTGTGTCTCCCTCTCTCTCGGCCCCTCCCCCATTCATGCTGTGTCTCTCTCTGTCTCAAAAATAAATAAACGTTAAAAAAAAATTTTTTTAATAAAAATTAAAAAAAAATAAAACCACCTGCATCTTCTTTCCCTTGTCATCTTTTCTTAAACCCTAAGAAAAAACTAAAATTTTGGAAAAAATTATCAGGAAAAAATTATCTGGACCAGTGCCATTTTCCTATGTTAGCGGAGACGCTGAACAGATATGACTCAAGAGGACATTTGATTGGATTGACTTGGTGACCACCCCTTCGGGCAGGCCAGTCAAATCCAAATGCCAACGCAGCCAGGAGAGCTAACTCAGCTGAGCCCCAACATATGCTACACCAAGCAGGAGCCGACAGAGTAAAGCAGATAGGTCCTATTCTCCAAGATCTCACATTGTATTAGAGGGAGGAGAAATATACACGTGTTCTAACTACAAATAGGGGCATCCCTCCTCCCCTATTAAAACTCCCCAGAAGGCTCCCTATCTTAGCACCCAACCACCCTCCAGCCCCTCCCCACTCATTCGCCCCTTTGTGCTTTGTCCTTGCAGTTCCCCAGAACTGCCTTCTCCCACCTCCCTGCCCTGCTCACACTGTTTCCTCCACCCAGAATGCCTTCTCCTTTCATCTGCTTAGCCTGTGGCTCCCTTCTCTCAGTCTTACGCACCCCTCCATCACGGTACCCCTCTTAATGGACTCTAATTATCAGGACATATGCAGTCAGGGGTGTGCAGAGCATGGGCTTAGTGGAAAGAACCTCGATTTTGACGTCAGTTGAATGGAATCTGGAAAGCTTCCTTAACCTCTCTGAGCCTCAGTTTCCCTGACTCTAAAACAAGGATGCTGATGTTCACCTTGCTGGGCTACAGTGGGGAATACTAGAAACAAAGTTTGTAAAGCTTTGATCCTCATGCCTTTGCGGGGCAGGCCTCATAGGAACCCCATCTGACTGAGGCTGCCTCCTCTCCTAATTGTGTGGACCATGGGGGGCAGGGACTGTGTTTTGCTCATGTTTGTTGTTGTTGTTGTTGTTAAAGTTTATTTATTTATTTTGTGAGAGAGAGATAGAAAGAGAGAGAGAGAGAGAGAGAGAGAGAGAGATCCCAAGTAGGCTCCATGCTTATCGCAGAGCTCGATGTGGGACTTGAACCCGCAAACCTTGAGACCGTGACCTGAGCTGAAATCAAGAGTCAGACACTCAATTAGCTGAGCCACCCAGACGCCCCTGTTTTATTCATCTTTGAGTTCAGGCTCCTGGCAACGTCCCATCTGTAATAGTTCCAGAAATCTTGGAGAGCGACAGCTCAAAGCATGTGCCACTGGACCTCTGGGGAAGGGTCCCCCTCGCCTAGGGACCTCGCCTTCTCCTATTACCCTTCCTGCCACCTCCCTGCTTCTCAAACCCGCAGGCCCAAGCTGCCTCACCTCCCCATAGAATGGCATTGACCTACTCTGGCCTGGTACATATTTGCTGAATGAGTGAATGGATGAGTGAATGAAAAGAAAAACCATTTACAAAGTTTTACATTTTGCGTCTTATGATGGAACGTCTGGGTGATTTTTCATCGTGGGGCAAGCTTGCCGAACTCTGTTTCTTGGTGTTTACACTGGGATTTTCACAGAATGGCTTCTGACTGGAAACCTGTCTGTCTGTGAGCTTTGTACATATTTCAGGGAATGAGGATTTTGCCATTTACTTTAGTCAGAAATGTCAGAAGCCATCCAGGAGCCGGAAGAGCTCCTACGAACCCCTGAGTTGACCGGCCCAACACTCAGCTACTCATTATAACTTTTCTAAGAGCGCGCCTGTCTCAGAGTGTGATGTAGGAGGATTAATTTGGTCTGATCGTCCCTGAAATGTGGTTGAGAGAATCTGTGCTTATTTAGGGACTCCTCAAACGTGTGTAGAATGCACGTTGTGTCCCAGGCTCGGGCACTGGGGATCAGAATTGCCCAAGACAGGATCCTTGTCCTCCCTCCAGGAGCTCCTGGGCTGGCAGGGAGGCAGAGAAGGGATGAGGTGATGACAGACACGGTGTGGGAAGGACTGAGGGAGGAGGGGGGGCAGGATGCAAACTTGCAGGAAGGATCTGTGCAGCGGTGTCTCAGCACCATCGTACTTTCTGTTTTAGACTCACTAAACCGGTTTTCTGCACACATTGCTGCTTATGCCTCCCTGCTTTTGCACAAGCCATTTCCTCTGCCTGGAAGCTTTCCTTCTGTCTTCCTGGCAAAGTCCTCATCACTTCAGATCTCAGCTGATACCCCCTCCCCTGTGTCCACACCCCGCCAAGCTCGTTCATCCTCTGTGCTGCCTGAAGTCTGCGTTATAGGGGGGACCTGTCCAGCTGTCCTTTTACCCTCTTGGGTGAATAATGAGCACTGGGGAGACTCATGGTTTAGGAGGAAAACGTACTGACTCTGGTGTCAAACAGGGCTGGGTTTGAATCTTAGGACTGTTGTTTCCTGCCTGTGTTCTCGGGCCTGGCTCGGGGGAGAGTGGAGAGAACAGAGACGAGCCTGCAGAAGGGAAAGGTTCCGCCAGGGTGGGACTCTTGAGCTCTGCCGAGACATTTTGGAATTCACTCTGGGGGCAGTGGGGAAGCACCGAATGGTTTTAAGCAAGAGAACGGCATTGTACACACACTGGCAACACCGGGGAGGGGGACGTGTGTACGGGGTGGGCAGATGGGAGCCAAGTGCTGACTGAGAGCCTCCACCTAGAGTTACCCAGTCTACGTTGGGATAGCAGCTTTTGCCTAGCTGTATGATCTTGGGCAATCATCTAAAACTCCCTGAACCTCAGTTTCTTCATCTGTAAAATGGGAAGAATACTATTACTTTCTTTGCCTGGGGAGATCACAAGAGAACATAAATGGGAATGGGTTTAGTCGATTCTAAAGTGCCATGCCAATCCTAGAAGTGATCAGAAGAGGCTTAAACATGACAGAAGTTTATTTCTCGCAAAAGGGAGTTTGGGGCTATCGTGGTGCTCCACAGAGCAGGGTGAAGGCTTTTTCTAGCTTGTTGATCTGCCATTTTCAGCATGTAGGTTTCTTTTCACCCCATGGTCCAATATGGCTGCTTGAACTCCAGCCATCAGATTCACATTCCAGCCAGCAGGAAAAAACAAGAGAGAAAGAAGGCTATGTTCCTCCCTTTAGGGTCACTTGCCACTAGTTTCAAATGGCACTTCTGCTTATCTCCTACTGACCTGGGCATAATCACATGACGACGCCTAGGTACAAGGGAGGCTGGAAAACACATTTCCTATTTAGAGTAGCCATGTGCCCAGCTGAAAATCAGAAAATCCATTATGAGTAATTAACAGACATATTGATGCTGGGGAACAACTAGACAACTAGCAATTTCTCTCACAGCTTTTTGACGATTTCATTATAGAGTTTCATAAGCTAGGTTTCTTAAAAGTGATATATCACCCACAGGACATGGGACAAGAAACAGGAACCCCAGAGGCAGTGTTGAGGGAAGGACGCTTACATATGTTACAAGGGACTTACTCAAAGATTTCCCTTTTCCTCCCATAACGTGGGCCCTTTTTTGGGTCCTACTCCAAGCAGAAGGAGACACTTACCTCCTTAGGGGAGGCTTGAGAAGCCCCTCGCGTTGACACAATCATGATGAACAGAACAGACAGCAGCCTCAGGTCAGGGAGGCAGGGGGAGGGGGCGAGTTCCCCATGGCAGCTGCTGGCCAGGAGGACAGTTAGGAGGGAGGCAAACCCTTCATACAGCCAACCAACGAAGACACTGACCTTGGGGAGAGGGAAAGAGGAGTCTAAGAAGAAGCAGCCAGCCCATGCAAGAGGGAGTGGGGCCAGACGACCTAGAGTGTGTCCCTGGAAGACGAGATCCTCTCTCAGCCCCTCTACTTCCTTCATGGGTGGAGCAGAGAACCGAGACGAGGTACTACCGGACCTCCTCTTGCATCAGTGATTCATACTTTATTTTTTTTAATGAATTTTTCTTTTTTAATTTTTTTTAATTGAGTTGGGGGGGGGGGTAAGGGAGGGGCAGAAGAAGAGAGAGAATCTTAAGCAGGCTCCACACTCAGTGCAGAGCCTGACGCAGGGCTTGATCCCACGACCCTGGGATCGTAACCTGAGCCGAAATCAAGAGTTGGATGCTCCACCGACGGAGCCACCAGGCGCCCCCATGGTTCACACTTACCTGAGTATAGATGACACTTTGAAAGAGCCCTAGGGTAAATCATTCTTTCAAGCACTCTTATTTTTAGATCCTTAGCATGCATGGATGCTACCAGGCTATTAGACTTAAGATGGTAATACCAAAAGTAGGTAAACCAGGCAATAAAAATATCCTGGCTATTTACTAAGTGGCAGACTGTGTTCTAAAGGCATTACGATATTAACTCCCTCTATCCTCATGGCAGCCTTTTTCTTTTCCCCCAAAGTAACAACATTTCATGCTGGAAACGCAATGGAAGAAGCACTCAAACACCTTTGATGGTGGTGGGACACTTATACAGCTTCCTGGGAAAGCAGTTTGATAATGCAATTCTGCTGGAAACTTTTGAAAATTAGAATTATTTCAGAAACACTAACGTATTGCGTTAAGCCAAAAAAAAAAAAAAAAAAGGGAATTTATGAGCTCATAAAAATAAAACAACCCCCAGGTGTGGCTGGCTCCTGGGTTAAAATGAGGACTTGGTCTCTCTCCATTCCTTGGCTCTGTTTTCCTCTCTGTCTTCTTCATGTTCACGTATGCTTTCTCCATAGGGAGGCTCAGCAAAACCTCACATACGGTTCCTCCCGATGTTCTGGAAACAGAGCATTCCTAGGAAACCTTTCACAAGCTGAAAAGTGAGAGACCTGTTGTTTTCTTGAAGTTCTGACATTTCAACATGGTTTTTTTTAAATGTTTATTTATTTTTTTTTCAACGTTTTTAATTTATTTTTGGGACAGAGAGAGACAGAGCATGAACGGGGGAGGGGCAGAGAGAGAGGGAGACACAGAATCGGAAACAGGCTCCAGGCTCCGAGCCATCAGCCCAGAGCCCGACGCGGGGCTCGAACTCACGGACCGCGAGATCGTGATCTGGCTGAAGTCGGACGCTTAACTGACTGCGCCACCCAGGCGCCCCTGTTTATTTATTTTTGAGAGGGAGAGAGAGACAGGGTGTGAGCCAGGGGAGGGGCAGAGAGAGAGGGAGACACAGAATCCGAAGCAGGCTCCAGGCTCTGAGCTGTCAGCACAGAACCGATGCGGGGCTCGAACTCGCAAACCACGAGATCATGACCTGAGCTGAAGTCAGACGCTTAACCGACTGAGCCACCCAGGCACCTCTCAGCATGTTTTTGATGCAGGGAGGATCATCCTAGGCACATCACCTGGTAATCTTTGTATGGCGGAAGGCTCGTTTCAGGAGGCATTTGTCATCTGAGAAAAGTTCTGGAGGCTGGATGGCAGTCTGGGATCAGAGTAGCAGCGTGGTCAGCTCCTGAGAGCTCTCTTGGGGGTTACAGACTCCTCATTATATCCTCACATGGCGGAAAGAGCCCTCGCGGCACCTTTTAAGGAAGCTACTGTTGCTGACCATTTCATAGATAGGGAAAAACGCAAAGAACAGTGAGTCTGCATCAGTGATTCTACCCCTTGTGGCATCCACCCCTTTGCCCTGTGACTTTGGTACTGCCCTCCCACTCCGAGTCTGGACCCCTGGGCCCTGCTCTGGACCCATGGGACACTGGACAGTGTGAGGCAAGCGGAAGCCTGGAGGGCGCCCCGTCACTGGGTTTGTCTCTGTCTTCTTTTCGCTTCTCTTTCCGGGGCCGCATGAAGAGCAGGGCCTGGCCTAGTTCTTCCTGTTTCAGTTTTGGTAGTTTATATATTTCTAGGAATGTGTCCATTTCTTCCAGATTGCCCATTTCACTGGCGTATAATTGCTCATAATATTCTCTTGTTGTTGTTTTTATTTCTGCTGTGTTGGTTGTGATCTCTCCTCGTTCATTCTTGATTTTATTTATTAGGGTCCTTTCCTTTTTCTTTTTGATCAAACTGGCTGGTGGTTTATCAATTTTGTTAATTCTTTCAAAGAACCAGCTCCTGGTTTCATCAATCTGTTTTGATTTCGATAGCATTGATTTCTGTTCTAATCTTTATTCTTTCCTGTCTTCTGCGGGTTTGGGGTTTTGTTTGCTGTTCTTTTTCCAGCTCTTTAAGGTGTAAGGTTAGGTTGTGTATCTGAGACCTTTCTTCCTTCTTTGGAAAGGCCTGGACTGCTATATACTTCCCTCTTATGCCCGCCTTTGCTGTGTCCCAGAGGTAGGAACACGCCTGCCTAGCCTGTCAGAAGGTGGAAAGAGCTATGGAACAGAGCTGAGTTGCTCAAGGCCTCCCAGCCGAGGCCACCCTAGTTCAGCCAAAGCAACAACCTCCGGCCTGTGGGCGAGCCCCGCCAAGATCAGCAAAGCTGCTTAGTCCTTCGGCACTGCCTGCGGGGGCATGAGCAAGCCCACCTAGATCTGCAGAACCCAGCCCAGATCAGGGGGCCCGGCAGATTCAGGAGCCAAGCAAATACTTCTCAGTATCGACCACTGAAGTCTAGCAGCCTTATTGAGATGTACATAGCTGATACAAGAGATTACATAACTTGGGGCACCAAGTGATGGGTGGCTGGGTGGCTCAGTCGGCTGAGCGTCTGACTTCAGCCCAGGTCATGATTTTCCAGTTCATGAGTTCGAGCCCCACGTTGGGCTCTGTGCTGACAGCTCAGGGCCTGGAGCCCGTTTCAGATTCGGTGTCTCCCTCTCTCTCTGCCCCTCCCCTGCTCACGATCTGTCTCTCTCTTTCTCAAAAACAAAATAAACATTAAAAAAACGAAAGAGATGGGGCGCCTGGGTGGCGCAGTCGGTTAAGCGTCCGACTTCAGCCAGGTCACGATCTCGCGGTCCGTGAGTTCGAGCCCCGCGTCAGGCTCTGGGCTGATGGCTCGGAGCCTGGAGCTCTGGGCTGATGGCTCGGAGCCTGGAGCTCTGGGCTGATGGCTCGGAGCCTGGAGCCTGTTTCCGATTCTGCGTCTCCCTCTCTCTCTGCCCCTCCCCCGTTCATGCTCTGTCTCTCTCTGTCCCAAAAATAAATAAAAAACGTTGAAAAAAAAAATTAAAAAAAAAAAAAAAAAGAAAGAGAGATTACATACCTTGCCAACTACTCACTGGAGCAGCCAGGGTTGAACCCAGGTAGTCCGACTGCGACCTTATACTCTTAGATACTATTGTAGGCTAGTTGTTGGCAAACTATGGCCTGGAGGCCAAATCCAGCCCACCACCTGATTTATGCACCTTGTGTGCTAAGAACGGTTATTACAGATGAATATTTTCCATCAGGGTGATGATAGGTAAGTAAACATTAGCTTTGAACCCCAATTAAACAAATGCTGTCTCATAAGAGGAATCCCATCCTTCTCCTTGGTAGACCTAAGTCTGCTATTATAATTTAATTAATTAATTAATAATTAATTAATTAGTATTATATTTCATTCCTATATTATACTTTGTATTTCATCATTAATAATTTGTGAAAACGTCTTCCCTCTTACTATGTAAGTATCTCTGTTATATCCTTGATGTAGCCTCTTGGCCTGCGAAGACCAAAATATTTGCTATCTGGCTCTTTACAGAACAAGCTTCTAGACTCCTGTTCTTGTAGGATAGTTCGATTGAGATGTTGATCTTTGAATTTGGTCCTCAGGCCAAGAAATGGAAAGAATCAGGGGTGCCTGGGTGGCTCTGTCCGTTAAGCGTCTGACTCTTGATCTCAGCTGAGGTCGTGACCCCACGTCGGGCTCTGTGCTGACAGTGAGGAACCTGCTTGGGATTCTCTCTCCCTCCCTCTTTCTTTGTCCCTCCCCTGCTCATGCTCACACATCCTCTCTGTCAAAATCAATAAATAAACTTAAAAAAAAAAAAAAGAAATGGAAAGAATCAGACTGTTAACAGCATGGGAGGCCCTCGGAGGACTTCTAACCCAACCTCAGAAACAGAATTAGACCCTGGGTCCCTGGCCTCCTAGATCAGAGCTCACCTGCTGCTCTCTAGAAGGGCCAATGACAATAGTTGCATTTGTTGACAGGCTTCCACCTCTCCAGCTGGAATATTCTTGGTCCACAGGCCTCTCCAGGCCTCCCACTCTGGCCCTCCCTTCTCAGGGTTCACACTGCCTCACGTGGGCACGGATGATTCACTGTCTCTTCCTTCAGCTCCGCCCTGAGCCACCTAACGTGAATTTGTGCTGTGTACTTCTGTGATAATTAAAGAGATTGAGCATTTAAGCCGATTTTTACTGGGGACGATGGAGAAATTCTCTCCCGAAGAGTTTCACGATCTGGCCTTATTAGAAAGGAGAAATAGAACGGGAGAATTCAAGAGAAAACTCATTTCTTCCCTGAGTGTGTTAATGAGCTAAGCCACAGGAGGCCATGTGTAAGTTGGGCTGCAAGCGGCCGTAAATTAAATTTATTATGCACCGAGGGATTCTAATAAACATTACTTAAAAATAGCAACAGACAGTCATTTGTATTATGTCATGTGACCTGGTTATGGTGACACTTTTGTGCCTTTGCTATTAATCAGAGTTACTTTGAGAGGCAGTTGGTAAATTCTTTTAGAGCTACTGGCACCTTCCACTTAATTAAGATTGTTCTGGAAAAGAGCAGAGTGAGTCAAAAATAGTCATGGTGTATATCATTGCACCCTAGAGGCCCTTGTTGCTCATTAGGTGATGCTTGTTATGCTTTCCAAGAAGGAGAAACCTGAAAGAGCATGTCACTGTCCATAATAAAATCCTAGACCCTGGAAGGTTAGTATGGGGGGGGCGGGGACAGTTGCTTGAGTGGGGAGGTGTTGCTGAACCTCGCTGGGACAAAGTCACCATGGCTCGGGAGGGGGACCATGTTAATAACGGCTGCCACCCACACTCTAGCTTCTGGGGATGCTGTGTGCCCTTTACCCCTCTAGGCCCGGTATGGACAAGGACCTTTTTCTCATCCTCTGGAGCAGGGAAGGGAATGTCCTAGAAACGCCCAAAATTATCTTTGGAAAATCCCAAATGTGATCTTGTCACCCCCTCATTTCAACTCTCAGAGTCTGCTGTTTTCCAGCTCTGCCTCCCCACCCCGCCCCCGCCTCTCCACACGCACCACTGACCCGAGAGGCAGACACACTCTGGGCTTAAGACCTTGGGATGTAGAGTCAGATTGATCCGTGTTTGTTTGAATTATAGTTCTGCCATTTGCTAGCTGGGTCACCACAGGCAAGCTACTTAACCCTTGCCTACATTTTCCCATCTATAAAATGGGGATCATCAGGGTGCCCGAGTGGCTCAGTCAGGTAAGCCTCTGACTCCTGATTTTGGCTCAGATCATGATCTCACGGGTCCGTGGGTTCGAGTCCATGTTGCAATCTCAGTGCAATTGCGGAGGCTGCTTGGGATTCTCTCTCTCTCTCAAAATAAATAAATAAACTTTGAAAAAATAAAATAAAATGGGGATAATTATGCATATAACACAAAGCTCTTAGGAGGATTGCATAAAATAATCCACGGAGGACTGGGCATTTGGAAAAGCTCTCCAGAAGTGTTCAGCCACGAGCCTTACCAGTAGTTTCTTGACAATGTCGTTCCCTTTTGTTTCTCTCGAGCATTTCCTTTGGCCCAAACGAACCTCACCCTTTGCTTTGTTTCATTAACGACTTTTCATCCTCCCGACCTCTCAGCTCAAATATAAATGATCTAAGACTTCCCAGACCCCTGTCTGATTTTGAGACCCCTCTTCTGGGTTCCTGTCACATCCTGGGACATGAGGTCCTTGCCTGGGACACCAGGTCCACACTCCAATATTCGACTCCCCTGTCTAGGACTGCCGTGCGTGAGGCTGAGGTCTTTTGGGGCTGACATCATGTCTGGTTTTCCTTTGAGTCCCAGTGCCTGGTGCAGATCAAGTGTTTGAAAAGTGTCTGCTGAGTAGGAGAAGCAGCTGAGAATATTATGAAATTAGAAAATGGGACCCAGAGTCGAGCAGTTGGATGAATGGAATTGGTTCTTAAAAGGAGAGAATAGGGAGGGAGAGACACACAAGGAGAACAAGGGCAGCTATGAGGGCATGACTGAGCTGCTGTGGGCAACTGGGGCTCATGTCCGCCGAGCACCCTCAAGAAACGGGGTAGAGTGAGCCTCAGAATTGTTTCTGGGAATTAAGAAGGGCTAGGGCTTGGATCCATTGACTCCCATTGGTAGGGGTTAACCCTTCTGTACTTCTGGGCTGCCCCGTGTGGGGGCCAAGCAAGCACCAGGCAGGAGAGCAAAATGTAGCTGGCGCTATAGGTGGGACTATGCAGCGTGACCAGGAACTGTTCACCAAAGCTGCAGCTGGCATCAGACCGCAGTCTAATTTCATGCGGTGAGCACTATAGGGCACCCACAGTTTAGGAGAGCATGGCTGGACATCTCGACACCTCTAAATCTAGAACCTCGGGAGGGATGTGGCACCTCCTTTTGGGTCCCGTTGTTTTCATTCCCACCTGGGGGGAGATCCTTCTTTCTTCTTGGGAATGGCATCTATGGAAGCCAGAACCCAAGATGGCCCCGATGAGTATTGTCTCCTGGTAGTCATGTGTTTGTGTGGCCTCTTCCCACAATGGATCGTGTCTGGCCTGGGTCACCCTTACAATATGGTGAAAGTGACAGTGTGTGACCTCTAAGACTAGGCCATAAAAGGGAGCTTGTTTCTTGCAGCTTCCAACTTGGCCTCTTGGATATCTTACTCTGGAGGAAGCCAACTGCCACGCCAGGAGAGCGACACTCAAGCAGCTTCACGGAGAAGAAACCAAGACTCTTGGCCAACAGCCAGTGCCAACGTGCCAGCCACATGACTGATCCACTTGGGAAGAGGATCCTCCAGCCCCCATCAAGCCTTCACATGGCAGCTGCCACCGACATCTGACTGCACCTATCAGTGGATCGAAGCAAGAACTGCAGCCGAGCTCTTCCCAAATCCCTGACCTACAGAATCGATGAGCAAAGGGCTATCTTATGCCGCCATGTTTGATTTGCCGCCATAGTAATGGGAACACCATCCTCTCCATAGGGAAGCCTCAACTTTGCTCTAAAGGGCATAGATTTCCTCTTATGGCCTTAACAAAATAACCATGTCTCTACATGGACTTTCTCACCCTCAATAAGAGTCATACCCTTGATGCTTCCATGTAATCCCACCTTTTATAAAAATTAAGAGGATGATGGGAGGAAAAGAATTGGGGAGGCAGCTCAGGATGGTGATGGTCACCAAGCCAATTAAAGTATGTAATTAATCACTTATTGGGTAGACTTTGTCACTGTGGGTGGGCCAAATGGGGAATTCATGCTGTTACCCTCTCTTGGCCACGAAGCAGGCTGGGAACTTGGGCATAAACTTGGGGAAGGGGAAAATGGCAAAGCTGTTTTGGCCTGCTGGACTGGCCCTAAGGGCAGATCCCATGAGCCACACCCAGTGTCCAGGTATTGGAGTGTACCTGGACCCAATTTGGGCTAGTGTCCATGCCTAAGAAAATTCAGCTTGGTGGATGGATCTGGGAAATTGGCAGCCTCAGGTTTGAAAGGCAGATTGGATAAGATCCCAGGTGTCCTGTCCGTGAGGTATACTGCATCTAGAGTGGGGGGTCTCAGGGCCTCCACCAAAGGAACCAGTTTTCTAGGGCCAGGCCCTGGTCCCTAAACTAATGTAGGGACCTAGTCATATAAAATGATATTTACCCATGTAAAGCAACTTAACATCTTTTGGAGTTGTGTCCCCTTCCATATAAAAAGAATGATAACAGCTGCTTTGCAGGATTGTCCTATGGATCAAGTAAGATAACGTATGTGAAGAGCCTGGCACGTAATAGGTGTTTAATGAAAGGTGGCTATTATTGGCCTTCAAGATTAAGCTCATGAGAGCTCTCTCTTACAAGAAGCTCTTTCTGGAGTTGGTTGCCCCTTCCCTGTGCCCTCAGTATCTTGGGCTTACCTCCCAACCGCACGTTCTTGCATTATCTGCTCACCCCAGGCTCTCCTACTAGGCTGTGAGGTCTCCAAAGTAGGAACAAAGTGTGTTCATTACTGTGTCCCTGACTCACAGTAGGTCCTCGGTGCACACCTGTTGCTCTCAACAGAAGCGGCCCTTCTTGGAGAAGCCAGGAGCAGTTGTACAGCCTGAACAGCTTATTATAGTTTGTTACATGGGGGAGGAAGCTGCAATGTTTTGGGAACTCCCCATAGGCCAGGAAACCTGGGGGCCCTGTGCCTCCAGCCCTGTAAGGCTGTAATTGAAGCTCATACTGCATTTAGCGTGAATTGTATCAGGTCTCGTGGAGGCTGCAGTTGCACTTTGCCTGTAATGTGCTACTGACATTTCGTTTTCATGGCATCAACGTCTCATTATTACTCATTGCTTCTGCCCTAAGACCATAAGTACCTGGTTCATGCATTAGGCTTTCCTCCCCATGTGGCCCTCTCCTATCTGAAGTCATTCCCAGTCCTCCCCAGCCCCTTTAACTCAAATGCATGACTCTTGGCCCACTGTTCCTTTCAGTGAACTTGGGAGGCAGATACTGGTGATGGTGAAGATGATGATAAACAGAATGAGGAAGACCAACGCGAATGAACTGAGGGTTACTATGTTCTAGACACTAAGCATGTTATTCCACTTAATCCTTATCACCCCAAGAGGTAGGTGTCACTATTCTCATTTAACAAGAGAGGATTTGGGGGGCTCAGGGAGATGACGGACTTGCCCAAGGTCGTATGAAAGCCCAGTCCTGCAGACTCTTCGCCCAGTGTTTCTTTCGGCTGACTGTTCATGGTGCTTAGTTCTCTCTGACTCCATGGACAGGGGCACATGCCTCACCCCACCAGTCACATCAAGGTGCCCATGGTTCATGAAGCTCTGAACAGTGATGTTTATAAAAGGGGTATGACTCTCTTTGATGGAGTGGGTGAATAGGGTGGGTGGGGTAACCCAGGGTATCTTGAGGGAGCAGGGGCCAATCCACACAACAATTGTAACGACAGATGTCATTTGTTGAGGACCAGTTGGAGCCACAGCACACACTGAGCAATTGACCTACATTGTCTTCCTTAGTCCTCACAGCCATCCTGTGGGATAACTATTATTCCCATTTCACAGATGAAAGAACTGAGACCCAGAGGAATTCATTAATTTGCATCTCCCCAATGGGCCTTCTCTTCCCTATCGCTAGGCCTAGATCTCTCTCCTCCCTCCTTCTCTGCCTGGTCCACTCCTGGTCACACAGATAAAAAGTGAGAAGATTTTATTTGAGTCCCTGTGTGTCCAATAATTAAGAAAGAAAGAAGTGAGTAGGAACTCAGAGACACCCAGATGTGAGAATTAGCAGACAAGTACATTGAAGAAGCTATTATAAATATTTTCAAAGGTTTGAAAGGAAAGATGGTCTGATTGAGTAAACAGATGAAGAATCACAGCAGAAACAGAAACAAAGGAACCATATGAATGTTTTAGCCCAGAAAAGTGAGATGATACATCCACATTCACTCTCCAACATCAGATTGGAGAGTCCGTGAACTCGAAGACAGTCCACAGAAAATATCCCATGTGAAGAACAGAGAAAAGAAAAAGAAGATTAAAAATAAATGAACAGCACCTCAGTGACCTCTGAGCCAATATCAAGCAGTGTAACCCACATGGATTAGAGTTCTAGAAGGCACGGAGACAGAAAATAAGGCAGAAAAGTATTTGGAGAAATAAAAATTGATGAAAATTTGATGAAATTTGATGAAAAATGTTAATTGACAGATCCAAGAAGCTCACCAAGCCTTTGAAAACCACACCTAGAAAACAATTTAGTCAAACTTTTGAAAATCAAATATAAAGACCAAACCCTTGAAAGCAGCCAGACAAAAACGGCACATCACACTTGGAGGAACAACAAAAATCAGGGCTCACATCTTATCAGAAACAGTGGAAACCCAAAGGAAAATGGAATAAGATCTTTACTTTTTTTTAACGGTTATTATTTTTTTGAGAGAGAGAGAGAAGGAGTGTGTGTGTGTGAGTGGGGGAGGGGCAAAGAGGGGGACAGAGGATCCCAGGCAGGCTCTGTGCTGATAGCGGTGAGCCGGATGTGGGGCTCCAACTCACAAACCGCGAGATCATGACCTGAGCCGAAGTCGGATCCTCAACCGACTGAGCCACCCGCGTGCCCCTGGAATAAGAGCTTTGAGGCAGAGAAAGAAAAAAAAATAATAATAACTGTCAACATAGAATTCTATACCTTTCAACAATATGGATGAACTCAAAGTAATTGAAAGCAGGGACTCAAACATGTTCGTGCACTCATGCTCACAGAGCAGTATTCACAATAAGCCGAAAGGTGCAAACAACCCGTGCGTCCGTTGTGAATGGATGGATGCGGATAATGTGGTATAGCCAGACGATCAGTATATTATTCATCCTTAAAAAGGAATGAAGCACTGTTGATACCTGCTCCAACAAGGATGATCTTTGAAAAGATATGCTGAGTGAAATAAAGCATACACAAAAGGACAAATATTGCCCGCTTCCACTTATATGAGGTACCTACACTGGGCAAATTCATAGAGACAGAACATAAACCAGAAGGGGAAGACATGGGGAGTTGTTGCTTAATGCTTATATTTCTTATTTGGGGTGATGAAAAGTACTGGAAATGGTGGTCATGGTTGCACAGCATTGTGGGTGTGATTAATGCCACTGAATTGTACATTAAAAATGGTTACAATGGAGGGGCGCCTGGGGGGCTCCGTCGGTTCAGCGTCCGACTTCGGCTCAGGTCATGATCTCATGGTGCATGAGTTCGAGCCCCGCATTGGGCTCTGTGCTGACAGCTCGGAGCCGGGAGCCTGCCTCAGATTGTGTCTCCCTCTCTCTCTGCCCCTTCCTTGCTGGAGCGCTCTCTCTCTCGCTCTCTCTCTCTCTCTCTCTCTCTCTCAAAAATAAACAAACATTAAAAAAATGGTTCAAATGGAAAATTCTATAATTATTTATCACAATTTGAAAAATCAGTTCTGCAATGTACCCCAAACCACGGTACACTTTAAATGGATGAATTATGTGCTACGTGAATTGAATCTCAATCAATCTGTTAAAAATGAGGGGAAGATGAAGGTAGCTTCAGATAAATGAGAGTTTGTCACCGTCAGACCTATGCTACAGTTAATACTGAAAGAAGTTCTTCAGAAAGAATGGAAATGAATCTAGAGGGAAATTCAAATCTAAAGATAGAAATGTAAGCATCAGAAATGGCAGAGATGTAGGCAAATATAACATACTAGCTTTTACTTCTTTTAGTTTTTTCAAAGACACATCACAGTTGAAAGCAAAGTTACCATTGTAATCTCAGGTTTATCATGCATGGGGAAGTCAAGTCTGTGACAATAATATCATCAAGGATGAGAAAGTAAATATAATTGTACTCTTGTAACATTTTTAAATTTGAGAAATATGAAGAGAAAAATACGAAGTGGTACAATATTGATTCTTAGTGGACTATGGGAAGTTAAGGTTGTATATTAGAATCTGCAGAGCAGCCAGTAAAAATAAAGGCAAGAAGTATACTAAAAATGCAGTAGAGGAAATAAAATAGAAGGCAAAAGTATAAAATCAACGAAAAGAAAGCAGTACAAGAGAAATAGAAAAGCAAACAAAGCTAAGTAGAAAAAAAATTAGCAAGGTCATAAGCTTAGACTCAACCATAACAACAATTATACTAAATGTAAATGAATTGAACGCATCAGTTAAAAAGCAGAGATTGCCAGACTGGAAAAAGGGCAAGGCCCAACTCCATGCTGTCTATAAGAAATTCACTTTAACTGCGAAGACATAGGTTAAAAGTTAAAGGATGGGAAGAGATGGGTTACTGTTATGCCCGAAGTTCTGAAACCTCCCACAAAAGACCACCAGAGTCGTAAGTCAAAGCCAAGCGGCAAGGGTCATTTATTGCAGGTTCGAACCTGGACCTCCACACACTCGTTGCCGGTGTCGCTAAGAGGCAAGGCCGACCGATCGGGACCAACACTCTTGACAAGAGTGTGGCCCTGAACAGCTGGGGTACAGAGTTTTTAAAGCCGATCACATCGTTTTATCATTATCTGGGAACAGAACAGAGAAACAGTTTCTAGATGAGTTAGAAACAGTTGCCAGATGAGTCAGAAACAGTTATCGAATGAGGTGATTATTTTAGACTTTCTGCCGCTAAGTTGCAACCAGTGGATCTCCTTGACCTTGT
This sequence comes from Neofelis nebulosa, assembly GCF_028018385.1. Lineage (NCBI taxonomy): Eukaryota > Metazoa > Chordata > Mammalia > Carnivora > Felidae > Neofelis > Neofelis nebulosa. Next base: position 137,807,139 of record NC_080788.1, read on the forward strand.
CTCTGATGCTCTTTTTGAGGTTTTGTTTCCTTCATTGGTAAAGCCTGATTCACAAGAGTATGAAGTATGATTTACAAGAGTAAAAGCAAGGTTCTTATCTTTTGACCTTCAGTGTCAGAACAAAGTTGTTATCTTTCAAGCTAAGCGTTAGCTTTACAGTACAATTTAACCCTTACATTACCACACATATGGTAACCCAAGGAAAGCTGCTGTGTGACTGTCTTAATATTAGAGAAAACTTCAGAGCAAAGCCCATTATGTGGGAGAAAGAGGGACATTTCATAACGATAAAGTGGGGGTATACAACAGAAAGAGCGATCATAAATGTGCTGGCACATGGGGGCCTCAAAATGCGTGAAGCCAGAAGAGAGAACTAGACGGAGAAGTGTTGTATCCGCAGCCAGAGCTGGAGTTCTTACCGCGTGCTTGTCAGTAGTCAGTAATACAACCAGACACCAACCTGGGGCACTGGGGGACCGGAGGATGCCCAGGTGCTTCCCCTTGGGATGAGCAGTCCATGAGTAAACTATTATCCTGACCCGGCTAGCTGCCAGGCACTGTGTCAGGGTCAGCCCACTTAGTTCCCCACACAATCCTGTTAGTTCATCCCCTCCCACCTCATAGTTAATAGTGTCCCACTTCCCCTTGAGGAAACTGAGCAACTTGGCCCCGTCGCACAGCCAGCGAGTGGTAGGGACCAGATGCGGACTGAGATCTATCCCTTGTTTCCTATTCATTCCACCTCCCAAGAGGCCCTGGGGACCCCAGGCCTGCAGCCCTCACTTCTCTGCAAAGCTCTAGCGATGGCCCCCAGTGATGGTCAGGCAGGGATTCCCTATGAAGATGGGGTAAGTAGGAGCCCAGAAACACTAAATAAGGAACAACTGCGGGACACAGGGTATTCAGATTGGCCGCAGGAGCCATCACATCCTCAGGCTGAGCCCCAGGCCCCTCCCCAAAGGGCTCAGAAAGAAACCATGCTGAGGCTACAGAGGTCAGGGTCGATTGCCTGCTTCGCCTTCCTTTTCAAAGGAGCTGCTGCTTCTCTTTATCTTTTGTATTCTTCTAACCGTTTGACCCAGTAACATCAGGCACCAAGCACTGAGAAGCCCAGCTTGGGGAATCAAGAGGGAAAAGGTGGAAGCCATGTTCCTTATCTTTCCCCATTGTCTCCTGCCCTGCTCCTTACCGGTCCCCAGTGCATGCATATTTTTTATTTTACCTTGAAATCTGGATGTTTTTATTAAGTGACATCTGTGCAGGTAATGACCCTAGCTGGGTCAGGAGAATAGTTTACTCATGCGCCAGTCTCACCACTGGAGACCAAAGCTGTTAGAACAATGTGCAGAATAAGAAGTCAGCAGAGAAATCCCTTTTCCACTCACTCTTTCCCAGATGTCTACCTCCACTCGTGCACTCACACAGTATACTCTACGTGCATTCATATGCACACTCACTCACACGCCTGTTTACACACAGGCTTCCACACTCATTGGCAAACATGCAGGGGTGTGCACGCTCTCAAATGTATGTGCACACACATACACATGCTCACGCCTTCCTTCACCCCTGCCTGGAAATACGATCAGGGTTTAGCCCAGCTTCAGGAAGACCGTGGGTTGACTTGACTTGTACTCATGAGTTTTTGATCATGCCTTCCCCAGCAGGAAAATCATGAATTATTTATTGGATTATTCAATAATTAATAAAAGTCATCACAAAAAGCTCAGCTGAGATAGAACCCCGTAAATAATTCCTCACTGTTGTTGGCATATGTTTGCGTATGTTGGTGTGTATGTAATAAGGAGAGGGGTGACGGTTTAAATAAAGCCTTTGATCTTAAATTAGCTTTCCAATATGCTGCTTGTGTCCCTGACTCAGTTTACTGGCTTTTTGTTTATTCATGCCCATTACAGCTGCCAGGAAAAATAAATAGCCACAAGCTTGCTCCCCGCTTCGCTCCTCATGGGCTGTGTGGCCATTGTTTCACTGAGATTTGCCTTGGAGACTCTTTAAATATGCCACGAAAGGGCAATCTATACTAAGAGAAAAGACAAATAGCTAATAAGCTTATGAAAACATGTTTCACTCCAACATGAATCAAAGAAATGGAACAGCTGCGAGCACAATAGTGAAATACTCCTCTTTCCTATCAAATTAGGAAGGATTTGGTTTTTAATGACAGGACGGCCTTTTGGCAGTGGAACAGCAAAGAACCCTCTCTTTTAGGTTGCTGGGGCGGCAAGAGCTGAACGGTTTGGGGAAAGCAAGTTACCAATATGCTTTCAGCGTCCGTCACAAATCTTCAAAATGTTCCTAATGCCTCAATCCACATGCACCCCAAAAACTCGGTTCTGAGAAGCTAGTGCGTGCAATGTAAACATGGCTTTGTGCAGGAAGATGTTCCCCAACTGCGTTATTTGTTGGAGAAGCACCCTGACCATGTGATCCACAGCCTGGCCACTCGCCCAAGCCTCTAGGTGCCCTGGGTGCCTCTGCCCTGCCCCCAAATCCTCCCACACCCCTCTATGCTGTCTGAGTTAATGTCACACTTGCCCTCGGTCCCACACGTGTTCCCGGCTTCCCCCTCTCAACTGGCAGCCTTGCCTCACCCAGGAATCAAGTGGATGCAGCTGTCCTCATGGTCTTGCCCTTGGGCCCACACGCTTCACCTGCCCCCCAGGGACAACAAAGCAAGGGTCCCTGTCTTGTGCTGGGTTCTCTGCCCATTCTCCTGTCAAGGACTTTGTGAGGATCTCCAAGATTTAAAATGTCCTCCTCTGACCCCACACCCCCTCCAGGGGGCTCCCATTTCTCTGTTCCTCTTCAGGGCAGAAAATTCTGAAAAGCTCAGCTGAGCCGCGACCTGAAGTCTATTGTCTGACTCCGTCATGTCAGGCACTTTGTGCAAACTCCTTTTTGTTTTTTTTGTTATTGTTGTTTTTTGCTTTTTTTTTTTAAAGTTTATTTATTTATTTTGATAGAGAGAGGTAGAGCACGAGTCGGGAGAAGGGCAGAGAGAGAGAATCCCCATCAGGCTCCCTGCTAACAGCGCAGAGCCCGACTGGGGGCTTGAACTCACGAACCTCGAGATCATGACCTGAGCAGAAACCAAGGGTCCGGCACTTAACCAACTGAGCCACCCAGCAGCCTCAGCCCTTTTTTGGTTTCTTAATGAGGTGAGATTCACACAACTTAAAACCAACTCTTTCAAGAGAAAAATGTGGCAGTATTTAGCTGATTTACAGCATTGCACAATCACCACCTCTGCGAGATCCAAAGCATGTTCATCACCCCCAGATAAAACCCCCAAATCATTAAGCAGCCGCCCCCCAGTCTCTCCTCTCCAGGCAGCCACGAATTTGCTTTCTGCCTCCACAGATTTACCTACCTCAGACATTCATAGAAGTGGGATCCTACCGTATGTGACTTATCGTGTCCAGCTTCCTCCAGTTTTCAAAGTGCCTGCGTGGGGTACCATATCTGAACTTCACTCCTTTTTGGGGCTGAATAACCTTCTATATATGGACAGACCGGTCTCTTGACCCGTTCATGCCTCGGTGGGCATTTGGGTTGTGTCCACCCTTTAGCTGTTGTGAACGGTGCTGCTACGAACATGTGCATATTTGTACTCGTTTGAGTCTCTTTTGAATCCTTTTGGGTTGTACCTAAGAGTGGGTCACACGGAATCCTGTGTCTAACCTTCTGAGGAGCCAAAAACTGCTCTTTTCAGCAGGTACACCATTTCACACACCAGAGTTCTTATTTCTCTCAGTCCTTACCAACCCTTGGGGTGACTTCTTACGTGTGATCTCATTTCATCCCTCCAGTAACCCAGCGAGGGAGATGGCGTGACATGACCCCGTCCGACAGAGCAGGAAAGGGTCAAGGTGGCTCCGTCGAGAAGCTGCAGGTTCCTAGTCAGGTCAGAATCCCAGGCTCTCCGGCTCCCCATTACCTTCTCTCTGCCATTACCAACTCTTGCCCGGTTGTATCATAACCTTGCGATCTTTTCTTTGAGAGCCCTGCCCGCAGCTGGCTGGGAAAGCCCAGTGGGGGCAGCAGGGAGGGAGGGCCGTTAGGGACACCCCCAAGGGGTGAGCCACAGCATGGGTGAAGGGCGCTGCTGGCTGGGGCTGAGGCACGGTCAGGTTTGGGGCAGGCCAGAGGTTGGGCGCCGCCCCCCCCCAAGAGCGGAGGAGGGAGGCAATCCACCTGGACTTGGTGTCTGAACTTCGTGGGTTCTAGTCCAGGCTCTGCCACTTGCCGGCCATGTGATCGTGAGCCAGTGGTTCTCTGAGCCCGTTTCCTCACTTATTGAAGCGGGATCACCTCTGCCATCTCATTGAGCAGTAGTGACCACTGTCCGGTGAGTGCCAGGCACCCTTCTATGCCCTTTAGGTCCATCGGCTCCTGTAGTCCTCCCGTCAGCCGGGGCCATATACTCTCAGTCCTGACGATGGAGAAACCGAGGCACGGGAAAGGGGTGGGGAAGCCAGCACTGTTGGACTCCAAGACCGGCTTCTTGACCACGGCCCTGGTACACAGTAGGCACTCAGAAGGTGCTCCAGAGCAGCGAAGGCGGAAGACAGCGCCTGGAGAACAGCACGCGGGGGTGACACAATGACACTCAGGGGCGGTGGGCAGGGCAGCTGTCTCCCTCCAGCACCTGCCACAGGCAGGGCTGTGGGGCGGTGGTGACAGCAAGGCAGCTCCTGACTCAGCTACTGTGTAGCCTGCGTGGGAACGCCCCCCCCCGGGGGGGGGCTTCTCGACCCACGGGTCAGGCGCCCGCGGGGGTGGGGCTGTTACATGGCTGCTTCTGGAACGCTGCTGAGACAGGCGTGGGCGAGGTCCCCTCCTGGGAGCTCACAGCACTGCCACCACCTCAGGGGCTTGTCAGCCCTGGTGAGTGTGGTGGGGGAGGGGGGAGGGTCCTCTGTTGGCTTCAGACACAGGAGCCAACCTACCATCAGGTCATCCCTAGTGAGCGGCTTCTGCTGTTTCTTGCATACCTCCTGGGACAGGAGTCTCACCAGTGGATCCACTTGGGGCCAACCGGGCAGCGTTCAGTTCTTTCTTGAATCCAGACAGAGGCTTCCTCTCTGTGACTTCTCCCTACCAGATTCAGTTCTGCCCTGGGGAGCCACCTGCCTTTTGTTTTATTCTCTTATTTTTTAACTGCTGGGAGGTAGAGTAATATAGAGGTTAGGACAGAGCTGCCTTCAAATCCCACCCCCCTTCCTTATCAGAACTCTGACTTCAGGCAAGGGATGCCAAGTCTGGGCCTCTGCTTTGTCATCTATAAAATGAGGATAAGTTGGGGACGCCTGGGTGGCTCAGTTGGTTGAGCATCCGACTTCGGCTCAGGTCATGATCTCACAGTTCACGAGTTTGGGCCCCGAGTGGGCCCAGAGCCTATCAGCACAGAGCCTGGAGCCTGCTTCCGATTCGGTGTCTCCCTCTCTCTCTGTCTCTCTCTCTCTGCCCCTCCCCTGCTCAAGCTCTGTCTCTTTCTCTCAAAAATAAATAAACATTAAAAAAATTAAAAAGAAAAAAAGAAAAGAAATAAAATGAGGACAAGTGGGACCCCCATTGCGTTTGCCGTGAGGATTGATTGTGAAGATGAAGGTCCCCTAGTGCGGGGCTTGACACATAGTAGGTGCTCAATGAGCAGTAACTATTGTTCAAATTAATTCTGATTTCTTTCCCTCGTAACCACCCCTTGAAGTATTTACAGGTCTCAAGTGCCCCCCCCCCACCCCCCCGCAAATCTCTGTTCCAGGTTAAATGTCTTCCCCTGACATCCCTGGTTCCCAGAGCCTCCCGTGCGTGCGTGTGAGTACACCTGCAGGTATGTGTGTACCGTGTAGGCATCTCAGTCACGACTCCGGGCCGCCCCCGTGTGAGGTTTCCTGGCATTTCCCTGGCACATGCCCTGCCTGAGCCTGCTTCACCCCACTTGGCTTTATTTTGTCATCAGCATGGCCTCGGGCTCTGAAAGCGAATTTCATTTCCTTATAGAAATGACAGCTGGCAGGCCTCGGGAACGCCTTTTTGCTTTGAGTTGAGTGATACAGAACTTGAACGAAGACGGGGCTCGATCAGCCTCAAAAAACCTCGAAAAGGGGGCATTGCCCCTATCCTTGGCTCAGGTAATGGAAGACCATGGCGGGGGCGGGGGGGTCATTCTAGGTCCTGGTGTGTTCCTCATTCCTTGCGCGGCACTGGGCTGTTTTCACTCTGGGTGTAAACTGGAAGATGCCATTTAGGATTTTTGATTATGTCCTGATACTGAGTCACATCCCCAGAAGGCCTTGTTAGGGGATCAGTCAGGGAACTGAGCCTGCCTTCCTGCTGACAGTTGCAAACTTTATCACCTTGTCAAATCGGGTCACCCTCCTGAGCCTCTCTTTTCTTATCTGGGAAAGGGGAAGAATGATACTTCGCAATCAGGATCTTCAAGGGAGCAATGAACTTGAAGGCATGTCTTTCTGCAGAGAATATGTAGCTGCTGACTTTACTGCCGCCCTTGGTCAGATTCCCCGGGGGCAGGAGGGTCCTCAGGGGCATTGGTCCACGGCGGCGGGTTGACCTGAGGCAAGCTGGGGGCAAGGCTTCCTGCAGCGGGGATTTGTCCTGCCATTATCTGAGGTCCGTGGTCACTGCTTGCATCAGAGCTTGGGGAGTGGGGGACCGTGCGCTGACTGTCAGAAGCCCCAGTGCAGTGATTGCTAATAACAGGAAGGTTCCTGGTGGTTCCGGCAGCTTCACCCCAGCAGGTGGATTTCTCCCCCATCACATGTCACACTGAGTTTTCTCCAGTCTGGTCAGGGTGCTTCCCTGACCTCGGCCTTTTGTTGGTCATTTAACAGAGACGAATTTCAGGGACCAGGAAATATTGACTAAATCACATCTCTAAATGACTCCGCTGTATTCTCCAAAACGTTGATGATCATTTTCTGGGAAGGCCCCTGCCAACAGAGGGCTCTTCACTTAGACACCAGGCCCCATTCCCCTTTGTTTAAATCAGAGGCTTGCCCGTGGTGGTGCTTTAGAAATGCTACCGGATGCACAGACAGATGGACGATAGAGAGAGGGAGGGAGGGAGGGGGACAAGGAAGGAGGGAGAAAGGGAGGGAGGGAGTGATGGGTGGAAAGAGGGATGGATGGATGGGTGGTAGTTGATGGGTGGAAGGATGATGGATGGGAGGAGGGATGGGTGGAGGGATGGATGGAGGGATGGGTGGAGGGAGATCCAATTCACAGAAGAGGAAAAGAGACTTTCTTTTCCTTTGCCTGCATCTGCAGAGAGGCCTCACTCTTTTATTGTGCAGTCATTCACTTACACCTGTCTCTTGGGTATCTGCCGTGTGCTGGGTAAGTGGAGCACAGCAATAAAGGAGACACCATCTGCCTTCAAGGAGCTTCCAGTCCCATGGAGAAGAGGTCTGTTAGGTTCAAGTACAGATGAAGATATAAGATGAAGACACACAGCTCCAGGATGCTCACCAGAGGCTCCAGTACAGCCAGAGGGGAGTCAGGGAAGCCATCCCGGAGGAAGGGGAACCAACTGAACCTCATGCAGTACACGCTCCACAGCAGACCTTCACAAGCTGTCACCTCTGTATTTCTTCTTGATTGTATGTCTTATCAGGCTCTCATTCTTTTTTGCTTGTTTCTGTGAGTTTTAAAAGCCCTTTAAAATCGCGTGTTGTGATATCTCCGGGATTCTGGAGGGAATAAACTTTGCTTTCTTTGACTACTGCCCAGGCGAGCACGCTGGCCTGGTCCCAGTTCTGCCACTGAATAGCTGTGTGGCCTTGAACAGAAAGCTCTTCCGGCCTAGGCCTCAGCTTTCTCATCTGTGAAATGGCCCAGCGAACCCTCAAGTCTTCTCTACTCCAAGAGCCAAGTTGCGTGTGGGTCTAATCATTTAACACGAGGCCTGCCCCAGAGTCACCCTTGGTCTCTGTCTCCCCACAGGACCTCTCCCTGAGTCACACCGGGCCTTTCCAACCATGCACAGGGCCTCACAGGGCCTCAGTGGTCTTGGGCCTGTGGCTCTGTGAAGGCTGGACCAAATCAGGGTGACAGAGGGCCATGTCTTCCAATTAACCTCCAGGCTGAGTTGGTAAAATGCCGCCATGCACAGGCGTTTGGGAAGAGCACTGGGCAGGAAGTCCGCATGCAGGGGACATGCTAACTCTGCTTCGATCCTCCAGAAAGTGCCTACACATTTCTCATACCCAGACCAGATATCACCTCCCCTGGGAAGCCTTCCAGGATCACTTCTTGTCCACCTACCTTGCCACCCCTGGCAGGGCCTCTACCCGCCTCCTCTACTCAGGCTGACCTCCGGCCTGGCCCTTTGACTCCCCACATAATCTCAGCCTCACGGGACCTGGGGCCATTTCTTCTTCAACCCTGGGTGCCCACAATCCGGCGTGAAGTCTGAAATCTAACAGGGGCCTGGGAAGGCTGGCGGATCACTGAAAGGGTAAATGACCAAATGATCGGATGTATTAAATAATGATTCCCACGTCTCTACCCGGCAATCCCACCCCTCTCTGAGCCTCCTTCCGTCTAAACGGTCCGACTGGACGGTCTGAGGTCTCTTTCAGTTCTAATACCCTGTGATTTGATTTAAATTTGCCAACCTGGGATATTCCCATCCCTTGGGCTTCCCTTACACACACACACACACACACACACACACACACACCACCTGCCCAGCACGTGGCCTCTCTGGCCTCTCAGTTATGGTGGGTGACTCTTCGCGAGACTATGTTCCTTTATTCGAACGTGGCTGGGTGGCTGTGGGCTCCTTGGGAAGCCGTCAGCTCTCCCTGGGAGGAACCACTTTTTCCTCGTGTCCTGTCTTCCTTGGCTCTGTGTGTGACACCCCCGGCCTTGGGATGGGTTCTGGTATGTGACACAGTATATGACAGGAGTTATGAAGGCGGCAGTCACCAAAAAATACAATCCGGAGAGGCTTCTGGGGGAGGTGGCATTTGCGATGGGCCTTGAGGCAGGGAGACCGTGCCTGCAGCCCCAGCACACTTTCTGAGCTGGGGAATCACTAGGCCAGAGCTGCAGTTTGGAAGGACCAATCTGGCCGCAAGCTCAGGGTTGAATTGGGCGGGGCAGAGGGGGCGTCTGGAGGTGGAGGAAACAGCTGGGGGCTGCCGCAGGGGGTCCAAAGGCGAGTCCGTGAGTGGGGAGGGAGCTTGCTTCCCTCACTGTGTTTCTTAAAACAGATCTTGCCGGACCCGTTGACTTAGTACCTCCCGCTGAGCTGAGTGTTGACAGGTGGACCCTGGGCTCATAGTACTCTACCTGTTCTGGGAAGGCCCAGCCTATTTAAGCAGAAAGGCGGTCAGTGCCGTGGCTCTGGGGACGTTGGACAGCTGCCAAGGCCAGTGGCTGCCAAGCTGCGGAGCGTGGCTTCTGCATCGAGGATTTCATGCCAACACACCGAGTCCCGATCCCAGATCCCGGTCACCAGGCTGGGGCGTCACCCTCACCTCCTGTCTCTCAGTCCGCTTGTCATCTTTGGGGAAACAGAAGAGTTTTACGATCCCGATGCCACGTGGGCCACAGAGGGGGCCTCCCTGGAACCCTGGGTCCGATTGGATCTGCAACCAGGCAGCCTTGGCCCAGAAGAAGCCGTTCCCAATGAAAGAAGAAACCCTTACTTAGCCTGTTTCAGCCCACAGGCCCCTGGGGCTTTGGAGAAGTTGGAGGGGCAGAGAAGACCCCTGGGGCCTACCCAGGGCCACTTAGGCCCCACGAGGAGGCATCGCTCACGGAACACTCCCCAAGGGCAGGCGGGGGACACCCACCTCCAAAGGCCTGAACTTCCCGGTCCTGCCACCTCCCCTCCCCCACCCTTCAAAATAACTTATTTCACCAGGTTTCCCACTCCTCTATTTGAACCCAAAATATGAATGGAATGCAGCTCAAACTTGCTTTTGGGGGCCTATGCTGGGCCCCTTCTAGCATTGCTGCCCTGGGACCCTTTCACAGCCCTCCAGGTGCCAGGCAGAGGAGGCCGAAGCTTGGAGCAGTGAAGTGACTCACCTTGGGCCTGGTGTCCTTGAGGAGGAGAGCGGGGGCTTGAACCCAGAGCCCATGATTTGTCCTCATCCTACTACGTCCCTGATATTTTCTCCCCTCTTTCCGCTCCAGAGACTAATGCTGAACTGCTAACCCCTTTCTGTGGAAGAGTCAAAACACCACTTTAACAAAGCTAAGGATTTTATTTTTTTTTTTGGGTAGTCACTCTCCTGCTCCAGAACCTTCCATAGCTCCTCAGTGCCTTGGTGTTTAAGTGTGAAGTCCTCATCTGGCTTTTGGAGCCTCCATAGAAGGCGTACCATGTCCATAAACACACTTGGGCTCCTGCCCCAGCAGCCATGCCCTGTCCATCCTGTCTTGGTACAAATGCCCTTCCCTCCATGACACCTTCAGAACCATTCCTGACAAAGCGATTTGCCATTTCCGAATCCTTTGTGAGTACCATTCACATGCCACTGAGAGTAAAGGGCCCACTAAGCACAGGTCACAACCTTCTGTATGGTTCCTCTGGGACCCACGGGACACAGACAAGTGAGCAGGGCAAAGAATGAAAATGGTGAACCTGGGCTGCCCTGAACACCTCAGGACTGTGCCCCACAGAGCCATCCCTCACCCTGCCTGCCCTCCTGGCTCTCATCCTACCCCTCTGGGCCGTGGCTCACACCTGGCACTCTCACCTGACCTCTCCCTTGCCTCTCCCTTGTACCAGGCGCCAGCTACTGTGTTTTCCTTGTATGATGCCATTTGATGTTCACAGCAACCCTGGCAAGGTAGATATTCCTGGTCCCATTTTACAGATGAGGAAACTGAGGCTAGGATAGGTCATTTGACCTATCCAAAGTGACCTCCCCAAGATTTCATGGCTAGAAAGACAGAACAAAGATTCATACGTTCATTCACTGATTCATTCCTTCATTTACTGGATGCCTAATGTGTGCTGAACCAAAACAGATTTCCCTGCTGTTCTGAAACCAAGGCTCCAGAGCCTGGGCCTGAGCCCCCACGGGAGCACAAGGGTCTGTCCCTAAGCCTGGGAGATGAAGAAGCCTGACTGGCTTCTTCCAGTGAAATATGGAGGTTCCTGTTGTCTTTCTGTGTTTCAGGAACTCGATCCATCACACTGTCTGGCATTCAGGGCCGCCGGCAGCTTGGGCTGAAATCCGACGGAGTCATGCTTCCTCCCATTTAATCTTTAAAATGAGGGCTGAAGGGCTGTTGATCACTTTCATGGGCTGCAGGAGATGATGGTAACCTGATGGGGCTGTAATTTCCCAAGCTCTGTCTTCCCTCCTGTCCTGCAAATTGATGGGACAGAGCTGTCTACCTTCGGAGACTGTACTCCATCATCCCAGAGATCCGTCCTCTGTCGGCTTCCATCTGATTTGCTCTTCAGCCTCTCAAGCCTCGGAGCCTGGGGGGGCGGGAGCAGAGTGGAGAGATGTCTATGGGTCCATGCAGGAGCCAGCTGGTGTCGACAGCTGGGCCAACAGCTAGCTTCCACTTGTGCGAGCATCACTGCAGCAGGAGGGGCGGGAGTCGGAGAGCAGCTCTGCTGGCCGCCCGTGGCCAGGCTTTCTGAGGGTGGTGCCGGGGTCTGGGAGGGAGGGTTAGGGGATCCCTCTGCCCAGAATCTGCTCCCCATGTTGCTGGGGAAAGGGAGAGAATTAAACAATATCAGCAGTGGGTTTATTATGAGTCACACACTGTGCTAGACCCTTTACAGACACTATCTCATTTAACCCCCCACAGTAGTATGTGTGAAGGATATACCCTTGACCCAATTCATAGACAAGAAAACTGAGCCCACAGAGGCCAAATGCCTTGCCAGGGTTCCTACGGTGTCTGGGATTTAGAGCCTGAACTGAGACTCAGCCCAAGATCTTTCCTCCGGACTGCTAAGGAGGTCCAGTGGGGCTTGAGTCACAAATATCAAAGTCTTAAGAGACTGATGTACCAGCCAGAACGTAGGGTTATCTGTTTACAACATTGATATAACTTCTCCGGTGTCTGGAATATTCCTGGCCATCATGGCTGTGTTAGTTATCCATTGGTTTTCTGTAGGCACAAAAGCAGAGGAAGCAAACTTACGCATTCTTGGGGGATATTTCACGGAGGCTACAGAAACGTCCGGTAGCTTCTCCCAACACTGTTCATGGCTCTTGAGTGGAGGAGGTGGGTGTGGCTACCTCCAGCTGCTAGAGAAACAGATGAATCTTCCCCATTTGGCTTCCTTTTCTTTCTCACTCTCGATTCCTTCTAGATGGCCATCCTGGTTATCTATTGCTTTGTAACAAAACAACCCCAACCTTAGTGACATAAAATATCCACCTTTTGCGTGTGTGTGTGTGTGTACGTGTGTGTGCACAAATGCTGTGGGTCAGGAATTTAGACAGGGCACGGAGGGGATGGCTTGTCTCCATGATGTCTCAGTAGGGAACGTTAGCTAGGAACACCCAGAGGCTACAGATGACTCACATGGCTGGGGGCTGGAATTATCTGGAAGGTTCTTTATTTATCCTTGTGGTACCCTGGCCAAGATGCCTGTTTGGACCTCTTTCTTGCTGTGTGTTCTCAGGGATTCACCACATGGTAGCCCCACTGGAACTTCAAGCATCAGCATAGTCAGACTACTAATGAATAGTGTTTCAGGGGGGTGCCTGGGGGGCTGAGTCGGTTAGGCGTCCGACTTCGGCTCAGGTCACGATCTCGCAGTTCGCGGGTGTGAGCGCCGTGTCGGGCTCTGTGCTGACGGCTCAGAGCCTGGAGTCTGTTTCAGATTCTGTGTCTCCTTCTCTCTCTGCCCCTCCTCCACTCTCCTTCTGTCTCTCTCTCTCAAAAATAAATAATAAAAACATTTTAAAAAGTACATTAAAATCATGGTTCAGGGCTAGGAAAGCAGGAGGTCCTGCGTATGAGGTAGAGTTGGCCTCAGAAGTCACGTGGCCTCACTTCTGCCCTCTTCTATCGGTGGAAGTGGCTACAAGTGCACCCAGATTCAAGGGGAGAGGATATAGGCCCATCTCTTGGAAAGAAGAATGTTGGGCAACTTGCAGGCATGTTTCAGAGCTACCATAACCACCTGCACTGTTTGTACCCCCTTCCTTCAGAAAAACACAGCCGAATTAATCCATAGGTCACTTTCTTTCTCAAGCTCTGGCCTCACTTTCCGAAATGATAGTTAATAAAAAGTAGCAATTATTGAGCACTTACTTTGGGCCAGCAGCGGCGCTAACTGCTTCAGGCGAGGAATTATGCTATCATGCCCCCATTTTACAGACGGGAAACCAAGGCTTCCAACAGGCTGCCCCAGTGACCCAGGGAGGAAGCCTCAGAGGTAAGATCCACACCCAGAGTTCCTTGCCTGCAGGGCCCATGCCCTTAATGCCCCTACCTCCCGCGACCCTGCCTGTGAGCCCACCTGGCCCAGTTGGGTGGGCAGGACCTGGCTGCTTCCCACAAGCCTTCAGACACCACACGCAGCCTCCACAACTACTGCGTGTAGCTCCCTTCTGCCCTCACTCCCAGAGGGAAATCTTTTCTTTTTTTTTAACATTTATTTATCTTTGAGGGGGGCGGAGGGGCAGAGAGACAGGGCGACAGAGGGTCCGACGCAGGCTCCGTGCAGAGACCCCGATGCGGGGCTCCAACTCATGAACAGTGAAATCGTGACCTGAGCCAAAGTCGGACGCTTAACCGACTGAGCCACCCAGGCGTCCCCCAGGGGGAAATCTTATCTCCACGTGCCAGGAACACCTAGTGCTCCTCTCATTCCAGCCACGACTGGTGTACCTGTGGCAGTTTCCCGGATGGTTTCCCTATAACAATGCTCTATGAAGCTTTTTTTCTTTTTAATAAAAATCGGGAACAACCCAAATTTATTTCCAGCTGGGAAACGGGTAAACCGTGATACATCCATACAAAGAAATATCACGGAACAAGAAGAAGGAATGAATGACCTACCAATACTGAAAACAACATGCATGAGCCTCAAACGCGTTGCACTGAGTGAGAGAAGCCAGACTGAAAGAGTTGCTGTTTTATGGGTACAGAGTTTCACTTTTGCAAAGTGTAAAAGCCCTGGGATCCACTGTACAACGATGTGAATATACTTAGCATTACATTTAAAAATGGTTAAGATGTAAAGAGCACACTTACCATAATGAACACTGAGTAACGGAAGGCATTTTGAATCATGGTTTTGTGCACCTGAAGCTAATACAACTGTGTATGTTAACTATCCTAAAATTAAAATAAAAAGCTTGGAGTGCCTGGGTGACTTTGTTGCTTAAGCATCTGACTCTTTGGCTCAGGTTATGATCTCGTGGTTTGTGAGTTCGAGACCCACACTGGGCTCTGTGCTGGCAGCTCAGAGCCTGCTTGGGGTTCTGTCTCCCTCTCTCTCTCTTCCCCTACCCCCACTTTCTCTCTTTTTCTTTCTTTCTTTTTTTTTTTTTTTAACTTTTTTAATGTTTATTTTTTGAGAGAGAGACACACACAGACACAGACAGGGTAAGTGGGGGAGGGACTGACAGAGAGGGAGACACAGAATCCGAAGCAGCCTCCAGGCTCTGAGCTGTCAGCACAGAGCCCGATGCGGGACTCGGACTCACGAACTGCGAGATCATGACCTGAGCCGGAGTCCGATGCTTAACTGACTGAGCCACCCAGGCGCCCCTCTATCTTTTCCTCGAAATAAATAAAAATCGACTTAAAATTAAATTAAATTAAAAACTTAATAAAAATGGCTAAGACGGTACATTCTATACTACGTGGCTTTTTTAAACCACAATTTCAAATAAAAAATTAATTTAAACAAAGGCGTGATAGAGGTTTTTTGGGGTTTTTTTTTTTTTCATTTTTTTCTTTTTTTTTTTCTTTTTCCTTTTTTTTTTTAATATATGAAATTTATTGTCAAATTGGTTTCCATACAACACCCAGTGCTCATCCCAAAAGGTGCCCTCCTCAATACCCATCACCCACCCTCCCCTCCCTCCCACCCCCCATCAACCCTCAGTTTGTTCTCAGTTTTTAACAGTCTCTTATGCTTTGGCTCTCTCCCACTCTAACCTGATAGAGGTTTTTTGAAGGTGATGGAACTATTGTTTATCTTGACTATGATGGTGATTCCCTGACCATATGTGTGTGTTAAACTCATTACGCTGGACACTAAACAGGGAGAATTTTACCGTATGTGAGTTATACCTAAGTAAGCCTGACTTAAAAACAAAACCGAGACACGGTTCTGGCACAGAAGTAGTCCATTCAGTCATTCAACATGTATTTCTTGAGGACATACTATGTGCCAGCCACCGTTCTAGGCACTGGCGGGGGTACAGAGGCAATCGCCACCTGGTTGACATTTTTGTGAAAATGTGATACGGTGTCATGATCAGATAGATTCATGGAGTAAAAGTGTCAGTGCAGAAATAGAGGGAGATTTACCTCTATATATTCATATCTATGTGGAAAAGTATGTTTGTATATGAATTTAACAAAGGATAAAGATGATGTTCCAAATTCTAGAGGGAAAGATCCATTATTCAATGATTTCTAATTTTATACTGTATCTGCAAATAAATCCCATGTAAAACCTGAAATGTAAAACAAAATTTTAACGCTACAAATGTAGAAACCATAAAGGAAATAGAAATATTTATGTAATCTTGGCCTGGGGAAGAGCTTTCTAAGCATGAAACCGAAGGCAAATGCATGAAAGAAAAGATTAATAGATTTGACCACATGTAAATTGAAAAGCCTGACATCAGAAATGCTATAAATAAAACAAAATGTCAAACCATAATGAGAAAATATTATTTGCAGCATGTATTGTAGAGCAAGGATTAATATCCTTAATGCATAAAGTAGTGTTATGAATTGATAAGAAAAAAGCGAATATTGTCATAAAAATGGGTAAAGGGCATAAAATGTGACATTTTAATTATTTTAGCTTTATATTTCAATGATTCATAAAGCAAGCAATAAACATGATGGCCAAAAACATAAGAACTATATTCAGCATCAAGAAACGCAAAAGAAGACAGGGAAGAATTTTTTGAGGTCAAAGCTCTGAGTGATAACATCCGGTGTTACAAAACTCTGGAACTAGATGCTTCCATGCTCTCTCTGTTAGCAGTAACTTGTAGTGTGAGTTGCTAGAAACTTTCCAGAAGATGATAGAATAATACGTACCGAAAGCCTTTAAGACAGTTATTTATTTATTGCCTGTCGATTCCATTCCCCTCCGCCCCTTTCTGCTCTATAATGCAAACTATGTTTTCCGGACACCTTGTTGGCTTGTAGCTGGCCAGGGGGGAGGCAAAGGTGGAGAACGGAAGGCACAAGAACAAGAAGATACAGGGCTGTCTTTTGCTGTCCAGCAGCAGCAATGACCTCCGGACCAGCAGTCTGCACATGAGGCACATGGTGAGCCCTCAGAGATCAGGTGTCTGAGCCCCCCTAGCACGGTTTTGTGGGTTGATTTGTGCCCCACCCCCCAGAGTCTCCCTTTGAACCCCTTGAGAAGGACCCAACCCTTGATTTCAGACTTCCGGTGTCCAGAACTATGAGGAAACACGTGTCTTTTGTTTTAAGCCACCTACGGTGGCACTTTGTTATGGTGGCCCTAAGAAACTCCCGCAAGGACCCTGACTAAATAAGTTATAGTAGAGTCCCAGAGCGGAAAGCAGTGCGATGATGAAACTATACGATCATGTTGTGGAAGAATTTGTGATGATAGGAAAAGGTGTTCCCGACGTGTTAAGTTAAAACGCAAAATTCTATGTGATTTGAGCCTGTTTTTGTAAATTAACAGCAACAACAAACACGTATGTATGGTAAACAACAATCTGTAAGGTGATATACTAAAAAACAATAACATTAGCTATACGCTGGGAGGGGGCAGTGTTGTGCGTGGCTTTCGTTTTCTTTATTTTGATTATCTTGGTTTCTAAATATCCTACGACGAGCATGTCTCACTTTTGAACAAGAAAATAAAGGCCTTATTTGACCCTGGCAAGAACCCTATAAGGGAGTCCAAGTGGGGAGCCGCATGCGTAATGTTCTTTTTTTTTTTTTTTTTTTGTTATATAAATTAACCCATTTATTATAGGCTAGCAATGTTTCAAATGGTGAAGCTTCTACTGGTCTTTCAACTCCTTCAGTCTTCTGATGGCCAACTTTACTGTGACAGCAGAAGTGGTGTTATAGGTCCAGGCACCACCGGCTACAGTTTTCATGCAGGAACCACAATGCCAGATCCCCACAGCTCGTCTTTTCATCTTGGTCTTGCCACAGAAGGAGCAAGTGTACTTGGCGTGCTGGCTTATTTCAATCTTCTTCACCATTTTCCTGAGGGAGGCACCATAACGGGTCCCGTATTTACCGACAATCCCAACCTTCTTGGTGCGTTTAGCCATGTCGCCGCAAACTCTGCATGCGTAATGTTCTATGGGGAAACTGAGGCCGCAGTGGGGGTGGGGGTGGGGGTGGGGCAGGGAAAAGCCCTTCCTTCCCAGGCCACATCACGACTTGAAAGAGGATGTATTCATGGAGGGGTGGGAGACATTCCCTTCTCCCCTCGAAACCAAGCTCCATCCAGGGCATCCAGAGAACAAACGGAGTGAATGTGAGCTTCGATGATAAATTATCAAAGATGTCATGTGGAGAAACCAAATAACTCTCGGCTATTTTTAGCACCCTCTGTTTCCATCACTAACTCTACAGAACCTTGGACAGCTTCCCTAGGAGGCTCTGTTGCCGTTTACTTGGAAATTTGTTTTTCACTTGTTTTAAATGTTTATTACGATATCTCCAAACACTTAGGAGTATGGAGAACGGTGACCCTACCACGTGCCCCGCCCTTACCTGAAACAGCCGTCAAAATTTTGCCATCCTAGTTTTCTCCCACCCCACCCCCACGTCTATTTTAAAGGAATTTGCGGACTTTATGTCGCGTCTCTCATAAATACTTCATTTGCATCTCAAAAAAGAGGGGTGTGAGGGATGTCTTCTGACAGAACCTCAGTGTTATTATCACATCTAACATCATGAACCATAATTCACTAGTATGGCCTGATAGTTGGTTCATAGTCAATGTCTACCAGGGCCTTTTTTGGGTTCACCACATTCTCAGCACAGGGGAAGTAGCTACTGTAGGGAGGCTTTCAAACATCCAGCATTAAACTGACGGTCATGTGATACGCGAAGGAGGTATCTCCCAAATCTCCATCACTCCTTCCCAGCCAAGGGGTAGCGTGAGACCGCTGCTATTGGAGAGAGAACAGGTATGAGACGGGACACATCATAACTCAGTGGAAAGAAGACTGATCTGGCTCTGCTGTGTGACATGGAGCATGTTACTTCACCTCTCTGTGTTCCCACTTCTGCTTCTGAGCCAGTGATTTGCTTGTCTGTCCTCAGCTCTGTTACCTGGCCTTCCCGTCTGTGTCTCCGGGGTAGCAGCTTGAGGCCCGATGTTGGGCCCCAAACATGGCCCAGGGGAGGGGTGGGAAGAGCCGGGGTTCTTGATAATGTTGATGGGCTACTGAACTCACTAAGCCTGGAAACAGCCACCTCTGAACTTCCGGCTGCGAGAACCAGATGTGCTCACAGCTTAGATAATGGGCTTGGCAACTGCAGGAGGTATTTTTTCCACGGAGGGGAGCAATTTCTTAATTAGGGACTTAAAAAAAAAAGAAAAAGAAAAAGAGACCCACAGGCAGTTAGTTGTGAAAAGCTGAACTTTCACAAGAACCCAATGTACCCATTATACACGCTTCAAGAGAGTTCACTTGAACACGATCATGTAGCAAGTTACGAGTCATAACTGATGTGAAGTCAGAGCTAGAGTATGATTCTATTGTCGACCACAAATTCCTTTTTTTTTCTTTTCTTTTTTTTCTTTTTTAAGTAGCTTCATGCCCAGTGCAGAGCACGATGCAGGGCTTGAACTCACAGCCTTGAGATCAAGACCTGAGCTGAGATCAAGAGTCAGATGCTTACCTGACTGAGCCACCCAGGCGCCCCCGTCCCCCACTAATTCCTCAACCGGAGTTCATTAACCCAGTCATGTTCTTCCTCCTGTGAGTATTTATTGAGCGCCACTGTGTACCAAACACTGTACGAGACACCGGAAAGTTCAAAGACGAAAGGCACAGTTCCCGCCTTCAAAGAGCTCACAGGGCGGGGAGACAGATCTGCAACTAGACAAGGCTGTTGGTGAGTGATGGACGCTATGAGTGGACATTCGTGTCGCGGGTTGCTTCGGACAATGCCGTCTTCTGCCTGTCCGGGAGTTGGTCATTCGCAGTGGCCCGCTGCTGCTCGCAAGTGTGTCCTTGCTTCGTTGCTAATTGAGAGACTCCCCTAATGACGACAGAAGTATGAACAAAGGCTCATGGTAAAAAAGAGAGTTGTGCTTCTTCCGCGTTATCCTGGGGTTGTGTTTCGTCTTTACGCCATCCTGGTCCAGCCGGGTCCAGGCCATGCAGCAGTGAGGCCACTGTCCTATGGACACAGACTTCATCATTGCGTCTCTTTTTCTTCTCTCTTCTTTCCTCCCTCTTTCTCTCCTCCCTCCCTTTTTCCTTCTCCCTCCTTCCCTTCCTTCCTTCTTTCCTTCCTTCCTTCCTTCCTCCCCCCTCGCTCCCTTTTTCCTTCTCCCTCCTTTCCTTCCTTCCTTCCTCCCTTCCTCCTCCCTCCCTTTTTCCTTCTCCCTCCTTCCCTTCCTTCCTTCCTTCTTTCCTTCCTTCCTTCCTCCCTCCCTCCTCGCTCCCTTTTTCCTTCTCCCTCCTTCCCTTCCATCCTTCCTTCCTTCCTCCCCCCACCTTGTTCCCTTTTTCCTTCTCCCTCCTTCCCTTCCATCCTTCCTTCCTTCCTCCCCCCACCTTGTTCCCTTTTTCCTTCTCCCTCCTTCCCTTCCTTCCTTCCTTCCTCCCCCCACCTTGTTCCCTTTCTCCTTCTCCCTCTTTTCCTTCCTTCCTTCCTTCCTTCCTTCCTTCCTTCCTTCCTTCTTTCCTTCCTTCCTCCCTCCCTTCCTCCTCCCTCCCTTTTTCCTTCTCCCTCCTTCCCTTCCTTCCTTCCTTCCTTCCTTCCTTCCTTCCTTCCTTCCTTCCCCCACCTTGTTCCCTTTTTCCTTCTCCCTCCTTCCCTTCCTTCCTTCTTTCCTTCCTTCCTTCCTTCCTCCCCCCTCGCTCCCTTTTTCCTTCTCCCTCCTTTCCTTCCTTCCTTCCTTCCTCCTTTCCTCCTCCCTCCCTTTTTCCTTCTCCCTCCTTTCCTTCCTTCTTTCCATCCTTCCTTCCTTCTTTCCTCCCCCCACCTTGTTCCCTTTTTCCTTCTCCCTTCCTTCCTTCCTTCCTTCCTTCCTTCCTTCCTTCCTTCTTTCCTTCCTTCCTCCCTCCCTTCCTCCTCCCTCCCTTTTTCCTTCTCCCTCCTTCCCTTCCTTCCTTCCTTCTCCTACTTCTCCTCTCCCTCCTTCTTCTTCTCTGTCATCATTGTCATTTTTGTATCAACCAAATGTATACCTTGCACCTAAAGAGTCAAACGTATTTCATTGGCTCTAAGGCGATACAGATAGCAAATTACCCCCGAATGTAGCAGCTTCAAGCAACTATGCATGATGTCACGCTGCTTCTGCATGTCAGGAACCTGGGAGTGGCTTAGCTGGGTGGTTCTGGATCAGAGTCCCTCAGGAGGTGGCAGTAAAGCCGTCAGCCAGAGCTGCAGTCAGCTGCGGGCCTGTCGTGGGGGTGGCGGATCATTGCCGAGACAGCTCACTCACATGGCTGTTGACCGAAGACCTTAGTTCTTTGTTGGCTCAGTTCCTCAGCGTGTGAGCCTCTCCTCAGGGCTGCTTGAGTGTCCTTACTACGGAGCAGCTTGCTTTCCCCAGGGCTAGCGAACCAGGAGAGAAAGAGCAGGGCAGAAGCCACAGCGTCCTCTATGACTCAGTCTTGGAAGAGACGTACCATCGATTTGCTGCTACTTTACACAGATCTGACGCAACATGGAAGCAGGGGTTGGAATACCAGAAGACAGGAATCATGGGACCATCTTGGCGACTGGCCAGCCCAGGAGGTAAACCCTCTGAGACCTTGCATTTCGGAGCATCTCACTGGCAATACACTGAGTTGATAGTCCACTAGCTACAGAGTTCTACACTGGGAACACTTTTCAGAATCTTGAAGGCATTCCTTCATTAGTCCTGGCTTCATTGCTGCTGTTGAGAATTCCACCAACGTTTGGATTTTCCATCCTTTTCTCTCTTGTCACATCTTCTCTTTGCGCCCCGCATCCTGAAATCTCACCAGCACATGTGGGGTCCCAGAGTGGGTTTATTGTTGCCCGCTGTCCTGGGCACTCAACAGACCCTTTCAGTCCAGAACCCAATGTCTGTCACTTCCTCCTGTTCCACTGCCCTGCCCTTCTGCTTTCTCTGGCTCTTCCTCCTCTCCTATTATATGGCTATTGAAACTTCAGTCTTCTTATTTTTAATTTCTCTGCCTTTTCCTCCACTTTCTAGATCTTCTTGGTGCCTGGCTGGCTCAGTCAGTACAGCGTGTGACTCTTGATCTTGGGGTTGTAGGTTCAAGCTCCACATTGGGTGCAGAGATCACTTTTTAAAAAATAAAATCTGGCACATCTCCTTCAGTTAATCTTCCTACCCTTCCGTTGAATGCTCATGAAGACCGTCATGTGTTTATTTCCAAGCATTCTGACTTTATCCCCAGATGTTCCTTTTTTTTTTTTTTTTTTTTTTTTAAACAGACGGCATCCTGTTCTTGTTTCAGGATTTTTAGCGGCTCTGGAGCCAGAGTGCCTGGATGACAAAGCCGGTCTCCCACTCAGCAGCTGTAGAACCCCGGGCAGGTGCTTAGCACCATGAGGTCTTGGTTTTTCTTTTTTTTTTTTTTTTTTTTTTTTTTTTAATTTTTTTTTTTTTTAACGTTTATTTATTTTTGAGACAGAGAGAGAGAGACAGAGCATGAACGGGGGAGGAGCAGAGAGAGAGGGAGACAGAGAATCGGAAGCAGGCTCCAGGCTCTGGGCCATCAGCCCAGAGCCCGACGCGGGGCTCGAACTCACGGACCGCGAGATCGTGACCTGGCTGAAGTCGGACGCTTAACCGACTGCGCCACCCAGGCGCCCCGAGGTCTTGGTTTTTCTATCCACCAAATGGGGATTAAAACGATAGTACCTGCTACGCTCGTTTTCTAAGGCTGCCATAACAAAGTATTACACACTGCATGACATAAATGAATAGGAATTTATTATTTCACTTCTGGAGGCCAGATGTCTGAAATCAAGGGTGGGTCCTCCCAGAGGGCCAAGGGATAATCTGCTCCATGCCGCCTGCTGACCCCTGATGGCTGTCTGCATTCCTCAGCCTGTAGACACTTCCCTCACATGAAGTTCTTCCTGTCTTCCTGTCTTCCAGTCCAAATTTCCCTCATCTTAGAAAGACGCCGGTCCATGGAGTAGGGCCTACCCTCCTCTCACGTGACCTCACCTTAACGTGATTCCATCTACAAAGACCCTATTTCCAAATAAGAAGTTAGGGGTTGAATGTATCTTTTGGCGGGGACACAAGTGTATCCACTACAGCTGCCTCATAGGGTTTTGTAAAGATTACTGTGTGTTGGGTATAACGGTTGTTATTATCATGTTTTTATCACTCTGAGGATGCTAATAATAATTTGTGTGGTTTTTTAAAAGTTCTCCTCCTGCGTGGTTCTCCTTTCCCCGATTTCCTTCTTTCTGTTTGTTCTGGCCACTGTCAAATGTCCGGTGGCCACTGGCTGGACGCACCTACCTCGGAGTGGGAACTAGAAAGCTGATTGGAGCTTAGGGTTGGTGGGAGGAGCTTGTCCACGGCAGGCTTCACTGTGATTGGTCAATTTCTTTCGCTTGCAGGCGTTCTCTCTGGGCCTCCTCAAATGCTCCATCCCTTACGGGAAACGAAATGCTGGTTGCAGGGGCACTGGGAGGCGGGTGCACCTGCCTTAAGCAGAGTGTACTTAAGCCATCCCTGGACGGTCCTTGGTGTCCCCAGTCCACTGGCCTGTTGTATCCTCTTTGGAAAGTAACCCCCCAGACTTCTGCAAAGGCCCTTGTCTTGGTCCCGTTTCATTCCATTTCCTGAAGCATCCATGGCTGCCCGCGTTTTAGTCTTGGTTGGGGGTGGGGGGGGCGGTCATGAATACAAATTGGGGTGTTTGCCGGCTGTCTCCGCTGTGGACTCAGGATTCCACTGTCTTGGATTTGCTGTTGGGTCAGCTCTTCTCCAGCGACTGTGACGGTATCATATGGCCACTGCCTGTGCTTCCTGCCGGGGTGTCTTAGTCTTTGTGGGTGGAGCCTGGACAAAGGCTCGCCGGCTGGGTGGTGTAAGAGCAACAACATCTCCTGTGCACTATAGACACTCTTCTAAGCACATCACATGTATTTAGTCCCTTAATGCTCACATCGTCCCCATGGGGCAATGGGGACACGAAACAACAAAAGGGGCTAACTAACTTGCTTCGGGTGACCCAGCTAGCACGAGGTGGTGCCAGCACTGGGACCCAGACAATTGGGCTCTAAAGCCCATGCCCATGTTCTTAGCCACCCCGCCACCCCACCCGAAGCAGTGCAGTCCGTAAGGGAAGAGTAGGGGAGCCCTCCTGGGGCCACGATGTCCTCACAACCTGTAGTCCCCTTTGAAACAGCATTTTGAAGAAAAACATAAATACAGGGAATATCCTCATGAAGTTCCAGGGGACTTTTAGGGGGTCTCCCAAACGAAAGGCGTGTACCTACAGGCAGAGAGAGAGACGTCAGTCCCTCCCATAGATGCCTCCGTCTCAGGTGCGCTCCAGATAACCCCTCCCCCAGCTGCTCTGTAAGGCGCGCAGGTGTTTAAGGGTGGCTGTGCTTTGGAGGCAATCTTAACCTCCTCAGTGGCGGGGAGAGCACCCAGTGCAGCACCTGACACATAGTAGGTGCTCCGTGACACACAGTAGGTGCGCCATCAGTATTTGTCGAATGTGGAGATTAATGCCGACCCCTCTCCCACCTCTCTTCTTTCTCCTGGTGGTCCCATAACCAGGCCAACTACTCCCCTTCACCTCTCTCTGAGTACAAACAAGCCCACTCGACTGGATTCTACCCCCATTCCTTGGTGTCCGACTCTCGCAGGCTAGCCCTCTGTTTCTGGTCCCAGCTCGCCTCTTGGAAACAGCGACGGAGTCTCTGTAGTCTCACTCTTCAGCTCTTCCCCATGCTGGCTGCACTAGGTGGGACACACCCTAGGTCTTGTGTTAGTCTGAGCCACTGTAATAAGAATCCCAAAAGACAGTGACTCACAAAGATAGAGGTTGCTTTCCTTCTCACATAAATGTCTAAATGTGGGCAGATGTGGTAAATGATTGGCCCCTCTCATCACCCCTTTCGAGACTCGCATTCTTTGCCACGTTTCTTTACACTCCCCTCGCTAGAAGTACCAGACACTCCCCTGTGCTGTCACGTAAGGCTCAAGGATTTGACTTGCCATAGCCAAATCAAAGGAAATGGGAGGAAGGGAAAACGTTCCAGCAAAACTAGGCTATAAGAAGGCTTCCATGTTTCTGTTTGTCCCTCTTGTTCTCTTGCTTTTTGGCGTTGAAGGAACAATCCCCAGCTAACCAGGGAAGATGAGAGGAATGTGGAGCCCACATGTGGACCCAAACGGAAGCTCGACCACCGGCAGGTCTCAGCCAGAGCCTGCAAACACGTGAGTGAACTATGTGCCCGTGGTTGTAGGCTGTCCAGGCTTTGTGGCCATTACAGTGACAGTCCAGGAAGGGCACACAGCTGTGCTTCGTGAAGTGACTCACGGACCAATCATGAGATCAATGAGTCAATCATGAGATCATGGCCTGAGCCGAAATCAGGAGTCAGACGCTTACCCAGCCGAGCCACCCAGGTGCCCAACTCTGCTATCCTGACACGAGACTCCATCTGTGTCCATGGCAGGTGCTCCAGACACTGGGAGGAAACCAAAGGTGGGCAGGGTGCATGGCTCCACTTAAGGGAACTGCCCCAGAAGCTGTTCACAACACTTCTGCACGTAGCTCACGGGGCTGAGCTCAGTCCCAGGGCCTGCAAGGAGGCTGGGGAATATAGGCTTGTTTGGGGCTGAATTGTGTCCCCCTAAATTGATGCCCTGAAGTCCTAACCCCCAGTACCTCAGAAGGTGGCTGTGTTTGGAGTTAGGGTCTTTAAAGAGGTAATCAAGTTAAAATGAGGTCGTATGGGTGGCCCCTAATCCAATGTGACTGCCAAGATTAAGACACAGACACGCACAGAGGAAAAACCTCGTAAAGACACGGGGAGGAGACAGTTCTCTACAAGCTAAGGAGAGAGGCCTCAGAGGAAATCAGCCCTGTGAGCACCTTGGTCTTGGACTTCCAGCTTCCAGAACAGTGAGAAAATAAATTTTTGTTACTTAAATACTTTGCTACACTTTTGTTATGGCAGTCGAAACAAACTCATACAGGCCGTAGCCGGGTGGTCATGTTCCCAACTTCAGGGAGACTGGTGATCCTATTACTAAAAAAGAGAAAGGAAGGAGAGATTCTGGGGGCAGTTACGTCTCCACCAACGTCTCCCTCCTGTGTCTGATCTAGCAGACCAGCAGGCTCCAGGCCCTTGTGTTGTGTGGGCTCTAGAATATGTCTGTTGGCTATGTACCCAAAACCAACGTGGCCATTCTCTGCGTTTGATTTTATGCATTTGCAAACATGATACTGAGAAGGGGTCTGTAGTCCTCAGCAGATTATGGCCTGGTGTCCGTGGCTCCGGGAGCACTTCCCGAGCCACAGGCTCGTGCTTGTGCCTTACTGACACCGTCTGTAATGTGGTGGCACACGCAGCTTCCTAATTCCACCTCCGGTGTGTCCCAGCAGGAGGGGCAGAGAAAACGGGGCAGTAGAGGCGCCAACCAGTCAGTCTCACAGGGGCTCCGGAGCTGGATAGCCCTCCGAGGGTCCCAGATTAAGGCAAGGGGGTTGGGTCTTTGCATCCCCAAGGGGACTGCCATTGGAGACCAGCTGCCTGGAGATAAGATGAGGAGTGGCCTCAGGGTACTCACCTTCCTTCCGGCCTGCCTTCCAGGGGAGGGGCTCAGCTGGGAGCCACTAGCAGAAAGTTCTGACAGCTGGGAGAATGGGGGCCTGGGGCCTGCACCCTGCAGCACGTGCTAATTCCCCGGCCTGGCAGCCTCTCGACCATGCACCTTACCGTCCATGTGTCCCTCTCTTGGCAGCCGGGGCAAGCTTTTGCCTGTAGCTCCAAGAGAGCTACACTTGGGGATTATCCTTTCGGGCCTGGGAGGAAGCTTTCGCTTTTGAATGTCAGATCTCAAAATTTCCACCCAGGGGATTCTTGCTGAAACCTGCTGCGGGCCCAGGCGGGGGTGCTAGGTGGGGAGCCTGGCCCAGCTGGGCGGCCCCCATGATGGACTCACCTCTGCTTCCACGTCTGCCCAAGTGAGAGTGGACATCTGTGCACGGGGCTCGGAGGAGTGCGGGCGAGAGGCGGTCGGGCCAGGGCAGGCTAAGCCAGAGGCTTTGCTTTCTTCCTGGGCTTCCCACATCTGCTGAGGCTGCCCTTGACTTCTGCTACGATGGAGGTCTTCTTAACCACCTCTGTGCGTGGACCGCTGAGGGGAACCAATGGACCCCTTCTCAGGGTAAGGTAAGTGCATATGATAAAATACAGAGGATTTAAAAAACGACAATGATATTAGAATGAACTTATCCGAATATTGTAAAAACTGGGGCGCCTGGGTGGCTCAGTCGGTTAAGCGTCCGACTTCGGCTCAGGTCACAATCTCGCGGTCCGTGAGTTCGAGCCCCGCGTCGGGCTCTGTGCTGACAGCTCGGAACCTGGAACCTGCTTCGGATTCTGTGTGTGTCTCTCTCTTCCTGCCCCTCCCTTGCTCACACACACTCTCTCTCTCTCTCAAAAATAAACATTAAAAATTTTTTTGAAATAAAAGAACTCCTATTTATTATTCTGTTGGGAGTTGAAAGAAGCTGAGCTCAACCCTGGAGCCAGGAGCTGGATTTTACAGCCCAGCTGCTCTCCTCCCCACCACCAGCCCATCCCCCACCCCCACCCCTACCCCCCCCCCCACCCCCCGCCCCAAAATCCTCAGCATCTGCAGGCTGGTGATCGGCCATAGTGGTCTTCTGGCAAGCCTCAACACATGACCTGTGACCGATAATTACTTGTCCATCCATCCATCCATCCATGCATGCATGCATCCGTTCAGGCATCACTCACCAAATGTTTATAGACCTGGGCTCTGGGCTGATATCTCAAGAGGTTTCCAGGCTGATGGATGAGGAAACGCATAAATAAACAACGATATAATATTAGTGCTAATAAGAGGTATGAACAAAGAGAGGCAGACACAAAGTCAGAGGCTGGGCGGGCATCCCAGACAGAGCCAATGTCATGTGCAGTGCCCTAAAGGCAAGAAAAGGTGGGGCACGTCCGAGAAACTATGTGGCAACAAGGTGGGGAAGGAATGAGACGTGAACCTAGGGTGGTGGTCACAGGTATGGATTTCATCAGGCACTGACATCTCCAAACAAGACAATGACATGATTAGCTCTACAGAGGCAGGGATATGGTTTGGAGAGGGGAAAGATGAGAGGCAGGAAGGTCAGTTAGGAGTTTCTGGAACAAGCCCAGCATGAGGTGATGAGACTGAGATCAGGTACTAGCCAGTGGCTGTGGAAAGAGACCAGGCATAAGAGACATTTCTTACATAGAACAGACTGGAACTGATGACCAATGGGTGTGGGGAGTGAGGACGACTTCTGGCTCTTTGAATTGGAAACTGGGGGTCTGTTCATGCACTAATCCAGATTGGGGACCTGGGGACAGAGT
Organism: Neofelis nebulosa; assembly: GCF_028018385.1. Lineage (NCBI taxonomy): Eukaryota > Metazoa > Chordata > Mammalia > Carnivora > Felidae > Neofelis > Neofelis nebulosa. Next base: position 137,835,132 of record NC_080788.1, read on the forward strand.
GGGGAAGGCAAGGAGATGACGAGTTTGACTTTGAGTTCGCTAAGTTATTCGAGTTCCTGGAGCACACCATGGTGCCTTGTCAGTTAGGGAGCTGCCCCCATGAAGTGGGTAGGTGAGAATCAGTCCTGTGTTCGACTCTTCTTTCCTCAGAGAAGGGAAGAAAAAGCCCCAGAATGCATCGGGCCCTTCCCAGACATGCCTCTCAATATCGCGTGGGGGCTGCGATGGTTATAGGGAGAGTCTGTTGGGTAAGACACTGAGCATGAGCAGGTCACGGGGTGAGGTGTGGAATAGCGTACAACTCAGCTGCGAGTTCGAGGTCAGGGCGGGCCAAGCAGAATGTATGAGTTTCCTATGGCTGTTGTGACAAAGACTGGAGGCCTTAACGAGAGAATTTATTGACTCACGGTGCTGGAGGCCAGAAGTCCCAACTCAAGGTGTTGGGAGAGCTGGCTGTTCCTTCTAAGGGCTGCGAGGGAGGGGTGTGTCCCATACCCCTCCCCTCGGCTTGTAGAAGGCCATCTCCTTCCTATGCCTCTTCACACCCGTCTTCCCCCTGTATGTGTCTTTGTGTCTGAAGTTGTCCTTTGCATAAGGCCAGATTGCGTTAGGGCCCCTTCCCCAATGACCTCATTTTAACTTGAGTGGGCTATAAAGTTTCCTCTCCAAATAAGGTCACATTCTGAAGTACTGGGATTGAGGACTTTAGCGTGTGAATTCTGGAGGGTGGGGGGTACGTAAGTCACCCTGTAACACAGAATGCGAAGCCAGTGCAGAAGAAAGATCCTGTGGGACCGGCCTCAGAGTATGTCAGAGAGCAGTCAGGGCCATGAAGAGTTCTGCTTAAACATCTCCCCAGGGCTGGGGCTGAGGATGACCAGGTAGACAGTGTGGCAAGCAGGAGCCATGAAAGGCGTAGGAGCAGGGGGAGAAGTCACTCATATCTGTGCTTCGGGAAGATCTCGTGAGGAGAAGCGAGCAGCCGTGTGACCACCATGAGCCAGCACCCTCCTCCCCTGCCCCCTCCCCCAGGGCAGCAAATGAAGGACTCTGAACCTTCTGGTACCTCTTGCCTGGAGCACAAATCCAGACCGTAGCACAAGGGACAAAGGGACAAACAGATCTGCTGCGGAGGGGACCTGAGTGTTTCCAGAGAAGTCCCCTAGGCCCCGCTCTTTGTCAGAACAGGCAGGATCCCAGGGATTAGAAGGAGCGGTGGCCCCGCTGGGTTAAGCGAGCGTTAACCCCTGTGACAGGCCCTGAGGTCTCTTGCTGATCTCCTAACCTGAAGGCTCCTGAAACACCAGATGATTAATGGCAGATCACTTAAAACCAGTTCAGTTCACTCTTGGAGATTAATGTCAGCCCTGCCCTCCGGAAGCCTCCGGAGCCTCGGTGCCAACCAGTGCTGCATTGCCCCGGTTTTCTAGAAGCAGAGAGGAGTGCAACCGTGCTCCCTCGGGGGCCTCTGGCTGCTGCTGGGTGTCCTTTGCAGGCCTTCCTCGGAGGGGTTACTGGTTCTGTGTTGCTGCAGGTTAAGGGTTTGTCCCCAGGGAGGGCGTCCTCTGGGTTAGGCAGACTTGGCTGTTCCTGGAGGGGGGGAAGGGGGGGTGGCTGTCCCCCGACATCCGAGGACTTGGACAACACTGGGCTCTACACTTCACGACCAGCAAGAGCTTTTCTGGCTTTAGATTCAGGGTGGCCCTGCCAACCCGTCCTCTCTCTCTCCCTCTCTTTTTAAAGTTTATTAATTTATCTTGAATGAGAGAGAGAGAGCCAGAGGGGCAGAGAGAGAGGGAGAGAGAGAGAATCCCAGGCAGGCTCTGCACTGTCAGCACAGAGCCGGAAGCGGGGCTCAAACTCACAGTGAGATCATGACCTGAGCGTAAACCAAGAGTCTAAAGCTTCACCGACTGAGCCCCCGCAGGGGCCCCGGTTCTCTCTTTTTTGGGTCTCTGTGTCTCTCTTACGGCCCCTGTCTCTGTGGCTCTGCCCCTCTTCCTGAGTCTGCCCTCGTTGTGTTTGTCTTTCCCGCCTCTCCCTTTGCATTAAGTTCTCGGTCACTCTGTGTGTGTCTCTCTCTGTGTCCCAGCCCTCTTTCTGTCTGCCTTTCCATGTCCTTCTGTCTGTCTGCTTCCCCTTCATCTCCAGGCCTCTGTGTCTGTGTCCACATTTGCCTCTGGATCTCTTTGTCAGCGTATCTCAAAGCACCGGGTTTTCCTCTGGTCTTTGGTGGCTGTGGTGGTGACATTAGCTGGGAAACCTAAAGTCAGTCTCGAAGATTCACACCTACATTAGCGTGTCAGAAGCACAGACCCACCCACAGGAAACAGCCTTTCTTGTTCCTGTCTTCCCCTGCGCTTTCCGCTTTCCACCTGACTCGTTTGACAATGGAACCATTTTTACCTCCGAACACCTACCAACATCCTGCAGAATAATCTCAGGTTTCTGCTCTGCGCTCTTGGCCCTGCTCCCTGTTTGTCTTTCCAGCTCCCTCGCTGTCTTTTCTCTCTGCGTCTCTGAGTCTCTGTCTCCTACATTCCTGAGTCCTCACCCTCCCCTTTGTGTAGCTCTCTCTCTGGGTTGGCCAGCCCTGGGCTGTAGGTCTCAGGTTTTTTTCCCCCTCTTCCTCTGTTCTCTGACTGGCTCTCTGTATTTCCGTGTGTGTGTGTGTGTGTGTGTGTGTGTGTGTGTGTCTCCTGTTTCTGCTGTGCCCCGGGACAGCCTCAGCCTGAGGTCCAGGATGGGTAGGCATTCCTTGGCCTTTCTCAGGAGCCTGGGTGCTGGGATGGCGAGTGGTGAGCAATGTGGGTCAGAGTGAGGCTGAGTGAGGGCCCTTTTCCACCACAGGAGGAAGGGAACCAGGGGATCACAATGCCACGGCCCCTGAGTGTGTTCCAAGTCCCGGGCGGCAGGTGCGGGTGGAGGGGCACGGGCTAGCCTGCTGCAGGCCTGGTGGGGGGGGGGGGGGGGGGACGTGCCTGAGCCCCACAGACACCCGCTGCCCCTGCCGGAGATCAGCCCAGGGCCACATGGGCCGAGGACTAATACGAAGTAAATACAGAGGGGAGAGGAGTGAAAAGAAGCTTGAGGAAGCACATTGCTGCTCTTTCCTCCTGATCCCAGTTCTCCTCTCTCTGCTTGCCCTGCGATTCAGCTCCTTAGCTCGAGCCTGCAGCCTCCTTCCTCTCTGTTGGCCTTTCGAGCAAGCTGTTACCTGTCTCTGCTGCATGAGCGGGTCCTAAGAGGAAGGCCTGACATGCGTCGGATGCTTCGGACCTGAGATGTCACCAAGAACTTTTGCACGTGCTGGGGCAACAACCCAGTGAGAGAGCAGCCCCGTTCCCGTTTCGTGGATGAGGAGGCCAGAGAGGGTGAGTGAGTTGCCCAGCATCACACAGCAAAGAAGTGAAGCTCAAGTCAGCCAATGCAAGTCCACCTTCTGACCCCTCCCCCACCCCCACCCCCCAGGGCCCCCATGGACTCCTCTGGAGGGGTCTGGTCTTTCTCAGAAACAGGCCAGTTCCCTCACCCTCCTGCTGGCTCTGGCCCTCTTCGCTGTGCAGCTTGGGGCAGGACAGCTCCCCGGTTGACACCAGACCCCTTGGGCTTCGCGGGCTCACCCCGCCCAGGCCTGCTGAACCCCGAGCCACACTGGGGGTGGGGGGCTGGGGCCCCAGGGTGGGGAGTCTGCACCCCGACCCCGGCAGGTCCTTTGCTGATCTGTCTTCTTTTCTTCTAACCTCGGCTCTACGGTGCCAGGAGGAGCTGCAAAGAGGGAGCTGGCGCTGATACAAATTATTTTGGATTCCGGAACACTGACCGTCAGCGACTTTGGCAGCAGGTGAATTTCCAGTCTTGTCTTACATAAGGAAACACCAAGTTCACGTTTCCAAACATACGAGAAAACCGTTCCTCTGCGGTGACCCGCCATCAGAAGGGCGACATCAGGACACGTGGTGGAGCAGGGCTGAGCAGGGAGGGGGCTCGGGGCGGCCGTGACAGTGGCCGGCCCCCAAAGGCCGGCGTGGATGCCCGTAGCCATGGTGCTGAGAGCCTGCAAAGAGCTGGCCTTGCTCCAGGCCCAGGGCCCACTCCATCTCATGTAACCATCACAGACGCCCTGGAGGCAAGGGCCACCGTTCCTGATCTAGAGAAGAGGAATCTGAGGCTCGGACCCCAAGGCCCCAGGCCCCCAAGTCAGGAGTGTCGGAACGCGAGCCTTGTTCACCGTACCGCGAGATGAGTTTCCCCTGGGAGGTGATGAGCGCTGTTGAAGCAGTGACCCGGTTGCTGTATAATTGGTAACAAACCTCAGGCAGGGGTTGGACTAAATGCCTTTGGTCTCAGGCGCTTGAAGATTCTGACCAACCTCTGTGCACATTGTCTAGAGGAAGACCAGAGTTTCCCTGGGTCTCCAGTAGGCATCTGGAAGGAGCTCACTTGGGAAAGGAGATTATCTGACTGGTACCGACAGCAACATCATTTGTCGGGAGGAGGAATTGGGGAAAGCCTCAGCGCCCATCGGGAAGAGTCTAGGGGACGCCTGGGTGGCTCAGTTGGTAAAGCGTCAGACCCTTGATTTTGGCTCAGGTCACGATCTCACAGTTTCATGAGTTCGAGCCTCGTGAGCCTGCTTGAGATTCCCTCTCCTCTCTCTCTGCCCAGCCCCCAACTGCCTCTGTCTTTCTCACAATAAACTTAAAAAAAAAAAAAAGAGTCTAGGGGCACCTGGGTGGCTCAGTCGGTTGAGCGTCTGACTTCGGCTCAGGTCATGATCTCTCGGTTTGTGAGTTCGAGCCCCGCGTCTGGCTCCGTGCTGACATCTCAGAGCCCGCAGTCTGCTTCAGATTCTGTGTCTCCCTCTCTCTCTGCTCCTCCCCCACCCACATTCTATCTGTCCCTCGAAAATAAATAAACATTAAAAAAAATTTTTTTTTAAAAAGAGTCTGGATAAACAAACAATAGATCAGCAACTAAAACGACCTAGGGAGTTCTCTGAGAACGACGAGGAGCGAGGTCCAAGATACATCAGTCAGTAAGACCAAGTGGCACAGTGAGATACACAGCAGGAAATCATTTATGTTAAAAGATACCCAAAATACAAAGTCGTATGTTTCCGCGTGTACTTTTCAGTGTATATCAAGAGGTCCGGAAGGAGACACCCCACACTGACCCCTGGGCTGGGCTCCCCTCAGGGGAAGACTGGCGTGAAGGAGACATAGCATATGGGTGGTGGTGGGGATGGGGAGTGGGGGAAGCTGGGCTTTCTCTGCAGTGCTTGAATGGCTTACAGCAAAAAATATAATCGTGTGCTTCTTGAGCAGAAATAAATGCGTAAGAAAAGAAAAAGAAAAGGGCACTCTGCTTTGTGGATAATAAATACATGGGGTGGCAGCTGGATTTGATGGATCGATTCATTCATTCACTCAGCCAGTATACATTAAAGAGTTTAATGTCCTCTGGGACAGGCCCTGTGCTGGGGGCTGGAGCTGCAGGGATGACAGACGGAGCCTGTGTCCCCAAGGAGCTTAGGATCCAATAAGGAAGGTGTGTGGCAATAACAACCAGGGTGATAGAGTCATTCCAGGAGCTGTGACAGCCCAGGGAGTCGCACATCTGGCTGGCCTGCAAACATCCTGAAATTTTCGTCCAGAAGGTGATGTTTAGGTGGGGTTCTGCAGGGGCTAGAAGAACTTGACCAGTAGCTAGGAAGAAGGCTCCTGGCAGAGGGGATGGCCTGAGCAAGTGCCACACGGCAGGGGAGCCCAGAGCCGCTCTCTGGTGGACCGTGACTAGTCTTCCCACCCAGCTCCCTTCCTCCTGGAGCCAACGTGGGTGACCTGGTCTGCCAGGCACCTGCATGAAGACCCCCAGATTCTAGAGCAACTCAGTCCTCCGAGCCATATAATCTCTCTGATCCTGTTTCTTGTCTGGAAAAGGTTGGGGACAGGGAGGAGAGTCCCTGCCCTGCCAAGTTTCCAGGATCATCATGAGGCTCAGGTGGGGTAACGGTTGGAAAAGTGTTCGACAGGGGCGCCTGGGTGGCTCAGTCGGTTAAGCATCCGACTTCGGCTCCGGTCATGATCTCGCGGCCCGTGAGTTCAAGCCCCGCATCGGGCTCTGTGCTGACAGCTCACAGCCTGGAGCCTGCTTTGGATCCTGTGTCTTCCTCTTTCTCTGCTCCTTCCCTGCTCACGTTCTCTCTCCTTCTCAAAAATAAATAAACATTAAAACAAAATTAAAAGAAAAAAAGAAACGTGCTTTATAAACCAGAAGCATCAAACAAATATTTGGATTCTAGTCTTGCTTTTTCGAGTCTGAGCCAATCGCTTATCCAGAAACATTTTAAAAAAGGATGTGAATTTCCCCCTCCCTTATCCCCAGCCCTCCCTCATCCCCTGGGCAGACAAGATGTTCTCAGGCCAGCCATCCACTGGTTAGGGACACAGGGGAGGGGGCCAGGGAGTGGGACGAGGGAGGAGATAGCCTCATCATAGCCATGGATCATGAGGACACTTGTCCTTTCCAGCAGGTCTGTGGAGCCCGGCCGGCTCAGGCCCAGCAATGAAGTCACCAAATAGGATTTTCTTTGCTCTCAGACTTGGCTGTTTTCTATTTTCTTAACCTCTTGCCAAAGAAACCGGCAGAGGACAGTTCTGGTGTTTCTCTTGGAGGGACCCAGGGGCCACCGTGCTGACATGGCCATGGTCACCTCAGGCCCTCTGTAGCCTGGGGTGTGAGTAGAACCGCCCTTGGAAGCCGCCAGGGGTCCACTTGTCTTTCCCAGGGATCAGAGCAGTGAGGATGAGGGCCGAAGCCCCTTCAGCCGTGAGCAGATAAGACCAGTATCTCGTGGGGATGGCGGCAGGGGCTTCCAAGGCTCCGCTGAGCTTTGCGTAGCTTGACTCATTGTGGATTTCCGTCCAGAACCCAAGAGCAAGGGACGGTCCCTGAAAGCTGTGAACGGCACTGTTGTCCCAGATAGAAAATCGACGATGGTCTGCAGGGGGACGGTCGTGTTTGAGAGTCCTGCCCCTCATATACAACACGGGCCTGAGAAACCCAGGTTCACAATTCGTCAAGCAAATTCAGAAGGCAGCCCAGGGGAAGTCAACGGTAACCCAGAGCCTTGCCTGTTGTATCCAGCTCACAGAACAGGAGCAGTGGGGATGGTGGGAAATGGGGCTGAAACCTGGACCCTGGGATCCTGGCTCACGGTCTGGGGGCGTGGGGGTGGGGGCACAAACATGTCGTCAAACAGGACAGATTCTGTGATAGCAGGTGTGTTCGAGGGCCCCGAGGCCATGCTTAGGTTTGATGATTTGCCGGAAGGGCTCACGGGACTCAGAAAGCTATTGTACTCCCGGCTGTGGTTTGTAACAGCGACTGGACACAGACTGAAATCAGCAAGGGGTTAAGGTGCGCAGGGTGGGGTCCAGGAGACACGAGGCACCAGCTTCCCTGTGCCTCTGCCAGTGGAGTCTTACACACGGTGCCTGATTCGTGTGGCAACACTGGGCGACAGAGAACCGTGGTGCCATGGTGCCGTGGTGCCCAGCTCCGCACGGAGACATGGCTGACCTTACTCAGTCTCCCAGATGTCAGACTGATAGCACGTGGCCCAGAGTCTCCAGCCTAAGTCCCCTTGTTTGTGGGGACTGTCCAGCATGGCCCAAAGACGCTCCTGGCAGGAAGAATAAATAGTCCAAGGACTCAGAGGGTTTCTCTCAGGAGCCTATCAAGGGCCGGACCTCTCTTTGGAATGTGCCAGGTGTGGACAACCCAGGCCTGTTGGGACAGTCCTCTATTGCCCTCGAGATTTCATAGAGAACTCGGACAGCCTGAGCCTCTCCCCTGCTGGGTAAGACTGTGTGGGGAGAGGAGGCAGGAGAGAAGCTGGCTGGGCTGGCCTGAGGGTGAGCCCTCAGGGTCACTGCTGGCAGGAGAAAGTTGCTGTATCACACTGAGGGAAAGTTGAGAGCAGACAAGCAACTCAGACTGCCAAAGCATCCGCTCAAAGAGGGAAGTCCTGCTGGGTCCAATGTTGTTATAAAAGAGTTTGTGTAAGGGGCGCCTGGGTGGCTCAGTGGGTTAAGCGTCCGACTTCGGCTCAGGTCATGATCTCACAGTTTTTGAGTTCGAGCCCCGTGTGGGCTCTGTGCTGACAGCTCAGAGCCTGAGGCCTGCTTCAGATTCTGTGTCTCCCTCTCTCTTTGTCCCTCCCTCACTCATTCTCTCTCTCCCCTCCTTCTCAAAAATAAGCAAATTTAAAAAATAAAAATAAAAAAAGTGTGTGTAAGATGAGGGGGTCCCCGGTACAGCCGCTGGTTTCATGTGATGACCTCCAGCGTGGAGACCCCAACCCGGAGACAAAAATATCTGGGGTAGCCACTGAGGCAGCTAAGAGTGGCAGAAGGAACTGGGTGTGTTTAATAAAGACACAGAAGGGAAGTCTCTTAGTTTTAAGTGTCCCCTCTTCTTCTGGTCTCTAAGGCCATGGTTCAGAAGTTAAAACAAGACTTTGTCGCTTCCTGGGATGGGAGACGGCAGAGGGGACGGTGCGGTACCTTCAGAAGAAACCCAGGGCCCCACTATCGGAGAAGAAGGAAGGTGTGGTGAACCACATCTGTGGGTTCTAGCAGATCATGGCAAAGAGGGAACCGACTGGACGGGCCGGGTCTCCAGAAGATGGAATCAGAACAAAGGAGTAAAATCAAAAGGGAAGGGAGACTTTGGCCCGCATACAAAAGAATTTAACTAACAGCCAGCACTTCCAAAAGCAGGCAGGACTGGCTTGGCTGGTAGTGAGCTCCCTGTCATTGGAGCATGCAAGCAGGGGCTGGGGAGCCACCTGTCAGTGGAAGGTGTGGAAGGAATTCTTGCTCTGAGAGGAAGAAAGAACTAAGATGCCCCCGCTCCTCCTACTCTCTCCCCTGGTGACGTCATCCGGACCGGGACATTGACCACCTTTTATATGTTCAAATGTCCCCAATTTAAAATTCCGGCCCAGACCACTCTTCTCAGCTCCAGCACCAGGTCGGTCTGCTCCACTGGATGTCCAGTACCTGGAACACATCTGACACACCATGAGTGTTCAGTGAATATTTTCGAAGAATTTTAGATGAACCCCAGCACCCCTGCTTCTCTCCTCCCTTGGTGTTGCCCACTCTGGGCATGAAAACCTTCGTGCAAACCATGGCCCCATGAGCCTTAGGGCAGCTGAGCCAACTTCTCCCTTCTCTGCTCTTTACCTCCACCCTACCCCCAGGACCCCCAGCAGCACAGGTCAGACATTCTATGTTGCTTACCCTTGTCCTGCACCCTGTCACTGTGCACGCCCTGCCTTGTGTGGCTGCCTCCTCCAAGACCGAGTTACCGGAGGTGGCGGTTGTATCTGGTTCATCACTGCACCCCCGATGGCCAGCCCAGGCACTGGCATGGAGCAGGTGCTCAGAATCCAGGCTCTGCACCAAACTGCAGCGGGCTCCCAGCTCTGATCTTAGCCTGGGGAGACTGGGGCTGGCTGCCCTTCCCCATGCCTTCCTCCAGTAGAGCATGTGTGAAATTAATGAACTGGCTCTTCCAGTGCTAGGAAATCTATTTTGCTTTAATGAAATCCAATTAGTGCTTTCAGTGCAGAGCCCTGGGCCCTTATAGACTAAAGATGCTGAATGAGGGGCCGCCTCTTCCTGTAACCCAAATGTGTCTTCCCGCCTTCGTCTCCCTTCCAGGAACAGCACTGCCAGCAACGATTTTTCAGCTTCTTTCACCTCCAAATGCACATCTGTTTTCCACGTCTCCTTGTCTCGGGGTTCTTTGAGTGTCACTCTGCAGAATAACACGGAGAGGACACTCTCTCACTTCCGCCACCTACTTAGCTACCTGCCCATCCTTCCACCTACTCATCATACTCCTATCTGCCCACAGGTGCATCCACTCAGCCACCCTTCCAACTGAACATCATTCATGCATCCACCTGCTCTCTCCACTCCATCATCCATCCACCCATCACCCTACCCATCCATTCCCCATGTATCTATGTACACACTCACCCGTCCATGCACCCCACCCATCCATGCACCCCACCCGTCCGTGCACCCACCTGTCCATGCACCCACCTGTCCATGCACCCCACCCGTCCATGCACCCACCCGTCCATGCACCCCACCCGTCCATGCACCCACCCGTCCATGCACCCACCCGTCCATGCACCCCACCCGTCCATGCACCCACCTGTCCATGCACGCACCCGTCCATGCACCCACCCGTCCATGCACCCCACCCGTCCATGCAACACCCAATGCTCATTTCCTTAGGTGTCTACTTTATGTGAATTCCTTTCCTGGCGCTAAGGAAACAAAATTAAACAAGATTCAGTTACTCCCCTGGAGAGGCTAGCAAGCAACTTGTAGCAACTTTTCTACTCACCTCCCGCCAGCAACTTTTTCCAGTTTCATCAGAGAAAACCAACGCAGTGTTGTGGTTAAGAAGAGACGAGCTCTTGCCCCGGAAAAGTTTGGAGTAAAAAAACAGCTCAAGTACTTAGTAGCTCAAGAACATGGACAAACTGCTTAAGTTCTTTGTGCCCCAGTTTTCTCGCTGCGATGAGAAATGGAATCCTGGTCTGTATTAATTGACCATCAAGGGATCAAGAATATTATTATTTAGTGTTGTTACCCTGGTCATTGTCATCTGTTCCTTCATATATTAATTACAAGATGTGATTAATTATGCATTTAATGATTAATTTATACATTCACTGAGTATTTATCATCTACCGTATGGCCCAGCCTGTGCTAAGCTCTGCACACTTCAGAAGTTTAGAATCTTATTGTGTAGACAAGACAAACACCCTTGAAATAGCTCCACGGTAATAACAATCACATGAATGGTTGTAATAATAAAGACAGCTAATATCTATCAAGAGCTTACCATGCAGACACTGTTCCAAGTGTTTTCTGTATCTGAACTCATTTCAAACTCGTAACCGCTCTGAAGCAGGTCCCAGCGTGCTCCCCATTTTACAGAGGAGGAAATCAGGACAAGAAGAGGTTAAATGTCTCATCCGGTGTCTTAGAGCTGGTGAGTGGAGGACTTGGGATTTGAGCCATCGCAGCAAAGGGGGGTCAGCGGGAACACGCCTTGGAGTGTGTGGAGGGAGATTCCCAAAGGCAAGCTGCTGGGAGAAGGTGGGCAGATAAGGAAAGATCTTCTTTATGGGTGGGATCATTTACTACCCCACCCCCCACCCCCAGCCCCTCACCCCACATGCGGGCCATGAACCAGCGGCAATAGATTCATCTGTCCCTGAGACTCACCCAGAGACCCTGAATCAAAACCACCTGGTGCGAGGCCCAGGAATCTGCATTTTGCACATGAGCTCCCACTCTTTAAAGCTTGAAAACCACTGCTCTCATGTTGAAAGTCGAGGCCCGCCCTCAACTTCACCACCTACTCCCTGTGTGACGTCAGGCACAATGCTTAGCCCCTCTGGGACTCCGTTTCCCCTCTAGAAAGTGGGGAATGGTAATATTTGCCTCTTGGCCTGAGACTAAACAGGGCAGTGGAAACTCAAGTGCAAAGGTGTGAAGGCAGGGGAAGGATCCAGTGCTGGGGTACCAGGTGCTGGAGATGCCCTGCAGGTGGAGGGAAGTGCCCCTAGGCGTGCTGGAAGACAGGTCAAGGGCAAAGTGGACACTTCTGAAGCCTGAGGATCCCTTGTGGGCTTTGTGTTGGATTCATCAGGCTCCTTCAAGGTTTCTAGGTCTTCAAAGTACCTGTTGAAACTTAAGCACTGTCCCTTCCTCATTGGGAGATGTGCCTGATGACCTGGTTCTTGGAACCTTCTTCCAGGACACCTAACAGGAGCGTGTGGCCGAGTGTGCTTTGGATCTGATGGGAGGTGGTTTCGAATGCTGCCCTCGAGACCACATGACATCTGGGACTGGTCCCCACACATGCCCAGCAAGGCTTTCTCAGCCCTTCCAGCTTTGTAAGCAGCACACGGGTATTGCAGGACACAGGACCTGCTTCTGTCACGTGAGTGACGGGGTCGTCCTGGAGAGAAGGCTCTCTCTCGGGTGGGCATGACTGGGAGTCGCCGTAACAGCGGAGAGATGAAAGCTCATCCATCAGAGCACCTGTCACCGTGACTGTCACTGTGAGTGAACACTCCTGGTGGCCCGTTCATTGCCTTTTTGATGAAGAACGTGTCACCTTAAAAAGTGAGGGCAGCATTTGGCCACATCCTGACGTTTCTGAAGTCTGGATCAGTCTGCGTACGGTCAGGGAAACAGCCACCGCAAGTGACATGAGAACAGGGCTGCAGTGGAGGAGGGGAGGTTTGCTGAGTGTGGGAGGGGCTGGGGCCCGGAGGCTCAGAGAAACTCACCAAACCTCAGCACGAGGCCCCTAGAGCAGGGGATAGTCACCAAACCTCAGCACGAGGCCCCTAGAGCAGGGGATAGTCACCAAACCTCAGCACGAGACCCCTAGAGCAGGGGAGCGGCTAGGTGCCCGGGGTCCCCACAGACAGCACTCACAGATGGGGTGGCCTGAGAAACCCCCCATTTTAGGGAGTGGTTGGCCCCAATCTTCATGGCCTCCTGAGAATGACGGTACATTCCAGTCTCAAAGGAGCTGGCCACACTGGTGAGACCCAGCCGGAAGCTGCATTAGTTCCCTGGGCTGCAGGAACAGCACCAGACCCGGCGGCTTAAACGACAGAGACGTATTGTCCCACAGCCCTGGAGGCCAGAAGTCCAAGATCAAGGTGTCGCAGTAGACCACTTCCTTCCGAGGCTGGGAGGGAGAACCTGCTCCAGGCTCCTCCCCGAGCTGCTGGGGGTTTGCTGGCCACCTCTGGCATCCTCGGCTGTAGGAGCATCACCCCGATCTCAGCCTTTGTCTCCACAGGGCCGTTTCCCTGTGTGTGAGTCTGTGCCCAAGTGTCCCCTTTGTATAAGGACATTGGTCTTATTGGATTAAGGACCTACCCTAGTCCAGCATGACCTCATCTTAACTAATTACATCCCTAAGGACCCGATTCCCACAGAAGGTCACCTTCTGAGGTCTTGGAGGTTAGGACTTCAGCATATGGATTTGAGGGAGACGCCATTTAACCTGTGACAGAGGGGATTCTGGAAAACCTAGCTCCTAAGCTTAGATGGGTGTGGTGGTAATAAGATGTGGACAGCCCCACACAGAGCTGGCTGAAAGTGATGCTTCCTCATTCATCCATTCATGAAATGTTCACTGAACACCTACTATGTGCCAGGCTCGGTTTGGGGTCAGAGACAACGGTGAGTTAGGTCTTTCCCCTATATTTGTCCTGGGCATGAGTTGACAAGTAAACCCAGAATTTATCATTAATGCAGAATGTTCATGGGAGCACAGAGGGAGGCCAGACCACTCAGAGACCAGCGATGGCCTCCCTGAGGATGGGCCGTGCAAAAGAGGAAGTGAAGCTTTGGGGGGGCAGTCAGTGAAGAAGGCATTCCAGCTGGAGCCACCAGCCGGTCCCAGCAGCACAGACAGAGGAGCTGGGAGGAGGGGTTCCGGAAGGCAGAGCGCAGAGGCCTCTTGGGATCTCCAACAGAGGACTTGGGGGTGGGGAGCGGGGACGTAGGCTTGCCACACCCAGTCCTGGACTTCTTCCCCATGTCCTCAAGTTACTTACGGGGCAGCTGGGGTGGAAGTGACTTACAGAGGTGGCCAGCAAGTGCAGATGGCCATGATGAGTAATTTATGTTCCTGGGGGGCGGGGGGGGTGGGGGGGTGGGGAGTGTTCATCCTGCAGAAGTCCTGCTCCTTCCACCCTCATCATGGGTCCCCAGGACCTGGTCCAGCACCTGGCCTGGTGAATAGCGGGCTCAGAAATGTTGAAAAGGATGGAGAAGCAGCTTATCTGACCATCGCCGCGCACCCGGCTGCTGCCAGTAGAGGGCCAACACGAGCGTGTTTGTGCTCAGCAGCCTTCCGAGGTGTCTTTGGATCTCCAACTCACACAACTGTACAATTTGAACAAACAAGTTTAGAACCATTATCTTATTTCATGGGAGGACAACAGGCGGGGCAGGAAGGAGGTGGTTCTGTCGCTGGTACAGATGAGCGTGAGGAGTCCGCAGAGAAGTCCCCCCCCCCCTCCCCCGTCTGAAGGCAGGTGGCAGGACCCTGGGGGAAGAAGCCAGGAGCCGTGTGCCCTGGAGGCAGGGGTCAGTGCTGGGGGACAGGCAGGTGAGAATGGGGAAGAAGCCACGTGGCTGGCTGGGCAGCGCGTTGGCTTTTTGACGAATGGTTTATTCGCAACAGAATCTCAGGCAGGGGCAGGAAGGGAAATGGCGGTGGTCGCAGAGGCCATGGCCGTGGTTCAGGAGGAAAATGCAGGTAGTTCCCCCCCCCCCGGCTGGAGAAAGCAGTGCGGATGCTCCGGTGTGGAGCACAGCTGGGGGGATACCCAGGGTGGACAGACGGGGCAATTCTGGAATGCAGAACAGACAAGACTTTCTGGTGGTTGGCTGTGGGGAGGAGGGAGGCACAGGGATGACCCCTGAGGTCCGACCTGAGCATCTACCTGGAAGGTCACGTTTAGTGCTCAGAGCTGGGGGGGGGGGGGGGGGGGGAGGGGGGCTGGTTAGAGATCTGGAGAGTGGCTGGAGAGTTCCATTCTGGACATTCCAAGTTTGAGACGCCTGACACTTCTGGGCTCTTCCTTGCTTAAACTCCTTCACCACCACCTCCCCAGCCCCTGTCACCTAAGCCCAGGTGTCTGGTGTGACACAAGGTTTCTACACAGGGCGGGTCTACACAGGCTTCTGGGAAAGCCCGGGGCTGGAAGCATAGTCTGGGGAGTTCCTTTAAGGAAGGAAACACAATCGTGGATAGAAAATTCGATATGATTGCATATTTTTATTTGGCTGACAAATATTACAATGGAAAGGGGCTCCCGGCAAGTGAGGGACTGAAGCCCAGGCGCCTGTGAGCCCCTCCCGCTCTCTCCCACACCTCCAGGCCTCGGCTGCACTGTCCCTCTGCCTTCTCGTCCTCACTGGTGTCTCCTACTCATCCTCTGAGACTTGGCCTGGGGGCGCGTGGGTGGCTCAGTCAGTTAAGCGTCTGACTCTTGATTTCGGCTCAGGTCTTGATGTCACGGTTCGTGAGTTCGAGCCCTGCATCAGGCTCTGTGCCACAGCCCAGAGCCTGCTTGGGATTCTCTCTCCCTCTCTCTGTCCCTTCCTGCTCGCTCGCGCGCTCTCTCTCTCTCTCTCTCCCCTCAGGCTGAGTGACAGCCTCCTCTCTGACCCTCCAGGTCAGCTGCCTCCTACCCCTTGAGATTATGAGCTCCTCCAAGCAGGGCTGCACTTCCTGGGCCCCCCACCATCCCCCGCACAAGGCAGATGATACTTAATCAAGGCTGTTTGACTGATAATCAATTATCAGCTTTTAGCTAATAGGTAGTTCATTCCAGAGTTCATGTTCCAAAAGATTTGGCAAAACAAAACTTTCGACAGGCAAAAAGCAAGCAAAAGATTCTAATATTTTCAAGTTCATTAAAAAAAAAAAAAAACATTTCCTGTGTGTGCACGTGTAGAGAGTCTGAGAGGGTCTCTTACTTTTCAAAAGGGCTCCCACCTGAGTGAGTCACCTCGCCTGCCATCTGCCAGAGCTCCGGAGGGAAGCCGGACAGGGATCCTTTGTCTCCACCTTACAGGTGAGCCAGCTGAGGCTCCCAGCTGCAGGGGAATTTGCTCTGCCTACAGAACCCTTGGGCCTGGATTCAGGGTCTTGGTGTTTTGGTGTGGGGCGTGGGTAGCGGGAAGGAGGAGGCGTGACCGTGCGAAGGCCACCAGGCACCTGCTCAATGCTGAACAAGTGCCAGGCCCAGCTATGCCACTGGACAAGACCCGTCCTTGCCCTCAGGAGGCTCACAGTCAATGGCACAGAAGCAGAGAAGAGGCGAGTAACTAAGGCGCCCGAGGAAAGAGCAGAGACCAGGCACTATAGGCCTGCACGTCCTCAGGCCCACAGAGCCAGGGCTGGCCCCTGGAGGGCTCTGGTACTAACTGGGGAAGGAACAGCAACGTCTGTGGGATTGATCCCAGGGCCACCAGGTTGGCAGCTTCTGCCCACTGAAAGGGCAAACGCTGGAAGACAGAATGCCAGCCCGGAATTCTTCCTCTGCAAGTTAGGAATTATTCCTTCTGAAATTCTCCCATCCTTCCAGACCAGCCTAAGCCCCCTTCTCCATGCAGCCTTCCTGGATTCCTTCTGCTGGCAGGATCCGCCCTACCTCCAATTCCCAAGGCATGATACCTCTCTTATGGCTCGAATCCACGGGGCCACGGCATGGCTTCCGGGTCAGTCTTTAAGGCCACTCTTAGAGGGACATCACGGGTGTGACTCAGCTCCCCCTCACCCCCACCTCCTATAACAGGGGGAGCTGATATTTGTTGGGTGCAGGGGCACCAGCTGTTTTTTACAGATCATCTCTTGTAACCCCCAGAGCAATGCTCTTGCTGCCACTGTGGTGAGCGTCTCAGCATTCATAGCTCAGGCTTTGAAACCAGTCTTGGGTTACACCCCATCTCCGGGGCTCCCAGGGCAGGTGGACTTTCCACTGGCTACTGAGCCTCCCAGAGGCTGGTCTTTTCCTCTGCTGTAAGGACACCATGCCTGCCCTCCCCCAACATTGGCTGGCCCCCCGTTGTAACTATGATCATTATAGGAACCAGGCTCAAAACAGGTGGTAATAAATGTATATTCCATCAATGGGCTCACGAACGTGCAACAATGTGCCTTGCCCTTGAGCAAACTTTTTGCGCCTGGAAGGAGGCGGGTGTCAGGGGAGACTTGATGATGCTAATTAGAAGTCGGGTGGTGCTAAACTGCGAGGCTGGGGGAGGCAGCCACAAAGCCATCCGCCTTCTTGTTTAAAGTGAGTTATAATTCTCCAGGGAACGAGGGACCAGGTGTTTGCTTCAGCAGAGAGAGGGAAGCCGACCACCCCTACCTCTTGTGCCCCACTTGTGTTCCCAGGCTAATCAATACCAGGTCGAGGACCTAGGCAGTCTCCTGGGGGTCCGGGAGGAGCCTCGCCAGGGACCCAGGCCCGACGGCACCATCCAGACGAGGTCCCAGCAGATGCTGCTGCCAGGGCACTGAGAGCACTGGCCCTCTTCCCCCGGGTCACTGGTGCCCAGAACAGACCCAGCGGAAGTGCACTGAGTGGTTCCCTTCCACAGAATGATCACCTTACCAGTCCTTCCGGGGCTACTGGCCTACATCGGGGAGCGTGCTCTGTGCACAGGAATAGCGCCCTGGTGGGGTGGTTCTATGCGGGGTGGAAAGCATCTGGCAGCCACGTTCCAGCCCACTCTGCCTTTTCCCGGCTCTGCGACCTTGAGCTGATGCCCCAGCCTCAGTTTCCCCAATTCTGGCTCGGGGCGGTGGAATTTGCTGTGTCCTACTCACACTCTAAAAAAAAAAAAAAAAAAAAAAAAAAAAAAAATGCTTCTGGGCCAGGGCATTTCGCCTCTTCCTGGCCCCTCAGGGATTCATTTGCATTCTTGGAATAAAATTGTTGACTGTACTTCATGCTCAGCCGCACATTTAAATGCCTAGGCGAGGTTTATTTTGGAGAAGGAACTCTCCGGAATGCTGGCAGGGTGGGCCGCAGCCTCCTGCCTCCCCTCAGAGAGGCAATCAGCCCCCTGCCGAGGCTGGAGGCGACCGGGGGCTGAGCATCCCGGACCCGGGGGAGGCGCTGTCCAATGAGAGCCTCGCCCCAGGGGCTGTCTCGAGGTTGTTGAGAAATGTCTCATTTTTATATGTAAATAAATCATTTCCAGAGATTGCTCTGATCGCAGCAGGCTGCCGCTAAAATGTTCTAAGTGGCCCTTTGCCACCGTAAACTTTGTTAAGCGTTATTATCCTGTTTGGTTCTGTATTTCTCTGCTGATCTCACAGAGTCATCCACTCCCAGCTTTCTAGCCTGTTCTGCCACTGTTTCTTGGTTGCATACCTCTGGGGACAGAGAGCTCACCACCTCCAGGCCATCCATTCCGCAGTAGGATGCCACTGACTGATGGAAAAGTCTTCTCTCGAAGTGAGCTTGGAATTGAAACTCTCTTCCGATAGCAGTCACTGCTACACCCTTGAGCCAGGCCTCGCTCTGGCCTCATACAGCCAGCTCGCCACCTCTTGGTACTTCCTCTCTGTGTGGGACCAGTGCTCAGACCTCCTTTTTTTTTTTTTTTTTTTTTTTTTTTAAATTTTTTTTTTTCAACGTTTTTTTTTTTTTAATTTATTTTTGGGACAGAGAGAGACAGAGCATGAACGGGGGAGGGGCAGAGAGAGAGGGAGACACAGAATCGGAAACAGGCTCCAGGCTCCGAGCCATCGGCCCAGAGCCTGACGCGGGGCTCGAACTCACGGACCGCGAGATCGTGACCTGGCTGAAGTCGGACGCTTAACCGACTGCGCCACCCAGGCGCCCCTGCTCAGACCTCCTTGATGGGGCCCGTACAGCCTGCGGCACGTAGCCCCTTCCTCGCCCTCGTCTGCTCTCCCCCTTCCTGACTGGGCTCCGAAGCTGATGCCGTCTGTTTCTCAAATATACAAAACGCCGTCCCGTGTTGGAGCCTTTACACGTGCTATTCCCTCTGCCAGGGTGCTCCTTTCCTGGGCTTCCTTCTCCAGGATCTCAGCTCAAATGTCACTTCCCCGGAGAGGCCCTCCCTGGCCATCCAAAGTGTCCCCTAACCCCTATTGCTCTATCACATTTTCCTGTGCCGTTTCCTGTGTGACTGCAACATGACCCGGCACAGTAGGGACTTAACTTTCGTGTTGCCGTCTGCCTAATTTGAATGTGAGCCCCAGGGAGAGGTCTTTGTCTCGCTCCTGCTGTAATCCCAGGTCCGGCCCACAGGAGATGCCTAATAAATGTTCATTCTAGGAGTGCTCATGTCCTGAGTCTCCTTGCAGTGGGGACACACCCTCAGCCTCGTCTCTGGATATGCCTCCCTTTGTCCACAGCAAGAATGTCCAAACTCACTTAGCAGCAGCAGCTGCTCCCCAAACACAATCTGACAGCAGGCCGAATCTACAAACCAGATACACAGGAAGGTAGTCTGCCTGAAGCTTTGTCCCTGCCCGCCTGGCCCCCCTGGCGCCCCGTGTGGGCCCGCAGGCACCCGCAGAGCTGTCTGGTTTGTGCCTGTCCATGCTCAGGCCCGCTTTGTCTAGCAGCAGCCCCTCATTTTCCTCTGGGGACCCACCCTCACCCATTCCCAGGCAGCCGGTCCATCCGCCAGGCCTAGCCAATCAGCGGGTGCCACACCCTGGTCACGGCGATTGGCTCGTGAAGGACACGTGACCCTGGCCGGTCTGGAGTCTGGCCTTGGAACTCTTCCTAGAAGCACTGAATAAGAAGTCTGCTCTTTGTGCTGGGGTCGCCGGGCTGGTTGGGTGCAAGCCAGAATCTATGGGCATCAAGAGGATGGCTGGCTGAAGAGTCGGAAAGCAAGGAAGCAAGTCTTGGTGACATTGTTTGGTGTCCTGGATCTGGCTGTACCTGCAACCCTGAACTTTACAGTCACCTGAGCCAACAGATATCCTACTTTGCTTAAGCCTGTTTGAGGTGGGCCCTCTCTCACTTGTACCTGAGAGCATCCTGACTTGCTACGTCAGGGTCCGTGAACGTGATTTAAGACCATGGCTCTGTGTCACCCTTAAACTCAGGCAGGACACTTTCGATGCTTTAACTTCTGCTGGTTTGTGAGCGTGGGTTGTAGGGACGACAACAACACCTCTCTCTTCTCTAGTGGTTTTCAGCTTTCACTAACTTTCCAGAAGAACCTCATGAACAAAATCTCTCTATTTTTGTCTTGTAGATGAGGAAACTCAGGAGCCCGAGGGAATTGCACAAAGTCACCCGACTAAATGACAGAAATGCCTCTGCAAAGGTTTTCAGGATTTATGACACACAGGACAGAGGTGGATCGATATTTTATTAATCTGTTGGTTTGTTGGTTTGTTTATTTATTTGTCTATTGGCTAATACCTGGTCTTTGGGCTTTTTTAAATTATTATTTTAATTACGTAAAGAGCTTACATGCATTGGTAAACAAACACATAAAAAACAATCCTCCGGTAGATAAATGAGCAACGAGGAATTCACAAAAGAAAGGATCCAGGAAGGAAATAAAGCATGGGGAAAATGCTCGGGCTTCCTAGTAATCCAAGACATCCAAATCAAAACAAGCCGTACGTACTTGAAAGCAGCCGTAGACAATGTGGAAATTAATGAGCAAGGCTGTGTTCCAATAAAACTTTATAATAAAAACTGGTGGTAGGCTGGATTTGCCCCTCGGGCCCTGGTTTACCAACCCCGAGTTGTACTATAGGCAAATATTAGAGAAAGAAAATGTACCTGAATTAGTTAGCTATAGCGGTGTAAAAAATACCCAGTTTTGGGAGCTGAAAACAACGGTTTTTATTTCTCCCCTATCTACGTAATATGTTGGTTGGTCCCTCTGTAGTTGTGAGCCAGTCTTGGCTGATTTCTGGACGGGTGGCTGGACCTGGCTCACCTCTGCCTCATGTGGTCACCTGTCCACGTGTGGCATGCAGGCCTGGGGGTGCTGACGCTGGGCCCAAGTGCCCAAGGCCTCAAGGTCTAGGGTCACAGCTGACACTGTCACTTTCACCACAGCATGTTCGGAAGCAGGTCACACGGACAGTACAGAGTCACACTCCTGGGACATGGCCGAGGTGGGGTTGGTAGAGAGAGGGCAGGGGCCCCAAAATGCTGCTTCAGAGGGAAAGACGCCAGTGTCCCCTCCCCTGAGGAACCAGAGGCCGCCTTGGAAGTCCCCGAGCACTGTTGTTTCTGGACTGGCACTTTCAGGTCCCTGCTCCACTGACCGGCCACCGGCAATGAACCTTAACGTTCATCTTCCTTCCTCCTGCCAATTGTCCTGCTTATTCTGGTTCCTCACTTCTTACTCGGCTTCCTTCCAATTACTGTGAGGCCTCAATCCTTCTTGGAAGGAAGGAATGAAAGGTAGGAGCTTACATCCAGGAGGCTATGGTCTGCAACTCCCAGAGCAGAAAAAACTCCCAGAAGGGACCCAGTGCCTGCAGTGCATTCTGGAACAGAGAAGAACTACAGAGGGTGAACATCACCCTCCACCACCGCCTGCTGAGGGGAAAAATGGAGGAGGGGGACCCAGTGCAGGAACTCCAGGGCCTTTCTCTGGTGGGTCTAAAGTTTCCGTACAATGGAGGGCACTTCATCCCAGGTGCCTGGCATAGTTCGTTCCTCCATTTTATTTAAAAAAAAAAATCTTTCCTGGGGGCCCTGGGGGGCTCAGTCGGTTGAGCATCTGACTTCGGCTCAGGTCATGATCTCACTGCTCGTGGATTCGAGCCCCACGTCGGGCTCTGTGCTGACAGCTCGGAGCCTGGAGCCTGCTTCGGATTCTGTCTCCATCTCTCTGCCCCTCCCCTGCTCATGCTCTCTCTCTCTCAGATATAAAAAATAAAACATAAAAAAAATTTTTTTAATCTTTCCCATTAAAAATCTCACACACTTTCTATCAGATCCTATCCATGGAGAATGCCATTCTAGAATGCATTCTATAATGCCATGTCCATGGAAGCAAGGACCAGGTCTGTAGTGTTGGAGCTAGTGCTCCCTGATCTGGTTCAGTTCCCCATTTCCTGCTTCTTCATGCTTGGCCCATTCCCTTAGGACACCCGCCTCTTTCACCTAATGTAAGTTGTGTCCGGCTCTTACCATCTTACAACACCGAGTGCTGTTTGAAATTCAGATCCTGTCTATGTAGACTCTGTAAGCTGCAGAGTGCTTAGCCATGGCCTTCGTGTGGGACAGAATCCATCCAGCCCAGCCCAGCCAAAAACCACTGCAACGCTCCCAGCAGTTGACAGGTGTTGACTATCTTTTCCATGTCAGCTCCTGTACCACGTGCTGGTCCCTAGTCATCTCTTTCAAACTTCGCAGCAGCCCAAGGAGGTAGCTACAGATGCACTTTCTTGGTTTTTTAAATGGACTTCATTTTTTAAGAGTAGTTTTGGGTTTACAGAAAATTGAGGAGATACTACAGAGATCTCCTACGTGCCCCACTCACACACACCGTGTCCCCCATGGCTAACATCTTGCATTGGTGTGGTATGTTTGCTGAGATTGATGGGCCAGTGTTGATATGTCACTATTAACTAGAGTCTGTAGTTGGGGTTCACTGTGGTACATTCTATGGGTTTGACCAGTGTACAATGCCACGTATCCACCATTAGAGTATCATACGGACAAGTTTTACTGCCCTCCAACTCCCCCCTTTGTTTAGTTTTGTAAGAAACCACCACACTGTCTTCCAAAGTGACGGCACCACGTGGCATCCCTACCAGCAGCAAATGGGATTTCTTGTTGCCCCACGTCTTTGCCAGCCTTTGATGTTGTCAGATTTTGATGTTCCAGGTTTGGGCTATTCTAACAGGTGTGTAGTGGTGTCTCGTTGTTGTTTTAATTGGCATTTCCCTGATGACATACGAAGTGGAGCATTTTTCATGTGCGTATTTGCCATCTGTGTATCTTCTCTGGAGAGATGCCTGTTCAGACTTTTGCCTATTTTTAAATTGGGTAGTTCGTTTTTTTACTGTTGACTTTTAACCATTCTTTATATATTATGTATGCAAGTTCTTTATCAGATGTATGTTTTGCAAATATTTCCTGCCCGTCTGTAGCTTGTGTTTTCATTCTCTTAACTGTTATTTTTTACAAAACAGTTTTTAATTTTGATGAAGCCCAACGTATCAGTTTTTCTTTCATGGATTGCACTTTTGGTGTTGGATTTAAAAAGCCATGGCCCAACCCAAGGTCACTTGTGTTACCTTCTAGAAGTTTTATAGTTTTGTGTTTTCTATGAAGTCCATGATCCATTTTGAGTTAGTTTTTTTTTTTTTAGTTTATTTATTTATCTTTGAGAGAGAGTGAGAGAGAGAGCAGGGGAGGAGCAGAGAGAGGGCAGAGAGAATCCCAAGCAGGCTCCATGCTCTGAGCGCAGAGCCCAATGCAGGGGCTGTGAGAAACTGTGAGATCATGACCTGAGCAGAAAACCAAAAGTCAGACACTTAAGCAACTGAGCCACCCAAGCACCCCCTTTTGAGTTAGTTTTTATGAAAGCTATAAGGTCCGTGTGTAGACCTTGGGTGTTTTTTTTTTTTTCTTTTTTTTCGTGTGCCTGTTGAAGAGGCTTATCTTTCTCCACTGCGTTGCTTTTGTTCCTTCGAAGAGCCGTTGGTCTATTTCTGGTCTCTTTATTCTGTTCCTTCAATCTATTTGTTTTTTCACCAATCCACATCGTCTTGACTGCTGCAGGTTTACAGTAAGTCTTGATGTTGGGTCGTGGCAGTTCTCTGACTTTGTCCTTCTCCAGTGTTTCATGGGCTATTCTTGGTCTTTTATCTTTCCAAATAAACTTTAGAACCAGTTTGTTGATATCCACAAGATAACTTGCGGCAATCTTGATTGGGATTGCATCCAAGTTGGACAAAGTTACCTTGTTACAAATGAAACCACGAAGGCCCAGAGACACAACCTGACTTACCCAAGGTCAATGTAATTAAAACTCATATTTCATTGATTCGGACACAAACACTTTACCTTCTCTGGAGCAGAGGCACACTTTACAGTTGATGCTGACGGCTGATAGTCACGGTAGACTTGGCATTGCCCATACTGGCCCACAAGCATTTGCAGAATGTGGGCAGTGGCTTGGGGAAAAATCCCAGAGACAACAGTGGGACACTTCTTTAAGGAATGCTGCGTCGCGAGTGCCCTCGATGGCCCAGAGCTGGTACAATGTGAACAAACGTGGATGTGATGGCTCCATGGCAAGAGGGGGCTCTGAGTGTGTGAAGAAGTTTTGGGAATACCTTGATTGACTTATTTTGCTTATGTTTTTGTTTCAATGTACACACAAGGGGGATGCATTATTTAAAAAAAAAAAAAAAACACCAAAAACCTCTAGGTCTAAACAGATCTAAAATAGCGTTTTTTTTTTTTTTTTTTAAATTTTTTTTTCAACGTTTTTTATTTATTTTTGGGACAGAGAGAGACAAAGCATGAACGGGGCAGGGGCAGAGAGAGAGGGAGACACAGAATCTGAAACAGGCTCCAGGCTCCGAGCCATCAGCCCAGAGCCTGACGCGGGGCTCGAACTCACGGACCGCGAGATCGTGACCTGGCTGAAGTCGGACGCTTAACCGACTGCGCCACCCAGGCGCCCCTAAAATAGCGTTTTTGATAAATATGGAATGAAAAAGTTTAAAGTGACAGGGAAGTATCACCATTGAAGGGTCTCATTTATGTCACTGTTACGGCAGAGATTTTTTCTTTAAAGGTTTATTTATTTTCAGAGAGAGAGTGTGAGTGCGAGTGCGGGGGAGGGGCAGAGAGAGAGGAAGAGAGTCCCAAGCAGGCTCTGCACTGTCAGTGCAGAACCCGACGTGGGGCTCGAACTCACGAATCTCGAGATCATGACCTGAGCCAAAACAAAGAGTCAGACGTTCAACAGACTGAGTCATCTAGGCGCTCCAAGGCAGAGATTTATTCTTAGTGGGAAATAGACATAAGAGTGCATCTCAAGGTTGATATTTCTAGATTCTATGACATATAGTAATGGCTGCATTGTCAGCCTCCTGGGAGAAATCACAAGTTTGAGAATGGGGACATTTACAAAGTCATAGGCAGGGCTAAGGGAAATCAACAAGGCTGATGACACCTGGGAGCCGTTGTCACCTCTCAGCCTGAAGGGCAAGGAGTGTGAGAGGTTACCAAAACTCGGTAGAGGCTGCAGGGGACAGCAGCCTGGCTGACCCTGCCATCTTTGAAAGGGAAAGAGCCAGAGGAATAAACACCCAACCTCACTCTGTGGTACCTCCATTCTGTGCATGTGCCTGCCATTGTGAGAAACCGCTGAGAAGCGTGATCACCCTCCCGGGGACACAGAACAGCATGGAGAGTGGGGGTGGCTCTGGGAGGGGGAGCTGTTGGCAAGCACCGTTACCCTAACAGCAGGGTCGGTATTCCAGTGGGCCTCTCCTACCCCCTAACCCCCACCGCTTTAAGGCAGCGCTCTACACCGAGGCCCCGTGGGCAGGAGCAGCTGACCCTGTGGATGGGACATCTTGAGCTCCCTGGCTGTTGTGGAGGCTCACTGGTCCTCCACCATCTGTGGCCGCCCCCCCACCCCGTCCTCAGCGTGGCCAGGTCCAGCCCCCTCGCTCCCCTCTCCCTGCCCAGCACCTGATTTACAATGTGGGACTCTGTGGGAGAAATGAACATCTGCTTCTGGGCTGAAACTTGGCTCAGAAACTGTGGACGTCAACTCACAGGCCGGATGACGGACAGCATGAACTCGCATCACCGTGTGTTTATAGCTTATAAGGGTGAGTTGTGCGTATTTCAAACTTGGCCCGAACACCTGCTTGCCCCATTGGCTTGTCAGGCAGAGTCCTCCTCTGATTTAGGGATCTAGATCTGCCAACTTGATTTTTGGAGCTGACTCTCGTATTTGCCAAATCTGCTCTAGACGGGGGATCAAAGGATCTGTGCGCGTCAGAGCTGGGTCACCCGTCCAGGGCTCCCTCTGTACAGACAAGGAAACTGAAGGAAAGGGGAAGTGTTGACTCCAGGCCACAGCACCTGGCAGGGGACAAAGAGCCTGAGGCTTGGAGTCTGTTGCCTGCATTCAGGGCTTAGCTTGGCCTTTCGCTATGGGATCTTGGATAAGTCCCCTAATCTTCCTGTCCTGTTTTCCACTCTGCAAAAGGAGGGGTGAACATAATTCCTGTCTCACATGGTGATCATAAGAATCAAACGAGCTATGAGCCAGGCAGGCTGTGAGCAGTTCTGAGCAATACCGGGGCTGGTTCGTGTCGACAGCCCCCACGAGCTGGCTCAGAGCAGGCCCTCCGTGTTTGTTGAGTGACTTAATGAGCGTGGAAAGAGCTTCATAGATTGTGAGGTGTGGAGGGAATGCTGTTCGTTAGGTTCGTTACACTCTGTCACGGGGCCGAGCTCCTGCAAAGCAGTGAATCTCATCAACCCTGTCCGTGGGCTAGAGTCCCCAGGATGAATGCCCTGTTTGCTTTCCTCAGCAGCATATCCAGCTGTCTCACTCATAGGATTTCAAGGACATAATGACGGTTTGAGGAAGAACCACCCAGCTGTCAGGCACCGTGGTGACCAAGCACTCAGCCTGGACATTTAATGCTGGCCTGGCAGCCGAGGCAGTCATGAAGCCTTAGGTCATGGCCATGACCAGGGGGAAGCCGCTGACGCATGGAATGATCCCCCGGGACTCCCGGGAGCCTGTGGGTTGGACCGAGCCCAGGGGAGGCTCTGTTCTGCGGCACGCAGGCCCATGGAAAAGTCTCGGCTCCCAGGACTGTCAGAGATGGGCCAGGAGAGGCCATGTGGCCCTTTCAATGTTGGAGTCTGTCGAGGACCTCGGCAGTGGTCATGATCTTTGTATCCGCTATGGGGGAGCTGTGCACATTCCTCAGAGGTGAGTGGTTCTGGCAGTGGGAACACAGTCACTGGACAAGGCCTCAGAGGCCGCTTGTCCCTGTTACTTCACAGACAAAGGGACAGAGGCCCAGAGAGGGGACAGTTTTGCCACGTAACACAGCAGGTCAGCCTAGAACTCAGGCCCTCGGTTTCCTGATTCAGGGCTCTTATATTGTCTTCAGTCACGTTAGGGGACAGTTTCCAGGCTCCCGGAACGAGGCCTTCCAGGTGCTCTGCATATGGTATGTCCGTGGAACGGCCAGGATGCTCTCAGCAGACGGCACGGCTCCATCATACTCCAGCCTAAAGAGATAGCAGTGCCTGGAGTTGTGTAGTGCGTAGCCTGTGCAACTGTATGCAGCAGTCCTTGCCAGAAGCACATGAATAGACTCTCCAGACAGTGTGAAGGGCATGTCCAGAAGTGACCCATATGCAGTATAGAGGTCCCCATCATTCTTGTTAGTTGAGGCTTCCTTGAGGAACAAAGATATGCCCTAGTTAGACAACTCTGGAGAGTCCACACTGGAAGGGCCTTTTGAGACCACCTCATCCACCTTTTTTCACTACATAAATAAAGAAACTAAGGCTGAGAGAGAAGAAGGGACTTGTCCAAAGTCAGACAGTGAGCTGGTCCCAATTATGTTGTGCTGCTTGCTCTGCTCATCCCTCTGTGGCCCCTGGGAGTTTCAGCGAAGCTGCCCCTGGTTTCGCTCACACCAGAGCAGGTCCCGGCACCCCCGGACCTGTGGCCGCCTCCTCACCCGCTCCTCTTCCATCCGTCCTGCCCGCCTTTGCAGAGGCAACGGCCCTGAGAGCTGACACTTACTATTTCCCCGGTTCCTCTTGCCAGCCCTTTCCCTGGGCCACAGCTCCAGGCCCACCTGCCCAAGGGGCCATCGACAGCTCTTGTCACCAAGGCACAAGGCCTTCCAGAACAGCCCCTGCAGAACTCCCGCCCCGTCACCCACCGCCCACTGCTCTCTCTCTCTGGTCCTACCCAAATATCTGTAGTTTTCCCAGCCTTTTGCAGGCCTCTGTCCCTTTTCTCACACACCCTCACTTCCCGGAGGGCCCTTTCACCTCTTCGAAGACCCAGCTCAAATGCCCTCTCCTCCAAGAGCCATTCCCTAAACCCCTGAAGCACAAAGAATCTGTCTTTTCCACTGTCCCATGGCCGCCTCAGCAGGACACATGCCCACGGGTTGGACCCGGTTGTCTGCATGGCTGTGCTAACCATACCCCCAGGACATTCTAGAAATCCTAGATGAGACTGATGTTTGTACAGGAATGACTTGAAATCTGCTTTCATCTGTAGCATTAGTCACCGGCAAGCGCCAAGCTCTGGCGACGGCTGCTGGTAACTGCTGTCTTGCTGTGCACCTCACAGAGGGTGACAGCATCCCAGCGTGAGCCGCGTCCCACTGCAAGGTCACGGCTTTCCAGGCAGGATGCTAGCAATTTCCATGTCGGCCTCCTGCCAGATTGTGATCCCCGGTGTGGGCAGGTGTCATGGTGGGAAGACAGCCGCGGTGCCCCCAGGGAGAGCTCTGGGACAGGGCGGAGGGTCAGGACACCTTCTCCCCTCGCCAGTATTCTGCGTTGAGATGGCAGACAGGATCGCGTCACCCGCTTGCCTGCGAGGAGGGAGGGGCCTCGCTGGAGACTTACCTGCTCTGAACCTTCTGCATCTTGTTAACAAGCTCCCCGGGGGGGTTCTGACTCACAGTCTGGCATTTGGAAACTTCTGGACAGCCATTCCCACAGGGCTTTGCATCCATTATCATCATAATAACTCTAGGAGGCAGCTGGCTAGGTACTCACCTGTTCACAGGTGAGTGAGGCAAGGCTCAGAGATAGGAAGTGACAGGCTCCGGAGACCTGCAGGCCTCCCCCCCCCCCCCCGCCCCCGCCCCCAGCCCCTGTGCTCCTGCACCTCCCAAGACTTCACGACCTTTCCAGGGTTCAGCTGATCAAATATACAATGAGGGAGGAGGGCGGGGAACACGGAGCCTTCTGCACTTACTGCCCCTGGGAGTGGAGCCAGGCTGCTCGCCTGGGGAAGCTGTGGTCGGCGATGCCTGGGGCCACCTGGTGGCGGCGCTGGGAACTGCAGGCGGGTACGGAGGAGGAGGAGGAGGAGGAGGAGGAGGAGGAGAGTAGTCTGATGGGCACCAGCCCCCGGAGGCCCCCATCTGAGCGGCAAAGGCCCCTCCACTTACTGTGGTGACGGGATGGCTCCACAGAAGCACCGACATCCATCGGAGGTGTTTTCTCCTTCTGATGCAGGGTTAGAAATCTAGACTCTGTTGGGGCGCCTGGGTGGCGCAGTCGGTTAAGCGTCCGACTTCAGCCAGGTCACGATCTCGCGGTCCGTGAGTTCGAGCCCCGCGTCAGGCTCTGGGCTGATGGCTCGGAGCCTGGAGCCTGTTTCCGATTCTGTGTCTCCCTCTCTCTCTGCCCCTCCCCCGTTCATGCTCTGTCTCTCTCTGTCCCAAAAATAAATAAAAAACGTTGAAAAAAAAAATTAAAAAAAAAGAAATCTAGACTCTGTGAATTGGGTCCGGCTTGGCTCCAAGCAAGTTAGGGCCCCTTTGGGCCTCAGTTTCCCGGCCTGTCAGCGAAGAGGCTGGATTGGATCCCCGGGGAATCCTCTCAGCTCTGAAAGTCTTCTGTGTTATTATTAGGGACCGCTGGTGACAGGTGCACAGGGCTCACATAATTCTCTTTCAAGACTGAGTGTCAGGATTTGGGGAGCGATCCCAGACTCCTTGAGTTTGAAATGTGCTTCGTTTGCTTCACGGGAAGGGAAAAAAAAACCCAGGCTAAAACCTGCTTGGTTCTCCTCTTGGCCTCTTTGTCGAAGATGTTCAAATTAAAGCGTAATTGAAAGATGAGGGCCCAGGGCTGCTGACTTCATCAGGCGGCCTAATGTCATTACGTCCGTATTAATAATAGGCGCCCTGCCACGCGAGAGGGCCCTCCACGGCGACGCAGACACTTTCCAGCTGACAGGGCTTTTCTTCTTCTTCTGTTTTTCACTGCGAACCAATGCCACTTAGGTTCTTTCTCCATTCCAGAGAATTCCCTGGAGTGAGATAAACATACGGAAGAAGATAGACTTTTTCTTCTTCTCTCTAAAAGCCCCAAGCAGGAAAACGCTGCACCCTGTACAATCTGCGAAGAAGAAGATGGTTTATTCTCAATAAGACTCTGCCCCAGGGGCGCCTGGGTGGCTCAGTCGGTTGAGCGTCCAACTTCGGATGATCTCACAGTTTGTGAGTTCGAGCCCTGCGTCGGGCTCTGTGCTGACAGCTCGGAGCCTGAGGCCTGCTTTGGATTCTGTGTCTCCCTCCCTCTCTCTCTGTCCCTCCCTTGCTCAAGCTCTGTCTCTCTGTCTCTGTCTCTCTCTCAAAAATAAACATTAAAAAGAAAGAAGACTCAGCACCAGGGGCTGAGCCCAGGCCTGCCCCTCCCCAGCCCTGGAGATGGGGCTCGCTGGCCAGGCACCCCCTTCTCTTCCCCCCTCCCTCCGTCCCTCTCCTATTTCCTCATTTCCTCCAACTTCTCCTCCTCCTTCTCTCCCCCTTTACCAAAACCATGCAGGGTCAAGTCCCTGGAGAAGCAAGGGAGATAGGGCTGTCCAGGCTGGGCCTTCTCCCAGATGCTGGGGTCCTCCACTCTGGCCCCCATCCTTTGCCTCATTTTAATTTGGGGAAATTGGACCAACAGGAAAACGATATGACACGGCCCATACTCTGAATTAACTGCTGTTAGTAGGTGACCTTCGGCATTTTTGCTTTCAGTCTTTTTTTTTTTTTTTTTTAGGAAAAGCCAGTCTATTCTTGTTTATGAAAAATAATATGTGCTCGTTTTAAGAATGAAGATTAAACGACCACCACCACCTTTCCCCGCCCCCCAGAATTGGCCACGGCTGCCATTTTGGCATAGCCGCTCTGTCTTTTTGCTCTGTGGATGTCAAAGAAGTAAAAGAAATACTATATACATATATTTTTCCTTAAAAAATTTTTTTTAAATATTTATTTTTTAGAGAGAGACAGAGTGTGAGTGGGGGAGGGGCAGAGAGAGGGAGACACAGAAACCGAAGCAGACTCCAGGCTCCGAGCTGTCAGCACAGAATCCAACACGGGGCTTGAACTCATGAATAGTGAGATCACGACCTGAGCCGAAGCCGGACACTCAACCGACTGAGCCACCCAGGCCCCCTCTCCTTCAAAAAAATCAGAACATTCCAGATACTGTTAGAATCCCCCTCGTCCACCCCTCTTTACTCCAGTGACCCCCCCCCCCCACCCACTGTGGGCAGTTTGTCATGTGTTCCCTGAGTCCATTTCAAATGTATTTACATGCATTTCTGAATCCATTGGAAACACAAAGATCATTTGTGCTTTATTTCTATTGTTACTGTGCTTGTCACTCTCCGCTTGCTTTGTTCTCTGTCTTGAACTCTGTTCCTTTAGCTCCTCCTGTGGCTCCCTCCATTCGCTCTTCCTTCCCTTCCTGTCCCTGCCTTCCCCCACCCCCCTCTTCTCAGGGCCTGTCCACTCCCTGGGCCTTTGTTACTGACCCCCAGTGATGAACGTATCCATCCGTGTCCACGCGGCCCAGACCTGCCTCTGAGCTCCCCAATCTAATGCATTTGGTCTACCCCCCCCCCTCAGAAGGCCTTCCCCAAAACCTTTCTCTCTCCCACCTCTGGCTTCCTTTAGCCTTTAGTGCTTTTCCCCTCCTACAATTGCACCTACCACATTTTGAGGCAATTGTTTTTTTGTTTATCTCCCCGGAGGGCTGTAATCATCTCAGTTTTCGGCACCCAGCCCAGTAGCCTCAGTTTGTTAATACACGCGAGTTAAGTTCCTTCAATTGAGTGACTCTCAAACTCAGTCTGGCTTTCACACCTCCAGGGACAGAGTGCTCATTACCTGGGATCAGGTACAACCAGTGGCCTCCGTCTCTGAAACCTACCTGGTGACTTGCTCCTGCAGCAGAGTCAGGGTGCATTGCCAGCGTGATGCACATAACGTGGGGTGTGGAGAGGGTGGGAATTCTGGAGTGGGGAGCCTGCATGGCCTGTGTAATGGGTTGAATTGTGTCTCTCAGGAAGGTATGTTGAAGCTCTAACCCCGTGTATCTGAGGCTGTGACCCTATTCAGAAATAGAGTCTTTGCGGATGTAAGCAAGTTAAGGTGAGGTCATACCAGATGGGGGTGGGCTTTAGATCCAATGACTGATGTCCTTAAGAGAAAGGAGAGGGAGTTCTGGAGACAGAAACATGGAGGAGGCACAGGGAGAAGGTCACGTGATGTGGCCAAAAGCTAAGGAACCCCCAGAAGCTAGGGGATGGCAGGGAAGGATTATCACCCAGAAATTTCACAGGGAGCGTGGCCTTGCTGGCACCTTGATGTCAGACTTCTGGCCTCCAGAATGGTGAGAGAATACATTTCTGTGCTTTTAAACCAGCCAGTTGGCGGTTCCTTGTTACAGTGGCCCTAGGGAAACTAAGACAGTTTTGTTACGCAGCAAAAACTAACCGATACACCCACCAGTTCATTAAATAATAATCATGGGACCTTATGAAAGCCAGTGAGACTAGAACCTAGCTCCTGTTCTTCCTGTGCAGACGCCAAGATCGGTGTGGCCCTGTGACTGGGGCTGCGTGATGGAGCATGAGGTGAAGAGATGCCTGTGGCTGCTGAGTGGAGGCTTAAAAACAGGAGTATCTGCTACTGATTTTTCTTTGCCCTTCCACTGCCCAGGGGCAGATGACAAGGCTCTAGGGCCAAGGGCAGCCAGCTAAGGCCTGTGGGCCAAGAGTGGTCTGTGGGACACTGTTTTTGCCTGACCCACAGCTAAGAATGATTTTTATATATTTTTTTTAACTTTTTTTTGTTTTGTTTTTTTTTTTTTTGTTTTTTTTTTTTTTATTTATTTATTTTTGGGACAGAGAGAGACAGAGCATGAACGGGGGAGGGGCAGAGAGAGGGAGACACAGAATCGGAAACAGGCTCCAGGCTCCGAGCCATCAGCCCAGAGCCTGACGCGGGGCTCGAACTCACGGGTCGCGAGATCGTGACCTGGCTGAAGTCGGACGCTTAACCGACTGCGCCACCCAGGCGCCCCTTTTTTTAACTTTTTAATGTTTATTTTTTTTTTTTTAGAGAGAGAGCCAGCATGAGTGGGGGAGGGGCAAAGAGAGAGGGAGAGACAGAATCTCTAGCAGGCTCCATGCTGTCAGCGCAGAGCCCGATGCAGGGCTCGATCCCATGAACCAGGAGATCATGACCTGAGACAAAACCGAGAGTCAGATGCTTAACTGACTGAGTCACCCAGGTGCCTCAGAATGCTTTTTTATATTTTTAAAGGGTTATAAAAAAGAAGGAGGAGGAGAAGGGGGAGGAGGGGGAGAGGAGGAGGGGGAGGAGGAGGAGACAATGTCTATGTGACAGAGACCCTCAAAGCCTAAAATATTTACCATCTGGCCCTTTACAGAAAAAGCTACAGTCTCCTTCCTTAGAGGACGGTGGACCACAGGATGGAAAGAGTCAGAATCCTTGAACAACCTGATGGAGAAGAGGCCAGGAGTGTCCACCATGGATATGACATGACAGTGAAATGTAGTTATATAGTTTATATAAGAAAATTATATTACATAACACAGATAATAGCACATGATACAATGTATATATATCTGGTAACACAATATAACATAATTTGGGGGTCTATTTGTCATTGCAGCGTAGCATTGCCGAGCTGTTACAGAGACGAAGGGAGACCGCCGCTTAGGCTTCTGGAAAAGGGATTCTTATTCGTACTTCCTAGACCTGAAGGTCGAGACGAGGTGGGGACAGAACTGGTGCCCAGCTTGCCACAGGCAATCCTGGAGCATAAGCCTCCAGAGGGGAGGATATGGAATAATTAAAGACCAACCTGGTCCCGATGACATCGTCTGGATTCTGGAGCCGGCCATCCCTCCAAGCTGACTCTACTCTCCACTTCCCAGCTTACAAGAGCCAATGAACTTCCCCTTTCGTTTAAGAGAGTTGGACACTATTTGTATTCCATGCGTCGGAAAGATTCCTAACCTATTCTGGTATTATTACAGCGATAACGTTACAACTGCCGTCATTCCTTCAGGAAAAAAAAAAAAAAAAATGAAATCCTTCACAAACTCTGGTGCTTTAAGTAACTGATGACACAATTACGAATGAGTAGAGTTTAGGGGCAGTTAAAGACCGTGGCAGGGCACCTGCCTTGGAAACACGACTCTGGCGTCAGGTGGGGGAGACCAGAATTGGGGACACCCGTTAAGAGCCTGACTTTATGCGACTGATAAAAAGAATGAGGAGCTCATTTACACACTGACGTGGACCGACCCCGTGGCCCGGTGGTCCGACGGAGGGTGCTATCATCTGTGGACAAATGTATACACGCTGGAAGGAGTTGCAGACTGGGTCTACACCCAGCAGCCTGGAGTTGCCTGCACCGTCTCTGGAAGGACCCGCCAGGAACCGGAGATAGAGGCTGCGTCCAGGGAGGGGACCCAGGAGGCTGGAGCAGGGGAGGGGGTGAGAATCACTTTTTACTCTTTGTTCTTTTGCATCCTGGGCGAGGGGGAATGGAGCTGGGGAGAATGTGTGTGTGACTCTCCTTGGTCACGGGGGCGATGGGGGCTCCAGAGGTGGGGCAGGCCCAAGGTCTGGGATCTGAGGCTCCACCTTCGGACCGCGTGTGCCGTGAATGACCCACCCAGAGGTGGCCTTGTGCCACCACCCTTTCTCATGCATCTTCGCTCGTGGTGATGTCCTCCCTGCCTGCGTCAGGCTTCTCACCAAATCAGAGATGACTCAGGAAAGCCAAACGTCCTTGGTACAGAAGCTGAAAATAGCTGCTGCGACTCCTAACGCATGACAGACATGCCCTGCAGCCCCAGCCTCTGTGGTGTGAGCCCCAGCTCACAAGTGACCCCTGCTTGGGTGGCCGAGCAGGGCTAGCAGGCTGCAGGCGGAAGGGCTGCCCTTGGCTTTCACCTCTGGTGTCGCGGCAGCATCGCGTCTGAGGCTGTCGTAAAAGAGGTGCCTGCAAGGTCTCTAAGGGGAGGTGGGGGCGCTGCGGTCCTGCATCTCCAGGACCCTGAGCTGCGGTGGGCTCCTTCCAGTCCATGCCGGGGATGGGCTCTGGAGCTGAGGCAGCCCGGCTTCTGGACCGGGAGACCCAGAGGCTCAGGCTGGCAGCCAGGTGCTGGGTTCCTGACAGACCACAATGGGGCCACCGGGGGAAGCCATGTCACCAGGCCAGGTGCTTTACAGGGGGAAGGGTTTGCAGGCAGGGAGCACGGGCCCTCCCCTCCCCTCCAGTACTCTTGTCCTGGGTGCCGGGTCTCCCTCAGGTGAGTCACCCCACTTGCCAGTGGTCCTCCCCACCCAAGGGGGCTGCTAGCTACCCCCTTCCCCGCCTAGAGCCCACCCTCTCAACCCCCACTGGGTCAAGCCTCCCTTCTCTCCTCCTTGCGGGCTGACCACCCTGCTAGAGGCCCCAGTATGTTGCAGACTAATGACGTCTCTTGCAGAATGACCTCTACCCCTCGTCTACCCTTGAACTTGGAATCCCTACACAGGCCCAGCTAGAGGCAGGTAGCAGTGAAAACTGCCCTGGCGGCTGTCCATCTGGGAGGAAAGGGGGAGGGGATGCCACTCTCCTCCACCAGGGGGCGCCTTGGGAGAACCGCTCCTGCTGGCCCAGACCCTGAGGGCATCAGACGGCCCTGGCCCCGTCTGGGCACCAGGAGCACTGGGCTGACCCTTAAGCTGCCCACCCTCCACGCGTAGCGGCGAATGCCAGGGCGCACAGTACACGCTCCATGAGTTGGAGCTGCTGTTAGTAAACCACTGGTTAATACGGATTCGGCACCCACTTGTGTGTCCTACGTGGGCCACAACACAGGCCAGCTCTGAGCTCTGAGCCAAGCCCACACCCTGCTCCCCAGAGGAAGGGCTCTGCCCTCAACTGCCTAGGGACCCTGGGCCAGGACCTTCTCTGCACCTCAGTCTCCATATCTATAGGAGGAGGGATCAGGAAGAACCTTCTCTAAGACACGCTGAGTCAAGAAAAGGCTTTCTTGTCACCGTCGTGGTACTGACATCCCAGACACCCGAGCGCACCTGCGATT
This sequence comes from Neofelis nebulosa, assembly GCF_028018385.1. NCBI lineage: Eukaryota > Metazoa > Chordata > Mammalia > Carnivora > Felidae > Neofelis > Neofelis nebulosa. The sequence continues at coordinate 137,870,909 of NC_080788.1, forward strand.
TTACTAAGGAAAGGCTCCCTCACCCCCCACCCCATGCCAGTGGGGATCAGGTGCTGGCTGTGTTTCTACTTGTCAAGTTCCTCCCCCGTAGTGACAAGCCCCTCTTTCTGCCTAAAATGCTTGAAAACATTGAGGTTCAAGGCAGGGCTGGGTCAGCTGAACTTGCTCTTTGTTTAACTTGCTTGTCAAGGGGACCTGAGGCCATGGATGGACTGGGGACAGAAACGGCATCAGGGCAGGACATGTGATCTTGTTGGGGCCGCTGTAGGAAGAGTCCTTCCCTGGCCTCTGAGGGAGAGAGGGGAGGGAGTGGGTGACATAGAACAACAAAGACCCAGACAGATCAGAGCCCAGGCTGTGGGTGCTCCGAGGTGTCAATCCTGGACAATGGGTGGTTCTGGAAGGTTTTTTGAAGGGGGCAATACTTGGGCTGGGTCTTGAAGGATGGGCAGGAGTTTGCCAGAAAGAACTAAAGCAGCTCTAGGTTCAGGGCATGACATGTACAAAAGCAGCAAAATGAAGGACACAGTGTGGACTCCAGGGCCCTGGTCGTGTCTCCCCAGACGATTTCAGAGAAGTGCTATGTGGACCGAGTTGGGGGGGGGGGGGCAGTGTAGGGGGGAGCAGTCTGGGGGGGCAAGGACACCCTCCTTCTTTCTGCTTGGCTGGCCCACCTGCCCCCGGGCCCCAGCTCCAAGCCACACTCTGCTCAAGAATCTGTCCCTCATCTCCCTGATGGAGCAGCGCTGAGGCCTCCTGACATTGTCCCCACGCTGCTGCCCCCACCCAGGGCTCTGCCTTCCCTTATTCCAGACCTCCCAGATCCAGCGGGGCCCTCTCTGAACCCACCCTCCACCGGGCCCCAGTTGACCTCCCCAGTGGTGTCCCTCACTTGTGGACGGCCCCTCAAGGACCCCACATGACCTTTGGGATACAATTGAGGTACTCACAGGGGTGGGGGGGTGTGGAGCGACCCGGATGCTCCAGGGAGAGTAGGAGCCAGAACTGGGAAGCACATCCCGGTACCACCCGTGTCCCGGTCACCCAGGGCCTCCAGGCTCCCAGAAGCAAGGTCTCAGCTCTCCCTGACCTGTCAGCAGCATCGGCCACAGCTGGTCGCTTCCTTTGAACTGAATGCCTTCCTCCCTTGACACTAAGGCACCGTGGGGCTCTCCTGGCATTCACTCCTCATTCTCCTTCCCTTCCCCCTCCTCTAACTCATACTGTGCGCCTGGGGCTGGGGCCCGGCCCCTCACTCGTCCCTTGTCCCCTGGACAACTGTTCTCTCTTTTCTTGCATTCCGTTTCTGTCTGTTGGACATGAATCAATCACAGGGCCAAGCTAACAGCAAAGCTGTCTATGGCTCCCTGTGGTCCGGCTTTCCTGGGGGCGAGGACACCCTACCATGAAGCCTCCCCGGTCCACACCCCAGCCACTCGAAAATCCAGCCCTGCCCCACACCATGCTGATATTCCCCTGCCTTCAGCACCCAGGGCCAGGTCCCCGACAGCTGGAGACCACCCCTGCATCCCAAGCCTGCCCGAAGTATTCAAAGTCTCCGATCTTAAACTGCTTCCCTGCATGCCGCCTGCAGCCTCCTGTTCCTAGGGAGTAACACTAAAATCTTCTTTCAATGGCATTGTGTTGCCACTGAGTCACCTTTATAAGTTGAGACCAGGCAGCAACCTCACCTACCTCCAGGCCTTGGACACCTGCCCACCACGGAGCCTCTCGCTTGAGCTCTCCCTGGGAGTCCAAGCTCATATTTCCAACGGCCCATGTGACATTCCAGCCGCACCTCTGACGCTCAGTGTCCTACCACCTCACGTCCTCTGCCGCCTTCCCGTTCCCGGGAATCAGCCTTGCCATTCAAACTGGTTGCTCAGCCAAAACTCTAGGGGTCCCCTTCAATTTTCCCTCTCTCTTGAAAGCCCCATACTCATTCCCGCCTCAGGGACTCTCTCTGGGACATTCCTACTCTCACGTCTGGCTCCATCTGGACACTGAGCTCTCAGTTTGACGTCCCCTCCCCAGAAAGGCCTTTGCCGATCTGTCCCGTGGCCCTGTTTCGTTTCCTGCATGGGGCCATCACTGCCTGAAGCTCTGCAGTGCTTAGTGTCTGTCTCCCGTCGTGGCCCAGCGTCCCCAAGAAGACCGGGCACAGAGCAGTGCTCCAGGTGGATCTGCTGGATGTCAGGGGAAGGACTCAGGGCTGGGAGTCTAGGCCCCAGAAGTGAGGGCTTGGGAGGAGTGGAGCGAAGAGCTGATTGAGAGAGAGAGAGAGAGAGAGAGAGAAGGGGGCAGGGTGGCAGACAGGATGGGCTGACAGCAGTCAGCCACACCACAGACACTCCACGCTGACTCAGCCTTCAGAACACCCCGTGTCTGCTGTCCTTGACTCCAGCCATTCATTTCCTGTGGTCACAGCCTCCTGTGTCACCGCGTACTCACACTCTTCTGGAAGTGGACTCTCCTTTTAAATCCAAATACACGCATTGGGAAAGGAAAGCAACATCATCCATGAAATCACTGTGTCGGGCTGTCTCAAGTCCTAGGCCACGCTGCAGAAGCTCGGGAGTGGCCTTCTAGGGCACGGCCAGTGGCCCGGTGGTCCCTCAGTGAGACAGGGCAGGTGCCCTCCCAACGCACCCCCGCCCCCCCATCCTCATACAGGCAGTCACTGTCTGTGGCAAGGTCTCTGTCCACCCGCCTGCCTTCAGCATCCAGCCTGGGGCCCTGAGAGCCCAGCGTCCTGCACACAGGCCACAGGAAGCCCTGTGACCAACTCCCCCCCCACCCCACCCCCACCCCCACCCCCACGCGGGCTCCAGATTCTGCGGTTTGAGGGGGTTCAGCGCCCCCTGCTGGCAGCTGGCTGAACCCCTGCACATCAGAGTGCATCCGTGGAAAGCTCAGCCCTGTCTCTGTCCTTGTCCTGCCCCTTCTCATCTCATCACCTTCCCACTGTGATCCCTGAAATGTACCAGACATTCACATCTCCTCTCCTGCAATGCTTTTGCCCACAAGACTCCCCCACTCTTCTCCCACTGATGCATCTGATACACCCCAATCATCTCCAAGACTACAAAGCACCACTCTCTCCAAGAAGCCTCCCTTACTTTCACCCAGGGAAATGGATCATACCTGCTTCCTGTTCCTGTGAAAACCCTGTCATAGATTCTGTCATGCTGTAAGGTGCTTTTCCCTTCACGTGCCTTTCTCTGTGGAGACGGTGTCTCCTGTCCTCGGGACCCAGCTCCGAGCTGTGTGGAGCAGAGGCTCACTTGGGAAATGTTTGTTGTTGAATGATTATACTGTCAACCCACTTCAGAGGTTCTGAGCAGGACTATGCTGAGCAAAATCAAATATAAATATTCAAGATGAAATCATGATACATACCTATGTGCTCATTGAGAAAAAAATTTTTAAATGGAAGTTTATAAACTAAAAAATGAAACCCCCTTCAAGCCTCTCCCATCCTACAACCTTTCGTAAATCACCACTGTTATCAGTTTGGGGTGCCTCCCTCCCACACTTTCCCCAAGCAGCCCCTTTTACTTTACCTTTTCTTCTTTGTTTGTTTTTTTTTTTTTTAACATAAATGGGGTCATACGATACACCTAACTCTGAGCTTTATTTATTTATTTTTCATGAAACCATCCATCTTGAGGTCCTCCTTACTAAGTCAGCACCTGTAGCCTCAGGACATTCTATCAGTGGCTACAAAACATTCTGTGCTACAGTACTGTGTACATTTCAAGTCTTTGTCTTTTTGTCTTTCCTTTTGTGTGTTTGTTGCAGTTGTAAACACACACCCTCGGGCACAGTTCCGCAAACATCCTCGGGCACAACTCTTTGCGCCCATGTGCCCATATTCCTGTAGAATTGACTCTTGGAACTCTAAGGGCAGACCTATTTCCTATTTTAAGAGACGCTGCCAACAGACCCTTCAAAAAGGCGACAGCAACTCACACTCATACCAAGAATGCTTAAGTGTATCTATCTCTGCCCATCCTTCACAGCACTGTTTTTAGACAATGCTGACACCCCCCGATTGTCTCAACCTTCAAGTCCAGCTGGAATCGGGCTAAAATGGGTATTTAGGGCAACGGTCGGAGGAAAGGGGTCTGGAAAGGGAGCATGGTAGGCACATGAATCTACTGCTGAGCTGCCCCGTGTTCTCCTTGGCCAGGGAGGGTAAGTCCCTGCCCCCCTCCACCAAACCCTGTTGAGCGTTTGATCCTGGACCCAGGCCCCCCCCCCCCCCCCCCCCTGCCACCAGAGGCTCTGTTTTTAGGAAGCAGCAGCTCCAGCCTGCTCTCAGAGAATGCTCTCTGGAGAAAGTGTGTGTTCCGAAGAATCAGAGAATTACAAACCTGGTTACGCATGGCAAGGCAAGGAGGGAAGACAAAACCAAGTGTTACGTCCTGCAAGGACCACGGGTCCTGGAACGTGAATGTGCTTTCTGTGATGTCTAGAGCCGTCCTCTGAGGCTGTGGAGGGGGGCTGCTGGGGCGTGCAGGGGGCTCACCTCTCACTCCACTGTCACCCCAGACCTGGAGGACCCTGTTTGGAGAGGGAAACTTGGAAATAGCTTGTCATTTGTGTTATCTGACAAGATGGAAAGGGGGGAACCAGGCAATGCCAACATACAAACAGCGTTCTTCACCCCAGACTCTTCCTGGCCAGCACCCTGTGGGAGCAGGGGGCAGTGTGCCCATAGCTGCCTGGGGTCACTTTTGCAGATTTCAGTCTTCTAGGAGCTCCGAGATGGCCTCCAGCGTCACCTGGTTTGTCTTCCTTCTGGCTCTGATTTTAACAAGCCTTAGGCAAGGACCTGAAAACGACTCACGAAAAACCAAGGTAAGGAAGAGGGGAGGGTGGCCCTGGCAGGGCCAGCAGCAAGAGCCCCCTGGGGACTCTCATCAGTCACCCAGGAGCTCGAGTGGCGAATGCATCTGTGAGCGGGTCAAGCGAGGGACTGTGCATGTGGGAGAATGTGAAGTGCGAGCTGACTGGATACAGCCAACGGCCAACCAGCGCTTGCTGGGAAGGGACAAAAATGCTGGTGCCGAAATATACCCCCCGCATGTCCACATGGTATTTCAGCGTCCAGCCTGCTTCCATTTTTATTCACCCCAGAGCTTATTCTTTCATTCTATGAGGGAATGGAAGAACAGGTATTATTGTCCCCATTTACACAGATGAGAAGACTGTGTCCAGCATTGGGGGTGGAGGTCCCTCCTTCGGAAATGTAGGCCTTCTTTGCCCAAGTCCCTTGCTTCCCAGGGGTAACACCCTCCCGAAGCCAACCCTGAGGCTCCTACGGTCAGCCCTTCTGCTTGCTTTCCAGCTAACATACTAAGGCGCATCATGTCATCGCATGTTATAACTAACTCCGTCCCCCCCACTAGACTACGCTCCCCATGAGTCAGAGGATGATTCTGATGGGTCCCCTCCGCCCTCCTCCCACCCGGCAGGTGCTGAGCAGATGTTTGTGGATAGATAGATGGGAGTGTGGGTGGATCCTGAAGCCCAGTGTGAACCAACTGCTTGACAAAAACAACATGGGGTTTCTAAGGATCCCACATCTACTCAGGAAAAGGGGGATACATAATCCTGGGATGGGGGCGCTGGTGGAGGGTAGAGACAGGGGAGAAGAATGAGCAGGGGCTCTGGAATATCTTCGAAGTGCTGGGGTGTGGAAGGGGGGCTTTGGTCAGAGTTCTTGAGGTGCAGGAGCCTTGGGCTGCAAGCCAGGGAGGCCATGAAGGTTGAAACTGAAAGGCTCCTTCCGTGGAAAGCGCAAGAGACCCCGAGGAATTCCCACGGCGCCCTCTTGTGGCCATTTGAGGCCAAGACTGAGCGCTCAGAGGAGAATCGTGCCTTTTCCTCTTAGCCAAGGACATTATTGAAAGAGGGGGTGGGAGCCCTGATCTGGGGAGCCAGGATTTTAATCCTGACCATACCACTAGTTCACCGGGTTGCTTGGGCCAGCCACTGCACCTCTCAGCTTCAGTTTCTTCGTTTGATAATGAGGGAACTGCTCTCACGAACGGAAATGCTGACCACAGGTGAGGCTAGAGCGGTGGGGGGCGGCGGGGGGGGGGGGGGGGCGGATGGGAAGCACTCCCACCTGTTCACTGGGCCTCCTCTAGGAATTTGGCGGTCAGTGCTGACCTGGGAGTGCAGTCCCTCCAGTGACACGGGAGGAAACGGAAGCTCAGAGAGGTTAAGTGACCTATCCTTGGTCACTCAGCTGGTTTGTGTCACAACTAAGATGTGAAGCCGGGTCTGTCACTTCAAAGCCCCCTCGTCTGACTCCCTGGTGCTTCTCAGGGTCTTCAAGATCCCCACCACCTCTGCTGTGGTTCAGGGTGCCTGCTGGAGGAAAGAGATCCACAGGGGCCATTAGGGTCCTCACAGGGGGCCACAGCAGGAAGGAAAGAGTCAGTTGACAGGGCATACAGGTGGAGAGTGATCCCGTATACAAAACATAGTCTTTGCAGAGGACGAAATTAGGCCACCACTCAACTAGCCACCGAAACAATGTTCTCTGGGCCAAGTGCCCAACCAGGAGCTCAGCTCTTATCCAGAGCCCAAGCTGCCTCAGTTTACCTGGCACACCTACCTTCAGGGGTCTGGCTGAGGTGATTGGTCCCTTGTGGGGTGATTTGGGCGTGTCTGAGAAGTTCACAACCAACCGATGCTCTCCTCTGTTCCCTGGGCTGGCACGTCTCTGCAGGGCTTGGCCTCAGGAAGAAACCAATGAAAAGCGCTAAGGCTCCCGACTCAGAAGAGCCTGGGGTTCAGGTCTCAGGTCTGCCAGTTCCCAGCTGAATGAAACTGAACAAATCACTGTGTGCCTCAGTTTCCTCCTCTGTGAAACAGGGGTACTCAGAGGAGCCCTAGAGTATGGCTGGAGGATCTGGAGAGTGAGCATGAGCCCCTCTGTGCCTCTTTCCAGTATATAAAGCGCTGGCCAGGGCTTACTGGTCTCAGAGAGCATCAGCTCCCGGTGTGGGGCTCTAGAAGCTTCTAGAGCTTCTAGGGGCTGCGTGTGGGGAGAGAAGACGAAGCTGAGGCAGACCCTTCCCTGCACTGCCCCCAGGATGCTCACAGTGGGCGTTAGAAGGCGGCCCCACATTGAAGGTTTGTGCTCTTTTGGGGGGTGGGGAGCAGACTTTCGACACTCCCTCCACATGAGATGACCGTTTGGCAGAATTGAAGGGGGAAGAGGAAAGAGTGACTCTCCAATGTTCACTTGTGTCCTCCTGGGCACTGTTAATTAATAATTAAATTAACATTATATCCAGGGCAAAGCTTGGTAAAACTTCTCTGCGTGTGGGGAGGGGGACAGAGAGCCCAGTTAGGAGGCTCTGGAAGCGTCCGGGTGAGGCGAGAGACGGTGGGAGATGGGTCCAGGGTAGAGCAGAGGAACTGGTGACGAGGGGTCGGATTCTCGATATAGTTTGCAAGCAGAGTCCAGGGGGCAAGCCGATGGAAGGCTATGACTGCGGGGTCAGGGATGACTCTGAGGTCTGGCCTGAGCACCTGGAAGGAAAGAGCCGCGGTTATTTGAGGAGGAAAAGCCTGGGGAGAAAACCCGGAGCTCAGTCTTGGGTGTAGAAAGCTGGAGGATCTGGAAGATCCTTGGGGAGAGAGCAAGAGAGCGGCTGGATAGGACTCTGGAGGTTAGGGGAAGGTCCAGGCTGGAGACAGATGCGGGGAATGATCGGCTCACGACTGGTGCTGAAAACTCATGAGACTCATGGAGTTTTCCGGGCTGTGAGTGCAGAGGAGAGGAGCACACTGTTCCTGGAGCTGTGGCCGACGATCCAACTCCAGGCTTCACTGGGTGAATACCGAGCGCACATCTGCTGCCTCACTTCCCACTCTGGGCAGGACCTGCCGGAAAAATCCGCATCTCTGGCCCTGGGAGTGGCCTGCATTGTCCAGCCCGCGTCTCATGCTTCTTACCTCCCTCCTCTGCCCACACTCTCTCCTCCCAGAATCCACTGCATCCTGACAGAGATAAAGCCACCCAACACATCCTTTAGCCTGCGGGAAGGGATCTGTGGAGCTGGGGTCCTGTTTACATCACCCTTATCATCCATTCAAGGTCTGATGGGAACTGTCATTGCCAGCCCCTCACAGATGTCTTTGAACTGGAGCTAGATGTGGTCAAGCCCTTGGGCACTATTCGGGGTTCTCTCTCCCCCTCCACCACGCCTTGGTACGTCTTAGAGCCCTGTCGGACCCAAGTCTTTCTCCATGGTCCCAGCAAGCCAGCAGAGTGAGTAGAATGGCCCCCATCTTACAGATGAGAAAAGTGAGGTCCAGAGAGGCGAAATTATTTGCCCAGATTAGCAGAGGCAGGACTGGAATGTAATTGCCTGACTCCTAAGGTTCGTGCATTATCTCTGCTTCCGGGTGAGAAATGTGCTCCCGGGTGAGAAATGTGCTCCCGGGAGCACTTACCATGTGCAGGGCACTGAACGCCACCTGAGTTTGACAGTGTTTGGCCTGAGCAACCCTGTCAGCCTTGTTACCCCAGAGGAGGTGAGGGGGCTCCTGAACTCACTGTAGTAACTCTTCTTATCTGAGCAGGACCGTGCTGGGGAGCCTGGGAGTTACTGATTGTGCAAACGTCTCTCTCTCTCTCTCGACAAGACTTTATTCAGAGAATTTTTACAGTGTGTGGTTTGGGCTGGATTTGGGCTACAGACAGAGTTGTGATCAGAGGTCAGGAAACAACGAGTTGGCACTGGGACGGGTGACCCAGGGAGTAGGCCAAGGGCTGGGCTGTGAGGCCAGAGGCGGCAAGCCAAGAGGGACAATATCCCCTGCCTCCTCTGAGGGGCGCTGTGGTGTAGACACAAACTGAATCCAAACCCCAGGTCCTCTGCCACTTGGCTGAGAGGCCAGAGGAGAGCTTTTCTACCTCCTGCAGCCTCAGTTTCCTAATCTGTCAGATGGGAAGGATGACGCCCCCCTCAGAAAGTTTTATTTACTCAGTCATTGGTTTGTTACGGATGATTACATTGTATCTGAGATAGCAGCTGTAAAGCTCTCAGTGCATCGCGGTATTTAAGGGGAGTGGGGCTCCTCCCCTGTCACCTTTCTCTTAGGAAATCCCAATTCGGGGAGGCAAGGGCTCCTCTCTGATGAGTGAGTGCATTGTTTATGTGGAACTGCTGGGGGACAGCTGTGGCCGGGAGGGCCACGGAGCGTATGCTGTTCCCAGGATGTTTCACGACTGGCTACCGGAGCCCCCAACAGGACTCAGGAGCCAACCAGTCATTTTGCTCCATGTTGTGATTTGTTCAGCAAACATTTATTATGTGTCTACAGCATGCAGAAGTACATTGGGGATTCAACCGTTCTTCCTAACTTTATCTCTGCCCCACCTCCCACCCCCACCCCACCCCCCGCCATGGCGACCTCCTCTCTCCATTGTCCTAAACACCTCAGTGCCTCTATTCTCCAAAATGCCTACCCACTCTAGTCTCTGTGTATTGCACGGAGTCAATGAGCTCTGGTCTGGGAAGTGGGAGCGCTTGAGGACTTGGAAAATCAGTCTTTCTCTGGGACTCTGTTCCCTTGATTAAAATCCCAAGGGTCGGGTTACCAGAACGTCAAGCTTTGCACACCCTGGCTTCGCAGCCTGTGACTGGGAGCTGGAGGCAGGGACACCTGGCACCCAGCCAGCCCATCTCCATCCGCGCCCACAGAAGGCATGACTAGCTGATCAGGGCATTCTAACTGCCGGGCCTGCGGGGCCCTCGGAATCTTTCCACAGGGCACCTGCCAGCCATCGCCAATCAAATCCGAGTTGGCAGTTGAGATTAAACGGACTTTTCATTCCTGGCTGTGCCCTGCGTTGGGTGAAGAGACGCACCAGAAAGGCTCCCGGAGTCACAGGCAAGGTGACAGACATGTGGCACAGTAGCTGGGATCAGTGGGGGGCAGTGGTCCATGGGGATCACCCGACAGGGGCGTAAAGGCATGACTGCTGTGTTATTCCTGCCACATCAGCCCCTCTCTATGGGTGAACCGTGCCCAGGCTGGGCTTCACTGGGCAGCTGTGGACCCAGCCCAGAGGGGCAGAGCTGGGGGAAGGGCACAGACTCTGAGCCAGGCACTGTACTAGGCTTGGTCACAGACGATCTCTCTTTTTTTTTTAATGTTTTTTTTTTTATTTTTAATTTTTAACATTTATTCATTTTTGAGACAGAGACAGAGCACGTGTGGGGGAGGAACAGAGAGAGGGGGAGACACAGAATCCAAAGCGGGCTCCAGGCTCCGGGCTGTCAGCACAGAGCCCGACGTGGGGCTCGAACTCACAGACCGTGAGATCGTGACCTGAGCCGAAGTCGGACGCTTAACCGACCAAGCCACCCAGGTGCCCCGGTTTATTTCTTTTTAAGAGAGAGAGAGCATGAGCAGGGAAGGGGCAGAGAGATGGGGACAGAGGATCCAAAGTGGGCTCTGTGCTGACAGCAGAGAGCCCAAGGTGGGATCCAAACTCACTAACTGTGAGATCATGACCTGAGCCAAAGTCGGATGCTTAACCGACTGAGCCACCCCGACGCTCCCCAGATGATCTCTCTTAATCCTCATTGTCCACTCTGCCAGCGAGCTGCTATTAGCTCGACCTTAAAGACGGTCACACTGACACTTGTCTCTGCCACTGCAGTCGGGCCATGGCCAGGGGCGCGGGGACTGGGGAGCAGGGCTGTGAGGCATCACGAGGTCTCCGGCTGCTCTGAGGGCACCGCCATGCTGGTGCTCAGCCTTGGCTGTGAGAGGAGGTCACCAGGGCAGGAAGCCCCCGGTCTGGCGGCCTGGCAGCCAAAGGGGTTTATTTCAACCCAATGCCTTTCTTTCCAAGAAAAGTGGAAAGGCCTGTCTGTTCTGATTACAGCTGACAGCCTGCCTCAGGCCAGTCTTTGATAGAAATACTCCCGTTATATAAGGGGGTTACATAAATCATCTTGTGATGTCTGTCACACGTCCGCGAGGTGCTGGCCGTGCCGCTGTGCCTCTGAAGGGGCATTTGTGTATTCCGGGAGTCGAGATGGTCAGGCCCAAGTCGCCAGGTCGGGAGGGGCGTGCCTGGCTCTCTGGGTTAGCTAAGCCCCTAGGAGGGAGTCGGGGCCTGCGAGTTAGTTAATAGTCAGAAGGGAGCAGCATCACACAATGGTCACGACCAAGCGTCTTGACCTGGCTGCCGGCATCTCAGGCCCTGGTCTGCCATTTACTGACCAGACGACCTTGGGCAAGTTTCCATGCTAATTTGTGCCTCAGTTTCCTTATCCATTGAACAAATGGCTCACTATGTGTCATATACCTTGATCCAGTGGTGAGTGCTGGCTAGGGCCGAGCTCTGAGCAGACGTCAGGGTGCAGAACAGCCTGACCTTGGGTGAATCATCTCCCCCGCCCAGCCTCTCTTCTTCACCTCTAAAATGGGAAGATGGCCCATCTCTTGGAACGGAACTTTCTACAGAGGTGTGGAAACGTAAAATTGTCTTTAAAATTTCTTTTTGGCGATTGAAAATATTACGTGCTAAAAACTGTACTAACAAACACACACTGAAACGAGTTGTAACTCACAAGCCAGCTCACTAGACCCGTTAGCCTGGGCAGTTAACTGGTTAACGCCCCGGGGGACTAGATACTAAAGCTTCTCGGGGAATCGTTTTCATTTGATGACTATCCTGAGATAGCAAGACAGACTTTTAAAAATTTACCATTTTAGCCTCTTATCTCTTTACGTCATGATTTCTATAGGTTCTGCAACCAGAGCAAAATATGGCCGATACTGGGGCGCCTGGGTGGCTCAGTCGGTTAAGCGTCCGACTTCGGCTCAGGTCACAATCTCGCGGTCTGTGAGTTCGAGCCCCGCGTCGGGCTCTGTGCTGACAGTTCAGAGCCTGGAGCCTGTTTCCGATTCTGTGCCTCCCTCTCTCTCTCTGACCCTCCCCCGTTCATGCTCTGCCTCTCTCTGTCTCAAAAATAAATAAACATTAAAAAAAAAATTAAAAAAAAACAAAACAAAATATGGCCGATACTAGGCTGTAATCCACAACTCCTGATTTTTTTTTTTTAAAATTTTTTTTTCAACGTTTTTTATTTATTTTTGGGACAGAGAGAGACAGAGCATGAACGGGGGAGGGGCAGAGAGAGAGGGAGACACAGAATCGGAAACAGGCTCCAGGCTCCGAGCCATCGGCCCAGAGCCCGACGCGGGGCTCGAACTCACGGACCGCGAGATCGTGACCTGGCTGAAGTCGGACGCTTAACCGACTGCGCCATCCAGGCGCCCCACACAACTCCTGATTTTGAAGTTCTAGGTCATCAAAACACTCTCCTGGTGTGAATCTGCTGTTTTCAAAATAAGCGGAAATTATCGCATTTGGGTGTGTAAAAGAAATCTGCCCTCCTAGCACGTCCCTGTCACTGTTTCCTATATTGGACTCCCTCAGGAGTCTGTTTAACGGGCTTCTTTGTGTAAACACAGTTTGAAAGCCCACTGCCCCAGGTGACCTTCCAGGTTCCCCCTCTGGCTGGGTGGTTCATGTCATTGCCACCTGCCTCCTCTCACTTTTGGTTCCAATCTGCAGCTGTGTTGGCTGAATTCTAGAAGTGGGTTATGTCAGATGACGTCCAGGAATTCTGGATGGGTGGCTCCAGGTAGTTTGTCTGGGAAACCAGGGAAAGTTGGGGTGTTTGTCCCAGTGGTGGGTGGACAGAAGATGGCTGTTAAGTCGTCAGAACAGAGTTGGTCTCCCCTCCAGCACGTTGCATTGGGGACAGAGCAGCAAGCAAAGGAAGCCCCCCTCCTCCGTGCCCTCTGGTCCCCGCACACAGGTGCTGAGTGGAGTTACTAGAACCCGGAAGTCCCTGACACTGAACCATGTAAATAATCTTGAGGAGGGGTTAGCGCAGCTGGAAGGTCAGAGACCCGCATCCGCGGCGGATGATGGGGAAGGAAGTCTCAAGTTCAAGTCAGCCCCGCTCATGTGCCTTTAACAGGTGCTTCGGTGGCCCCGTCTGGTGCGGAGAGATGCAATTATGAAACGGTGCTCCCTGTTCTCCACACACCCACAGTCCAGAAGGAACACCGAGGATCTGTTGTCAGGTGCAACCGTAGCCGTCACCAGGCTCCTTCACTAAGTCCTACTCTGTGCCGAGGCCGTTCTACAGAAATTCGGAGGTGAATGAGCAGTTGTGCCCTGCTTTCACAGAGCTCACTCAGGTGGAGGTGGATGGGTGGGTGGGGCAAATAGTAAACAAACAAATAAACAAACAGAGGCAGCAGTTTTTCCATTCGGTGGAGTGGGCAACATATGTGATTCATGAAACATTTAGTGAGAAACTACCCTGCGCCAGGCCCTGGTTAGGGGTCAGATTACCAAAGGCTTTCTGGGTTAGGCCAAGGAGGTTAGACTTCATTTGGGATCTATAAACATAGGGATGGGAGAGGGTGCACGGAGACCGGCCTGGCTTCAAGTTCAGTTTTGCCAGTTATTGGCTGTGAGGCCTTGAGAAAGCAGCTCAGTCTCACATCCTTCATAGCAGTACTCCCCTCCGTGAGCTGTCGCGGGGTCAGGTGGGGTCTTCTACGTGTGATCACTGATTGCAGCTCTTGGCACATATAAGGTGCTGACCAAGTATCAATTTCTTCCCTCCTCCTCCTCCTCCCTCTGCCCTCTTCCTCCTCCCCGTTCCTTCCTCCCTCCTCCCCCTTCCTTCCTCCCTCCCTCCTCCCCCTTCCTCCTTCCCTTCCTCCCTTCCTTCCTTCCTCCCTTCCTCCCTCCTCTCCCCTTCCTCCTTCCCTTCCTCCCTTCCTTCCTCCCTTCCTCCTCTCCCCTTCCTCCTTCCCTTCTTCCCTTCCTCCCTCCTGTCCCCTTCCTTCTTCCCTTCCTTCCTTCCTTCCTTCCTCCCTCCCTTCCTTCCTTCCTCCCTCCTCCCCCTTTCCTCCCTCCTCCCCCCTTCCTTCTTCCCTTCCTTCTTCCCTTCCTTCCTTCCTCCCTCCCTTCCTTCCTCCCTCCTCCCCCTTTCCTCCCTTCCTCCCTCCCTTTCTCCCTCCTCCCCCTTCCTTCTTTCCTTCCTTCCTTCCTTCCTTCCTTCCTTCCTTCCTTCCTTCTTTCTTTCCTCCCTCCCTCCTCCCCCTTCCTTCCTTCCCTCCTTCTTTCCTTCCTTCCTCCCTCCATCCCTCCCTCCTCCCCCTTCCTTCCCTCCTTCCCTCCTTCTTTCCTCCCTCCCTCCCTCCCACCCTCCCTCCCTCCTCCCCTTCCTTCCTTCCCTCCTTCTTTCCTCCCTTCCTCCCTCCATCCCTCCTTCCCTTTTTTCCTTCCTTCCTCCCTCCCTTCCTACCTCCCTTCCTCCCTTCCTCCCTTCTTTCCTTCCTTCCTTCCTTCTTTCCTTCTTTCCTCCCTTCCTCTATCCCTCCCTCCCTCCCTCCCTTCTTTTCTTTCTCCTCAATAAGTAGGAAGAACACACAGGAAAAACAGCCCATATAAGAGCACTATGGGATGAGTTTTTAAGCTATGGACTCAGACCCCACAAGGTTCACTGGCCTTGGGGGTTTGCTACTGGCAGAGCAGTGAGGGGACGACATCACCGGCGAGCAAAGCCCGGTGGGCTGCAGCAGGAACAGACCCCAAGCCTGCAGGAGGCCACAGTGGGAATGGGCCGGGATGGTTTGAAGCCAGCGTCCCAGCAGAGAATGATGCAGAAGGCGGTTAAGTGGGCCAGCGCTGGGTTACGGAGGGATTCGAACACTAGCCGAGCCATGTGACCTGGCCCCCCCGGCAGGGGGCAGCAAGGGGCCCACCCCAGTGACCTCGGGGCAGCCCTGTGCAGGGCCAGTTCAGAGGAGCAAGGATGTTCACGCCTGTACCGGTCAGGCTGGGCTCGGTTCTGCTGCAGAGACAACCCTCAGCTCTCAGCGCTTAGAGCAACGATGACTTAGCCATCGTGCTGCCTCGGAGAGGAGCCGCTGTCCAGGGTGGGGGATGGCCAGCGGTTGGGAGACTCCAGTCCAGAGACACCTCTGTGTCAGCCCCTGCTTCCCCCGCTGCCTCAGCAGGGGGAGGGGCACGGGGGATCCCATGCCCGATCCCCGATCCCTAAATTAAGTTCCGGCTTGTGGGCACAGGGCCCTCTCCTCCAAACCCTTCATTTGGCTTGCAGGGACCCTCCAGCCAGAGAGGGAGGCGGCTTGAAGCCAGGCCACTGTGGCCGGCGGCAGCAGTCTATTGGCCAGCAGGAGGGGGTGGGACCATCCTCCTGGGTGAATCCCCTGGGCCTGCCCTGCAACTGCTCCCATGCGGGCGAGGGGACCTCAGAGAGGAGTCCTTGGCATCACAGACCGTGCTACAGAGGTGGGGTGTAGGCCGCCGGCCCGGCCGTTCAGCTGAGCGGAGGACCGGAGGAGACGCTGGAAGAGGAAGGGGGGAAAGGACGGGAAGGGGAAGAGGTGGAAGGGAAAGGAGGCCCGAGCAGAGAAAGGCAGGAGGCGCGGGGCCCGCCCAGGTCGGCCGGCACGGAGGCCGATCAGCCTGCCTCCGCCCGCGGCCTCACCTTCCCTCCGGCCAGTCAGTGGGCAGGGCCAGCGGCCAGCGCAGGGCTCCCTCGCTCGCTCAGAGCGGCCCGCTTGCGGCCCTGCCGGCGTTGGCACGGTGACAGTAGCCAAGTGTGCAAACTTGTGCCATTGTCCCCAGGCCAGGGGGAGCCATGGAGACTGGCTAATATGACACAGGAAAATGTTTGCTGATGGCAATTCTATGGGCTTTGTCCACCTCTTTCTCCATCATGACGACTCGATTTAAGTCCCTAACTGTTTGACTACAAATGCAAGGGGACCGTGCAACGCCAGCCTTTTGTCCGGCCGCGCTGAATGGGCAATTCAGGCTTTGTGCAGCTCAATTGAGGAAGCAAACATAAAGACAAGATTCCTGAGAGCTCCGGCTCCCTTCCCATGGATATCCCAGCACCTCGTTAGGGAGTCCTTCCCCGGCTACCTTTCCCGACATCAGCGAGCCGCCTGCCCTCACAGGCTGGCCAGGGGCCGGTGCCTCCGGGAGGGGGCTGGGAAGAGGGAGACAGAGACAGACAGAGACAGAGAGGGAGAGAGGAACGGGGCGGGAGGGGGAGAGGGAGAGACACTCAACACTCAAGGACAGAGGGGAAAGAGCCCGCCCCGGCTTACCCCGTCCGATTGTCTGTCTGCACTGGGGCATGGCAGCTGTAGGCCTGGAGTCTTTGGGGGAGGTATGCAAGCCCATCTCTTCTGGGCCCAGCCCCTCCTCAATCCTGGACTTTTTAAACACACGCACACACACACACACATGCACACCCACACACACACACGCACGCACTGCCCCCTCGAGAAACCAGGGAACCGAGGTCAAGGGGAGGAGGGGCTGAAGGGTAGAAATTTACCGGGAAATGATTGCATTTGGGAGCTGTCTTTTTTGTGATGGTCCCCATGGTGACAATTTGTGACGGCAAAGAATGTGGGAACGGGGCGCTGCCGCCTGATTGGGATGCTTTGTATCTGGAGAGGCGCTCCTGATTGGCCTGAGGGGCCCCCCAGCGCCGGGGACTCGTCCTCCATCCAGCCCACTCGAGGGCTGCACGACTGCTTCCAGCCGGACGCACGGAGCTCACCGGCCACGCCGGGCCTGGCCCAGGTCTGCCGCGGGGAACCTGCCAGGCCACGTCGGCGGGGGGCCCGGGGCCGGCCCGCACCCTCGGTCAGTGTGGAGGCTCAGGCGGCTCCCGCCGGCTGGGTGGGGGCGTGGGGCAGGCTGGGGCCTGGGGGAGGGGCGAGGGGCCTCGGGTGGTGGCCCAGGAGGCATGAAATCGCTGCAGATGCTTCTGCGGGGGAGCCCCGCTGCCCACAGTCTGAGATCAGCCCGCCAGGCCGGCCCAGGCTTGAGTGCCAGACGGGGGTCCTGCCTGTCCTGCGTGAGCGCCGGGGGTGGAGCGTGGGCGCCGAAGAGGGGGGGCTGAAGCTAGCAGGCCTGGGGGCGGGGGTGGGAGGGGGAGGGCATCACCACTGGGGAGAGAAGGGGCTTGGCCTTGCTTTAAAGTGGAGCGGTGGCCTCGGCTCAGAAAATAAAAACCTCGCTGGCAAGTTGCGCACGTTGGCAGCGTGGTGTGTGGGAGACACGGTGCGCTGGGCACGCGGAGACTTGCGCTCCGGCCCCAGCAATGCCACTTGTAGCTGGGCCGCCCTGGGCAAGCCGCCCAGCCTCTCTGAGCCTCGGCTGCAGGGGAGGGCCAGACTTGGGAGGACTGAGGGGGGGCCCGCGTGTTCCCTCCCAGATGCTGAGGAAACGCATGCTCAGCGGCCTGAATGGGCAGCCCGGTGCCCAGGACTGTGTTTCAGGCTAAGGGGCGCTGGCCCTGCGGCCTCGGGGTGGGGGTGGGGGGGCGGCGGCTGGGTGCTGGTGCCCGGAGAGACTCCCAATGGCCTGTGTGTCCCCCCAGGTCAGCTCTGTGCCCTCCCCTGGAGCTGCCAGCCACGAGCAGAACCCACCCGCTTCATGGAAAGCCCCATGCAGTGGCCTCCTGGTGATGGCAAACGACAGTGATGTAAAGATGCTGCTGAACTTTGTGAACCTGGCGTCCAGTGACATCAAGGCGGCCCTGGACAAGTCTGCACCCTGCCGCCGCTCAGTGGACCACCGCAAGTACCTGCAGAAGCAGCTCAAACGCTTCTCCCAGAAGTATTCCCGGCTTCCTCGGGGCCTCCCCGGCAGAGGGGCGGAGCCTCACCTGAAAAGGGGACCCGAGGACCGGCCAGGGAGGCTGCCCCTCGATTCTGGCCACGATTCCAGTCCCGGCGGGGGTGGGGGCTGCAAGGAGAAGGCTCTGGGGAACCCGTACAGGGAGGAATGTCTCTCTAAGGAGCAGACCTTACAGGGGCAGAACCCAGAAGCTGCCAGGCCTGGCCAGGTGCCCATGAGGAAAAGACAGCTGCCCGCTTCCTTCTGGGAAGAGCCTCGGGCCACCCACAGCTACCCGCTGGGGCTGGACGGGGGGCCGGGCCCCAGGGAGGGACCTCCCTATGAGGGTAAGAAACATTGCAAAGGCTTGGAGCCCTTGGATCCTGAGACGGCCCCAGTGCCGGCATCCCCAAGGGCACCGGCTGAAAAGGAGGCACTCAAGATGTCTGGGGTCTCCCTGGTGGGCCGTGTCAATGCCTGGAGCTGCTGCCCCTTCCAGTACCATGGACAGCCGGTCTACCCAGGTCCTCCAGGGGCCTTGCCCCAGAGCCCGGTCCCCGGCCTGAGCCTATGGAGGAAAAGCCCGGCTTCCCCAGGGGAGCTGGCCCACTTCTGCAAGGATGTGGATGGGCCGGGGCAGAAAGTGTACAGACCCGTGGTTCTGAAGCCTATCCCCACCAAGCCGGCTGTACCGCCACCCATCTTCAATGTCTTTGGCTACCTCTAGCCGGGCTGGGAGGCCCTCGGCTCCGACCTCTGGCCTGTAGGGGTGTTGGGGGCCCAGGGAGCTCTCCGTGCGAGAAGCGAGCTGGGCAGTGGCGTGGCCTCTTGGGAACCTTCCCTTTGTGTGTGTGGATGGGAGGGGAGGACAGGATTGGGGCAGTGGCTTCTCCGCCAGGCGCCAAGTCAGCCCTTGCCTTGGGAGCTGTGGGGCCGGGCTCTGCCGGCCCCTCTCCAACCAGACCAGAGCCTGACAGAGCATCCCACTGTCCTTGTGCCGGTCTTGTGCGGCGAGGCTTTGCCCCGGCCCGCCAGCCGCTCCAGAAGCCAGAGTTACACGTCTGTTCACCTGCCACCCACTATGTAAGCCAATCTCAGTTCTGTTCTTTTCGAGGTGTTTTGTTTTGTTTTTTTTTTTTTTTTGTAAATAATTAAGGTTAAAAGAATAAAGACATTTCTTTTGCAGTTTCCACATCTTGATGTCATGAGGTTGAATGGTCCCCAGGTTAAGAAATGCTGGCTGGGCCTGGGGAGAGGGCAGCTTAGGGAAGGCGGCTGGCTGTGGGGGTGTCCGGGAATGACCCAAAGACCTCCACGGTGTCTGAGAATGGACACTGCGGGCCGGCAGCTCCACTCAAAGGAAGGAGGGTGGAGAGGAGTCACCAGGCGGTCACCTCTGCTTGCCAGGTCCAAGAACAGAGGGTGAGGGAGGCCCGTATCTCCAGATGGTCCACAGTGCTCTAGAGAATAAGGAGGCCGGTACCAGAGGAGGTGGGGCTAGAGTCCTGGCTCTGCAATGGGATGTGGTGCTGGACCTTTCCTCCGGGGGCCTCCTTGCCCCACCTGCAGCGTGAGGGGTGGGATGAGAGTGGTCCCCCTCTGCTATGCCTTCCACTCTGATTACGGCCTCAGAGCAGAGGCTGGGCCAAGGCAATCATGCCCGACCTGGCCAGAGAGAAAATCAGGACACACTGGAGCTTGGCCCCCTGTGGACAAGCCAAAAAAAAAAAAAAAAAAAAAAAATCTCTGGCTAAGTCAGATTCCTGGGTAACCTGCTGATGGCCCTCTTCCTGGGCCTGGCACATACCAGGTGCCCTGTCTGTGACAATGCACAGAGCAGGGTGCTGGTGGCAGGGAGTGGCCCTGGGTCTTGCCCTGATGCTGCCTAAAGGGCAAAGCCATTGGAGAGGCATGCGCCTCCATACCGGCCCAGGGTCTGTCTGCTGCATGAACCTTCTCCGTGGCTGAGAGCACACAGACCTCATCAAAGCACAGCTCTCACCACTGGGACAGGTGCAGGGCCAGCCCTGGCTGAGGACTGCAGTCCCCTAATTAGCAGCATGATGCTGGAAAGTTCATCTCCCTCTGTGCCTTGGTTTCCCCACTCTGTAAAGCCGGGGACTAGGTCAGTGATAGCAAACAGAGGTACCTGCCATTTCTGCACCCAAGGCAGGTGTCCTCACCTAGTCACAGTCACTCTCCCTCGGGTGCCGGATACGACCTCGGAATCCTTTCTAACACAAGGCTCCAGGATTAGCGATTGTGAAGGGCCCTTCCTACTCTGCCTGGTTTTGCTCTAGGATTCTCCTGGAGTGGAGCATCTCTATGGGAGGGCAGCCTGCTCCCTGGGAAGCCAGTGGGCTTCTGGTAGTTTGTCTGATGGTCTGGGAGGACTTGAGAGCCACAGAAGCCACGTGATGCCGGCAGACTTGTTCTGAGTCGTTATCTAGCACACAGGGTGGGGCATCAGGACGCTCGCCGCAGGCCGCTCTGGTCTGCTCTGCCCCTCCACACGGTACAGCAAGGTGTTAGAAGCTCTGATCCACCTACCGGCTCTGTGACCTCGGGCAAGTTACTTAACCTCTCTGGGTCAAAACTTCCTTATCGGAAAAATATGATCGAAAATAGACAGATTGTCGTAGGGATGATGGGAGCACCTGGTACTCTTGACTGTCACAGACCTGACAGAAAGCCGCACCCGCCAAAAGTCGCCTCCCCTAGTCATCTGGGCCATCCAACTGTCCTCCCCCCAGGGAGGAACAGAGCCCAGGGAGGCGTGTTTTCTCAGAATGCTGCCCCGAGCCGCTCTTGGGCTCCTTTCCCCCAGGGGACACCCTAGTGATGCATGAATACAAACGCAGGGAGGCTTGTCTGGAAGCAGAAACCTTTACTAAGAAGCAGCTGGACAGAAGCACACAGCGCCGTGACTCCCCAGGCAGAAGCAAGTTGGGGGCAAAGACATGTAGGACAGCTGTGGTTAAAAAATACAGCCGCAGCAGAGGATTCCCTGAACAAAAAAGTTAAGTCGTGCTGGTTCCAAGTGAAACCCAGGAACTCACCTCCCAGCCTCACGTCTCCAGCACTAACGTCCCACGTGCTGTGTGCACAAACCGGAACCACGTTCAGGATTTTTAGTGTTTGGTGATGCTGTTGAGACATCTCTGCGGTCCAAGTATGGGGGTGGGGGAGGAGGGCTCTGCAGAGGGCTGTGGCTCCCAAGTCATTCTCTGGAGCAGCGGTGGTCAAGAAATGGAACAACCAAGCACAACCCGAGCACCGGCCAATCACAACCGACCCTTGGGAACAGGCCCCAGCCCAGGCCTTAATCCTTAAGCTTCTGGGTTGGGGCGCGGGTGTGGGGGGAATAGGGGCCGGGATCTGAGAAGGCCAAGGCTGGGGAGAGACACCTGGGGAGGAGGGGCCCTGACCAGTGCCTGTGACCAACCAGTACTGACGAGCACTCGTATTCTAAGAGCCCAGTGCGTCCCAGCATCCCAAGAAGGTGTCACAACCATGCCCACCTGAAAATGGGCTGGGGGCTCCCGAAAACCCCTGGCTTCCCCCACAGAGCCACGTGAGGATCCCGGGGGGCAGCAGAGGGGACAAGGCTTCGTGCCTCCGGTTCGGTGCCTTTGCAGGGGTTGACAGTGGCCACCCCTCCAGCACCTTCGCTCACGGTGGCCCGTATTCAGATTTCCTTTCCTTCCTGGTATCTCAAGTTTTGTGGCAAACGGGTGAGCAGGACGCGAGGACAAGCTGCCAGGAAACATGTGTGTGCGAGGCAATCCCAGGTGTCAGGAGGCTTGTAGACACGGAGCCCTGTTTGCGATGCTGCTCCCGTTTCCACGGTGATTGAAGCAGGACAGAAAAACCAACCCCAGGCCACTCCGCTCACAGAGCAGGAAGCTGCCCCCTCTCCTCCAGCTGCCAGCTCTCCTGTGGCTTTCAGAAGCCCAAAGGTGTCGTGCACCCTGTCCCAGCACCTGCCCCACCCCTACACCCGCCAAGAGCAGCGCCGAAGACCCCAGGTCCTGTGGGAAGGAGGGGGTCGAGTGAGAGGGACCTCGCGGGGCAAGGTGTCATCTGTGCAACATTTATTGTACTTGACAAGTGGGTCCCCCACCCACCCCCGCCGGATCACACCTCCAGGAAAAAAGCTCAGGAGTCAAGTGGAGAGTTTTACAAAGTGGGAGGGGACCGGGACAGCCCGGTGGCAGGTTGTCTCCGAAAGGCAGACTCATCCCTGAAAGCGTCGGGGGCGGGGCTGCGGCTGCCCTGCTGGCTCCCACCTGCCCCCCGCCCCCAACTTCTGCCCTGCCCCCTCGCCCAGCCCCGGGAATGGGGCCTCTGCCACTCCCAACGGCAGAGAAAGTCTGGGCTCTACTCATCAGGTTGAAAACAAACACGGGTTTTTCTCCCACTTGACACGTTGTGTTCTCTGGTCCGGGCAAAGCTCTGGCCCAGAGACCTGGTGAGGTCACGGCAGCTGCCCCAGCTGCCACGGAGGCCAACCCACGGCCTCGTTCTGTCATCAGGCCCCCTGGGATTTGGGGACACGGCTGTCCTGAGGCTTAGTGAAAGTCTGAGGAGCGACTCCTCCACGCGGCCTTGGTTACTGGGTATTCTCGTATTTCAGGTACCGAATCAGCCTGCCCGGGAGGGGCAATGCATCCAGCAGTTTTATGCGGTGCTTTCCAACCACCTTCCTCACTTGCAGCCGGCACAGGTGAGCCAGGGGCCTCGGGAGTTCTGGGAAAGGGGAGAAAGAGAAGTGCCAGCGTGTCGTTTGCAAGCAGCAGAGTTTGCCTCTGTGACTGCTGGCAGGTAGGAGACACCCAATTGATATGACTGGATAAGAGGGGGGCGCCTGGACCCCACCATGCTCCGAAACCCCGGCCCCTGCCAGCTGAAAAGATCTGGCGAGGCAGCTCCCGCCTCGTCGCCCCTCATCGATCCGCACGGCCCAAGGCGGCAGCTAGGGCAGGTACAAGCCCATTTCACAGGTGAGGACGTAGTGGGGGGCACACCTGGAGCCGGATCTGCCAGCCCCCTTGTCTTGTCCTCCTTCCTGTATATACACAGCCTGGACCCCCCAACACGTCTTAGCGAAGGGGTCGGGGAGTTCGACCTCTTAAGTGCCCCCATGCATGGAATTAAGCTCTGAGCTCTGGCAGTGCAGACAGGCCAGCGTGGGGGCAGGGATGGGGCATCTCCCCACACGTCCCCAAATCCCACTTGGCTGCCGCCTCCTGGGAGGCCTCCCGGGATATCTCACACAGCGCGGAGTTTTCTCAGCTGAGGGGGAGGGGTGAGGTAGGAACAGGGGTTGATGTGTCTGGTGATGGGGCAATTTATTTCAGTCCTGGGCACAGGGTCTGGCACAGGCGAGGGGTTTGTTGAATCAAAGGATGCCATCCATTCACTCAACAAACACATGCTGACCCCTTGGCTGCCTGGCCCCGTGTTCCTGCCAGGGATGCAGAGGAACCAACCCAGGACTGTGGGGAAGGCTTCCACACCAGATGGTGCCATCTGAGCAGGGTCTTGGTGGGTGGGCAGGTATTTGCCAGGCGAAGAAGGGAGGTAGGGACATTCCAAGCAGGGGAAACAGCAACGCCAAGCCGAGGAGGCCGTGGCCATCCCGGGAAGATCGGGATGCGGAGGGAATGTAGAAACAATGGCAGAGGGGCCAGGTGGCTGAAATGCCATCCAGATGCATTTCTGGCTGCTCGGTCTCGCTTAGGACAGAGCCTCCCCTCCGGGAAGCTCAGTCCCTTTCTCAGCTGAGTGAAGACTGAGTTTGTGAGGAGGAAGGTAAAAGGCCACTGGCGAGCAGAGGACAGGGCCGCTGGCCTGGCTGGCTTCGGAGACTCTGGGGTACCTGCCGCCTCTTAGAGCCTCTGTCCACCCTCCGTCTGGTAAAATAATGTCAACATCACAGCATTAAACGAAAAAGCACGTGGAGAGTGTTCTGTAGATGGAGGGTGGGCTTTAAAGTTACCACAACAGGTGTCGGTTAAGAACTATTTGTACTACCTGCTAATAAATGTTTATAGTACACCGAAGGGTTCTGCACATTTGTCCCTGGGACTAGGTCTCGAGAGCGATTACCCTTCTCTAGGGAGGGCAGAAGGGGACTGGGAGGGGTGGGGCCAACATCTAAGCAGGGACTGCTCCGCGGTCCTCTAGTGGCCGAGGATCACCGTGATAGCAGCCAATGATTCACGAACTCGGTGAATGTTTAGAGAGCCTCTAGAGCTGTGCCCTGGGTGAGTGGGCAAGTCACCACCACCCTCCGCTGTAGCTGCCCCAGTAACTCGATCAAGGGTCCAACGCAAGTGCTTCCCAGGCATTCGTGCAAATGAAAAATCCTACAGTGCGTTCGGGTTCATTGGGGCACGGGGATCAAGGAGGAAGGTGGCAAGGGAGAGGTGGGACACTGCGGGGTGGGGCACCTGGACGGTCAGTGGACAGGCCACAGTGTTGCTCCCGGTGCGGCCTGTGGACCAGACCTGGGAGCACGCTGAAATGCAGCCCTGCCCCACACCTGCTGAGTCAGAATCTGCATTTTTAACAAAATGCCCAGGAGCTTTGTATGCACTTTACCGTTTGAAATGCCCGAGACCACCATTCCCTCCTCTACCCCGCCACACTACCTCAGTGGCCCACAAACATGGGCAACTTACTCTGAAAGTCCCAGGACCCCTCGGTGAGTTGGAGCCATTTAAAACGTGCTCGATTTGGCAAAGAGACCCTGGGGTTGGTCAAACTTAGGTTTGAATCCCAGATGCCACCAACTAGCGGGCAGACCCTGGCTCAGACGATGACATCATCTCTCTGAGGGCCAGTCTTCTAGTCACAGAACAGTCCTGGAGACCCTCTATGTGACACGCGGCACAGAGCTTGCCACATAGTAGGTGCTCGTTAAATGTCAGTAACAGTCACGTGCCCCGAGTCCTGGGCCTGAATCGGGCAGGGTGCCCCGCCAGCGGCAGCAGCAATGGCCCCTACCTGCCTTCTCCTTGATGACAGCCCAGTCCTCGAAGCTGTCGATGTGCTCCTTCAGCCGCGAGCAGAGATGCACGTTGCCTACGTAGTCCAGGAGGACGTCGATGATGGGCCCTGCCCAGCGGCTCATCTCCGGGGCAGACAGGATCTCGCAGAACTGGAAGACATCACACACTGTGGCCGGGGCACCCGGGACCAAAGGCAGCGCCTCTGTGAGCACATCGGTCGGGGGACCCGAGGCCGGGGAGAGCAGGGGTGTATGCGAGGACGGACACTGGGCACGCCCAAGGCAGGATCCAGTTCCACCGGCCTCTACTGCCACAAGCGGAAGGCGGGCAGCCGGGACATCACCTCTCTAAGCCTCAACTTCCTTGTCTGGAAAATGGGACTATGACAACTGGAGGATTATTTTTTTACGAGAATTAAGGTAATGTGAACATCACCTTCTTTGCACGCAGCAAGTGGCCCTGCAATGATTCCCATTAACCACTACATTGACCTCCAAGAGAAGGGTGTTTCTCACCTCCTTTTCATTTCAAGTTCGGACTTTTTAAGTCACCACCACGGCCACGTCCTGCCTCTGGGTCCCTCTTTGCACCTCGTCTGCTCTTAGCCAATCTGCTCTCACCTCCATCCCCATCGGGGTCATTCAACATCATATTCCGGGCGCAGGTTTGCTGTGGGTGATGAACCCCTCAGTCTCCCACATTCCCCTGCTCCGCTGTTGTTTCCTTAAATCCCCCCAGACCGGGGAGCAAACAAAGGACGCAACCCGTGCACGGGAGCCACTGAGCTCTGCTGCCTCTGAAGCACGCCGGCCACGGGGTTCCACGGCCTGCGGGGTGTGCGGACCGCGATGCCCCTCCCCCCCGCCCCGCCCCGGGCTCCGAAGGGCATCCGCCACCAGGCCACCCTGGCGCGTGCTGGGCCTGGGAAGCGCGCCCCTGCCTACCTGCACCACGCCGGGCGCCTTATCCGTGGCGGGCGCGTCGCTGAAGCGGCTGGAGGGCGGCGGGACGGGCGGGTGCGGGCCGTTGCCGTACAGGCACGAGAAGCAGGGCTCGCCGTCGCAGCCGAGGTCCATGAGGAACTTGAGCAGCGACAGGTACTTCATGGCGAACATGATGGTGGCGGGGAAGGCGGTGGGGTGCGTGGCGATGTAGGCGTCGATGTTGGCGCCGTGGTCCAGCAGCAGCTGCATGGTGCGCAGGCAGCCGTGGCGGATGGCCACGAGCAGGGGGCTGATGACGTCGCGGTTGGGGTCGGCGCCGGCGAGCAGCAGCAGCTCGGTGGCGTACACGTTGTTGTTGACCACGGCGAAGTAGAGCGCGGAGCTGCGGCGGTCCTCGTAGAGGCGCGCGCGCTCGGGCGCCAGCGGCGCGTTCACGTCGAAGCGCGCGCCCAGCAGCGCCTCGAGCACCGCGTCGTGGTTGCGCTCGGCCGCCAGGTGCAGCGGGCTGATGCCGCTCCGGCGCACGCGCGTGCGGCTGGTCACCGGCAGCAGCATCTGCACGATCCTGCGGGTGGGGCGGGCAAGCCGGGGCGTCACGGGGCGGCCCGGCCGGCAGGGGGCGCCGAGGGTCCAGGCCGGGCCGCTGGGGACTACGGTGTGAGGAGGCAGTGGCCCACCAGCGGGGGGCGCCGGGGAGCCAGCCGGTCCCACAATGACCGCTTGGGGAAGGACGGGTCTGCGGCTATCCCCGCTTTGCAGATCAGGGAAACTGAGGCTCCGAGAGCTTCGACCACCTTCCCGAAGTCACAGAACCAGGAAGGGGTGGAGCTAGGCTTCACTCTCAGAACCCACGGCCTCCGAAGTCCTAGCTCTGAAAGACCTCAGCCCGACTGGCCTGTGGTTTCAAGAATTTCCTGCTGACTTATTTCAGGGTAAAGAGGGTTCCCCATTCCCAACTCATTCCCTGAAGGAATGGACCGGAAGGCCCACAGACCTGATGCAGGAGGCAGTGGAGCCCGTAGTGAAATCTGGAGCTAGAAGTTTGGCACCTGCCCTGCCTGGGTGGGATGGGGGTATAGGGGGACAGTGACAGTCATATCCGAGAGCTCACAGCGTCCCAGGAGACAACTAAAGGATTTACGAACACAGTTTGGTTTAACCTTTTCCACAACCCATAAAGTCCGTCTCATCATTCCCGTTGTGCTGATGAGAAAGCTGGAGGCTCAGAGAGGTTGACGGACTTGTCCAGGCCGTATATCGGGAAAGGCAAACCAAGAAATGTACCCCCTTCCTGCCCCAGGGCTGCGCCGTCCTGCATCTCTGTGGAGCCGCCAGGTCCTGGGGGACAGGAGCGGATGAATGCATTTGGCGTGGACCACTCCTGCTCTCGGCCCCGGTCAGCCCTTGGTGACCACAAAGTCCCTGCCCCTCTCCTGTGAGTCTCCACACCTCTTTCCCTGAAGCCCAACTCGAGTCTCTCCCAGGCTGTCTGCCTTGCCTGTGGCCTGGAGAGGGTTGGTCAGGTACTGCTGAGGCTGGAGATTCCTGTGATCCCTGGCTTTGCTCTCTCCTGAATCAGACACTGCTCTTAACATTTCATCTACATTCATCTATTATATCTTCCCAGTAGCCCCGTAAGCTAGTACGTGTGCTATCTTAGTTTACAGATGAGGAAACAGAAGCCCAGAGAGGGTATGTGACTTGCACAAGAACACACAGCCAGTCAGTGACGGAGCCAGGGTTTGAACCTAGGCAGTCTGATTCCCCAGGCCACACTCTCGACCCCTGCCGTACGTCTTGTGTCGCAGGCAGGGTGACAGCTGATAGGTCAGAGAGTTTGGCGTCACCGCGCATTAACTTGCCTGCCCCAGTTTACCTTCTCTGCAGCCCTGTGGGGTAGCCTGAGCAGGTCTGTGACCTTCCTTTTGACAGATGTGATTCAGAGAGAGGAGGCAACTCATCAAAGGTAGTAAAGCAATTCTGGGGGCTCTCGACCCCTTGTATTACTCTCTTCCCCTAGACCACTGCCACCTGCAAGAACAAGCTTCCGCCACCGACCCCAATCCATCCAACCCTTGCTGACAGGTGACTTCCCAGCCCCACGTGGCCACCAAGGAGGTGGCCGTGGTGAGGCAAGCAGGTGCCACCAGGCCTGTTCCCATGCCTCTCAGCCTCCTGGCATGCTGGCTTTGCGGCTTCCTGGAAATCTCATGCCAGTGATCTCCTGCTAAGATCTCAGCGGAAAGTATTATTATTGTTAGTGACGCCGTGTTTGCCTAAAATCTGCCCCTAAAACCTCAAAAGGAAATTCACACACCCAGGGGGGCTAATTGCCTCCTAATTTCTATTTGTGCAGGCGCAGGAGGCCTGACCTCACTCTGTAGAGGTGCTGGTCAAAGGCAGGGCTGGGGCCTCGCCCTGGACCACAGCCATCGCCAACAAATGCTCCCTAACAGCCGTGGCATGCCCGAGCCCGGGAAAGAACAGCGAGAGGGACTGCCCTGGGGCCGCTGGCCAGATGGGGCTGGCATCCCCGGCAGGTCACAGCTGGCCTCCAGCAATGCCCTGCCCAACCAGGGGAAAGCGGCAGGAATGTGGGAACATGACTAGCGTCGCCTACAGTCCCAGAAACGTCATCTTAATAACACAATAAAGTCATCTTAATGTACGCTTCCGTAGGACTTTGCAGAGTAAGTAATATGCCCTGCAGGACGGGGTCTGGAGATCAGCCTGTCCAGCCCTCCCATTTTATAGGGGGTGAAACTGAGGCCCCGGGCATGGGGTGAGGAAGAGGGTGAGATTGGATTGGAGGCAGATGACAAAGCCAGGGCAGAATGTAGGTGTCCAGAATTCCCAAGGCCAGGCCTTTCCGTGATGCTTCACTCCCCCAGCCCCAGGGAGTGGCCGCGTTGGTGGCCCTGCCACAAATCATCACTCCTTTTCCCCAGCCCGTGTTGTGGGACAGAGGGCTGGAGGATGAGGAGGTGACCCCATTGATCTGAGTCTCTCTACTTCTCGCACAGGCAGGTCCTGGGGCCACAGGGCTCAAAGTGTACCTCATGAAGAGGAACAAAGCTGACCACCGCCCAGTAGAACCTTTGGTGTCTGGGAGGCCAGGTTCCCTGCCCCCCCCCTTCTCCCTTCCCAGGGGGCAAGAGCCACACCCATCAGCTTAAGCCCTGAGACCACACCAGACCCAGCTCAGGGCTATTTCAAGGAGGCCTAGAGCAGCAGCTGGGCAGGTGACCTTGGACCCCAGTCACAATAACTGCCCCCCTCCCCACCTTGTTTCTAGGACCCACCAGTAAACGAATCCAACTTTCTCTGTCCCAGACAGCCTCGCTGTCTTTTCTCCAGGCCCCGGGTCCCCACCCAGGATTCTGGTGTCCTCAAGGCTGCTGCCCTGGTTCCAGTGTCCTGCCTGAATTTTAGCCCAGTGATAGGGAACAGAGCAGAGAGCTTCGAGTCAAAGCAAGCTGCCCTGGTGGTGTGGGGTCCCACATGGGGCTGTGGACCTGGGTTACACCACCGATGTCGTCTGTCGGTACTGGGCCATCTCAGGCCTGTCACTCAACCTCTCTGAACCACGTGTGTAACAGGGAGGTAATTAATCACAACAAGAGTGATGATGACGATGGTGACGATGAGAGCTGCCCTTTAGGGAGCCCCTGTGAATTGCTGGGAGCACCCCACCCTCCTAAATAATATTACTGAGCATTTGCTCTGTGCCAGGCACCATTCGAGGTACTTTACTCACCGACCTCATTTATCCTGGAAATGACCGAATGAGCTAAGGACTTTATCGCATTCACTCGTCGTAACAACCCAGCAAGGTGGGATCCCTCTGCCCCGGTTACAAAACACAATTCGCTGATACCTTTCCCTGAGGCTGGTCTTCAGGATAAAATGAGCTCACTCGAGTAGTAGGGGCCCCATAAACGGTGGCCATTGGTGTCTTGACCACCGTGGAGACTGCACCCCACTTGCCCTGCACACGCAGCACGCGGGCATTCTGGGTCACGAGGTCACAGTGGCGTGACCTTTGTCAGCGTTGGGTGTAATTTGATTGCAGACTAGACCTTCGCAAGGGAGCCAGTCACCCACAGATGGCTCGGCTACCAAAACCACCGAGCTGCACTGTGGTGACCCTGCCGTGTGTGTGTGTGTGTGTGTGTGTGTGTGTGTGTGTGTGTATGTGTATTTTGGAGGGGAGAGACTGCCTCTTCTCTGAGCCCAGGTGATGCTCATGCTGAAGCCAGAAAAGACTCCACCAGTGGAGGAATCTGCCTGTGGACATTCCCAAGGGCACAGCAGAACTCTTGCCCGCGAGGGACCCTTCTAGGCGGATGTGTACCTCTTGTCCCGAGGTACTAGGAGCTGGAGCGAGTATGCAAACCACCAGCTCTCCATCAGGACTCAGAACAGCTCAGCGGATCCCCACAATGCAGACTTCTGGGCCCTGCCATCCAGGGCCTGATTCAGCAGGTCTAGGGAGGAGCCCCAGAGTTCCCTTTTAATTAATAGGGATACTCACTTGCTTGTGAATGTGCCTTATAATCTGCCTTTTATTTAATGTATTTGATGTTCTCTATCCTCCCTTTTTCCAAAAAGAAAAAAAAAAGTTTTAAGTGGCTTGCAAAGGTGATAGAGATTAGAAGTAAAAGAGAAAGAATAGTTAAACACAAGGGCATCAGAAGCGAGGCCCAAAAGAGCCAGCTTCAAAATGCCAGCCACAAAATGCACCCTAAAAGAATGGTTCTGTCCCACACTGTGCGGTGAAATCGTCTGGGCAGCTTTTAGAGACCCTGAAGGCCCAGCCCAGCCGGCTTATATCAGAATCTCTGGGGTGAGTGAGGCCCAAACATCAGGGTTTTTGGAGCCCTTTAGTGGGGTGCGGGTGGGACTCCAGTATGTAGCCAAGACTGAGAATCTCTGGTCTTAGTGCTATTCTAAATTCAGTTTGAAAGATGTCTGGGGCACCTGGTCTTGTCCAACACAAACCATTTCTTAATAGATCTGTCTTTGGTGGAGCGCCTGGGTGGCTCAGTGGGTTAAGTGTCCAACTTCGGCTAAGGCCATGACCTCACCGTCCTTGAGTTCGAGCCCCGCGTCGGGCTCTGTGCCGACAGCTCAGGGCCTGGAGCCTGATTCGGATCTTGTGTCTCCCTTTCCCGCTTGTGGTCTGTCCCTCTCTCTCAAATACAAAAACATAAAAAAAAAATTTTTTTTAAATCTATCTTTGGTGTTGAGCTTTAATCTCATAGGGTGCCTTTGCTAAACTGGAAATGAACTAGAAGATAAGGCCTCTGGTTAAATGTGCTACAGAGATGACATCATCTGGCGAGCACAGAGACCAGCTACTGGGCCCTGCTTTCCATGCTATAGGTGGGCAGGGCGTTTTGGCAGGTGGCCGAGAGCAGAATGCCCATGGAATGTCACATCAAATCCCCGAGCGGCTCATGGGAGGTCAGCGCGGAGAGGGCCATTAATGCCACATGCCCGAGGAGTGAAGTGCCCGAGACTTGCCTGGCCATGGGCCCTGCGGCAGAAGCTGCTGGGAACACGGCTTTAAACCTTTGTTGGGCAGCCCTCCAAAGGGGCCTGGCCCCTCTCAGTCTTGGGGAGCAGAGGGAAATGGGGCCTGGGAATGGAGGGTGGGTAACCAGGGAAATCTCTCTGAGAGTCATGAATCCGAAGCAGATTTGGGGGGAACACAAACTGTCCATATAGGTGGTTCCAGAGAGGACCCGCCTTGCTCCCTAGTCATCCTTAGGTGCACCCACTGCTCCTTCAACCTCTCCTCCAGCTGGGGCCAGACTGCCAACATCGGGGTCCACTTGAGGCATCTGGGTGTGATCGAAGGATGCCAAGGGACAGTCCCCGCCCTGCCGCTCTCTGGCAAGCCAGTTCCCATCTCTCTCTACAAAATCAGGAGTTGTATGAGATCAGCGATTCCCTCAAAGGTGTAGATGGGCTGTATCTGGTCGGCTCAGGGAGCTTTTCAAAGGTAGAGGCTTAGCAGTCCCCCCCCCCACCGCCCCCGCCCCCGCCCACCCCCGAAGATTCTGGTTTAGTGGTTCTGGGATTTGTCATTTAACAAATAGCCCAGAATGACTGTGCTCTACAGGCCAGTACAGGGATCCCGTGGGCCTGGAGATTCCAGCCCCTCCCTTCTCTTGCATTCTTGGGATCTCTCTCTCCAAGATAAACCATGTTTGTTTCCCGGGGCAGAAGGGAAATAACGTGTCTTGCCTGTCACCACTGCCTGACTTGGTGGTTTCTCCTGTCTCTTGGCTTCACTAAAAAACGAAGGCTCCTCCGACCTGGGAGAGAGTGAGCACAGACCTACTGGGTCCCTGCTGTGTGCCTGGCACTCTGCTGGGCACTTTATTTCCATTCCATAAGCCACACATATCCATTGCACTAGTCCTAACAGCAACCCCATGAGGCAGCTGTAACTATCACCCATTTTACAGAAGAGGAAAACCTTTCTGAGGTTCAGAAACATGCCCCATGGCTTCAGCAGGGATTCAAACCCAGGTCCCTGTGACTTGCAGCCTGCCCTGCGGTCCAGAGAAGGCAGGGTCTCCTCTGTGGGGACAGATTGGGTGGAGAGGGCATCTTTGGGTGGCCTTAGGTACAGACGGCCTGCACAGCAGGGCCTGGGGCTGTGAGGGTATGTCTCTTCATCTCCACTTCATTCTCTGGGATGTCACTCTCACCCCCTTCTCCCTCTGCCTCAGCAAACAGAGCCAACACCCCCACCAACGCACACAGTCTGTGTTTTCCCCTCTTCTCTCTGTCTGATGGCAGGCTGTGTTTCCCAGAGTGTGTCGTCTGGGGTACATGGGATGGAATTTTATGTAAAAAGCTTTTTTTTTTAGGGGCGCCTGGGTGGCTCAGTCGGTTAAGCGGCCGACTTCGGCTCAGGTCATGATCTCGCAGTCCGTGAGTTCGAGCCCCGTGTCGGGCTCTGTGCCGACCGCTCAGAGCCTGGAGCCTGTTTCGGATTCTGTGTCTCCCTCTCTCTCTGACCCTCCCCCTTTCATGCTCTGTCTCTCTCTGTCTCAAAAATGAATAAATGTTAAAAAAAAAATTTTTTTTTAAAGTTATTTTTTTAAATCAGTTGTAAGTTGGCAACTTTAGCAATTTAGTAGCGTGATGGATGTTTCCTTCTGAAAACAGATTTTCGGTAAACATGTCTTCAGAAGAAAATACTCAGCAATGAGGGTAGAGACGCCTGAGATCAGGAAGAAAGTCTGTGAACGAAGTTTGGAAAATGCTAGTTGAGTGGCAGCTGCCGAGCCCCGGCGTCCTTCAAATGCAGCTGGGGGTCTTTTGCCTCCTTGGAGAGTCTTCTGTGACCCCACCAGCTGGGGGTGGTGCACGTTTAACAACTGGCTCTCTGGGGAGCAAAGGGGGCCCTGATATGTTGTAGCCAGCAATTTCCGTGGTGTAAACACTCCCAACATGGCCAATTTCAGGCTGCCCGTGTGCACAGTTGGCTCCCGTGAGCGGGTTCGAGTCGGCTCTAGCACACCTCTGCCTCCGGGCCCCCTGAGTCCCTCTCCTCCAGGGCTGCTATGGAGCCCAGCTCTCCACACTCTTCCATTATGTCATGAGTTCGTGTGTGTGTGTGTGTGTCTTCCCTCCCCCGAGATCACTCCCAGAGAACTTAAGCTTCTCTCGTCTTAATCCAAGTGTGCAGCAGATAGTAAGTGCTCAATAAAGCCTAGCTACTACCATTGGCACTGTCTGTGTTATTGTATCATTGGCACTATTCAGATTATTGGAAGTATCCCCTACGTGCTTGCTAACGGCCTGAGAGGCTTTTTCATTTTTATTTTTTTAAGTAGGCTCCATGCCCGGCATGGGGCTTGAACTCATGACCCTAATTTCAAGAGCTGGATGCTCTACTGACCGAGCCGGCCAGGCACCCCCTCAGAGGTTACGTTTGCACCCCCAACAGAAATATCCCTTGGCCCCGACTCCTATCCTTCCCCCTGAGTGCAATTCCCGTAGAAGCGACTTTTGTAGCGGGTCAGTGCTCGCCGCCTGCAAGATGTGTGACCTCGGGCAAGTCACTTGACCTCTTTGTGCCTTAGCTTCCTCGTGTGATGAAATGGAGGTAAAGGCATCTACCTCCGGAGACGTGTTAAAAGGATTGTTAACAGTAGTCAGAGGGTGAAGCAGGTTAATCAGGCGACGCGCTCGAGCTTGCCGGCTAGTGGGGAGTCTCCTCCTTTCCACCTGGAAGGCGCCCTCCACCCTGACCCCTCCTGAGCCCCCCTGGTCCCGTGGGCGGGACGCTCGCGGCCCCCGCTCCAGCAGCGTGGGTGAGGCGGGGAAGCGGCGAGCATCGGTGGCAGGGCCCGGACTGACCTGTAGTTGCCCTTCTTGGAGGCGATGTGCAGCGGGAGCATGCCGTCCTTGTTGGCCTTGTTGGCATCGGCGCCCTGCGACAGCAGAAACTCCACCACGTCCTCGTGCTCGTTCTTGCAAGCCTCGTAGAGGGCGGACGCGCAGTCGCTGGCCTGCGTGTTGATGTCGGCGCCTGGCCAAGGAGAAGGCGGATCAAGGAGTGACCAGGGCGGTCACTGTCAAGCACGGTGCCAACCGCCGTGGCGCGTTGGATCATGTAACAACCACTCTGCGACCCTGAGACTGGAGGGGGGGCGCTCTCGGAAGTGAACAGCTGCCTCGCTGCCGCCGGCATTTCCTGAGCACTCACTACGCGCCAGGCACCCTGCCGTAGGGGAGCTCTCTCTCTTTGCATCCACGGCGTCACTCCACGCAGTCAGTCACAACTCTCACGTGCGTGTTGCAGACGAGGACACTGAGCACAGAAGACCCACGCAACTTGCCCCAGGCCGCCGGGGTCATAAGTGCGGAGCCCAAACCTGAACCCCAGGGGGTCTGACAGCGGAAACCCCGGCAGCTGGTCTGATGGCAGAGGCCATGCTCTTCCCCCTCGCTCCATGTGAAAGCATCCAGACCCTGTTCTGAGGAAGCCGCCCAGCTCTAGGAGTACAGAGCCCCCTAATAAAGAAAGACCCCAAGAACCGCCTTAATTGGGATTTGTCCTCCTCCGCCCTCCATCGCAAGGAATACAAGAGGGATTGCTTCCTGTCCCCTCTGAAGAGGGCACTATAGCATGCTGAGAGGTAAGGACTCGGGGACAGACCCTGTCAGCCTCATTTATAACTTCCCCATCTCCTTCTCAGAGCCCCATGGGTTTCTCTGAGAAAAGAGGTACGGTCTCTTCACCAGTCCCTCCGTATTCTGGAAGGAAAGAGAGCTGAGACAGCAGGAAAGTGTCAGTAACGGCCGAAGTCAAAAGCATCCGTTAACCACAGCTCTGCTCTGCCTGGGCATTCTGCTTATCTCAGGCTTTCTGGTAATTTTCAATTTTGGTAACTGATTTCTGGCCTAGTGGAAAGAGACGAGAACTAGCTGCCGTTTCTTTTCAGGGCTCGCAAGCCCTGTGGCCTCAGGCAGCCCCTGGGGGCCACACTTTTCCCATCTGTAGACCAGGAAGAAGAATGCCTACCAGTCAGTGTTGCTTTAAGAAGATAAAACATGTTACTATCTGCTATGGACTGGATGTTTGTGTCCCCTCAAAATTCCCAGGTGGAAACTGATCCCCAGCGTGATGGTGTTAGGAGGTGGGGCCTTTGGGAGGTGCCCAGGTGACGAGGGTGGAGTTGTCATGAGTGGGACTAGTCCCCTTACAAAGGAGACCCCAAAGAGCTGCCTTGTGCCTTCCACCACGTGAAGACCCAGGGAGAAGGTGGCCGTCTGTGAGCTAGGAACAGGCTCTCACCAGACACTGAATCTGCCTGCACCTTGATCTTGGACTTCCCAGCCTCTGGGACCGTGAGAAATGAGCACCTGAGGCTGTAGACCCCTCGGCGTATGGTTTTCTGTTACAGTGGCCCAAACAAACGAAGACAATCTCCCTGCACAGTGCTGGGCACAGAGAAGGTACTCAGCAAAGGCTGGTCCTCCAGCACGGAAGGGCTGGGGCACAGAGGCTGGTTCTGCCCCCCCACCCTGAGGGAAAGCCAGTGAACGGGTCCAAGCTCTTGAAGTCAGGCTCCCTGGAAGCCTGGACCCCGCCAGCAAAGCCGCCCGCTCTCACAAGAAAAATATTTGGCCTTAAAAATGGACTCAGCCCACAAAGGGAGCGAGACCCTGACTCAGACTGTCGGCAGGAGAGCTGGACAGATGTTCAGAGTCGGCCGGTTCCCCTTGCCGGCTGAGCACCCTGCCCTTTGCCCAGCCTCCTTGCCCGGGCTCCCAGGACCCTGCCCGTGCTCCTTTGTTCTCATGCGGGTCGGTCCAGATTTGTCCCTGGCTGCAAGGAAGGGCCCTGGGTTTGTTTTCTCAACTGCTCAGGCGCGTGCTGAGTAAGTGGATGTTTAGCCAAGCAAAGTCCCACGATGGTAATTCTCGAGGCCTGGGGTAGCATGGCCAAGTGCAAGAAGCATGCAGTTTGGAGTCAAATGCGTGCGGTTGGAACCCAGGCTCTGATGTGACCAACCATTTCACCTCTCTGGGCCTCAGTCTCCTTATCTACTGAATGGGATGAAGACACTCTCTACCTCGTACGGCTATGGAGAAAACCCCATTAGCCTATCCTGTGCTCGCGCTTAACACAGAAGGTCCTCAACAAATTACTTCAGCTCAGCCCTGAAGCTGAGGGTCTGGCTTGCTCCTGGCCTCTCTGTTGGGAGGGAGGGAGGTTCACCTCCCACAGAGAGAGAAAAGAAATCGAAGGGGCTCTCTCGGGGAAGAACGGAATGACAACACCCTTTAGCCAGAACAATGCCTCCCATTGTCCCGGGGTCTTCTGTTCACCATGCGGGCAATATTGGTGTATTTTCTCCCGATAACGTGACTAAGATTTTCCACAGGCAGAGAGTGCCAAGACCCGGGTTCAAATCCCAACTCCTCCACTACTTCGCGGCGAGACCTTGGACAAATCACTTGCCCATCCTGGTCCTTGGTTTCATCACGTGTACACTGAGGAGGTGACCTAAATGCTGTCTGAGGTTCCTCCTGGCCTTGAGGTGTGATGTGGGTGGAAAGAGAAATAGCTGACGTGTCAGGAGACCCGGGGTCTGGCTTGTTCCACCACCAGTTTGCTACGGGACTGCAAATAAGTCACTTCCCCTTCCTGGGCCTCCGATTCCGCATTCGTGAAATGAGGATGTTGGGCTAGATTAGCGACGGCACGTGTTTCACGCCATTCCTCCCGCCCCGGCCTGTGCCTCGTTGCAGGCGTCGCTGGTGGATCTCAACACGCTTCCCACCGAGCTTCCACACAGCCTCAGATCCCTTCTCAACACAGGCCTCCAAGAGGATGCTATTCCCAGGTCAGAGTATGACCTAAGCTTGCCTCCCCTTAGACGTCTGAGGTCCTCCCCAGCGCTGCCCCTTGGGGGCTACGTGACCCGGGGACCCTTAGCACTCACCGTACTTGGCCAGGAACCTCAGGGCCTCCAGCTGCCCGCTCTGGGCGGCCACGAACAAGGGGGTGATGCCATAGGCGTTCTTGGATTCCACCTTGGCGCCTCTGCTCACCAGGATCTCCATGACCTCCAGGTCGTTGCGAGAAACAGACTCGTGCAAAGCGGTCCAGCCTCGGTTGCAGCGATGATTGGTGTCCGCGTTGTACTGCACCAACATCCTCACCGCCTCCGCGTTCTTGCGCTCACAGGCTGCAGCCCAGGCACAAAGAAGCGGGGTGGTCAGCAGGGCCCTGGCCGGACCCGGCCGGCCGAGACTTCATTCATTTATTTGTCCATTCACCCGTTCGGCCGCCAGACGTTCCGTCCACAGACATCCACTGGGTCTGTCCCGAGTTCCAGTCCCTGCACTTTACCCAGGATGCACACCTAAAATAACAGTCCTACTCATAGCAGTAATATTTGCTGGTGTACGTAGCACAGATTAGGTGGCAGGCACTCTGTTCAAAGCACTTTCTGGGCTCCTCCAATATAATTCTCCCAGTCACCTATAAAGGATGTGGTGCTATCATCCCCCTTCCGACAGAGGAGGAAAATGAGGCAGAGACGTTAAGCGACTTGCCCAAGGTCACACAGATAGTGGCAGAACAGGGATTCAAACTCAGGCAATCAGGCCCAGAGTCTCTGTCCCTTGGAATGTTCCAGGGTGTCCCTGACTCCTCTCCCTCTCCAGCGCTACAGGCTGCAGTCCTCTACATCACCAGAGCCAGGAGAAGTGGAGGGTCCCAGAAGCCCTGCTCAAAGCCCTTCCTCAGGCTACACACTTAAACTGAGGTAAAATCTGTCTTCTGCGTACAAGACAAAGTCTTGTCGAGTCTTCTCGATCTGCTCACACCTCCCTCTTAAGCCTCATTGCTTTCTATTTTTTTTTTTTTAATGTTTATTTATTTTTGATAGACACAGACAGAGCACAAGTGGGGGAGGGGTAGAGAGAGAAGGAGACGCAGAATCCGTAGCAGGCTCCAGGCTCCCAGCTGTCAGCACAGAGCCTGACACGGGGCTCAAACTCATAGACCGTGAGATCATGACCTGAGCCCAAGTCGGATGTTTAACGGTCTGAGCCACCCTGGCGCCCCAAGCCTCATTACTTTCTAGAACCTAAATGCACTGTTGGCTCTGGTCCAGGGTTATCACCAGGGAGGCTGCTGGGCTCTTGTCTAAATTTACCACTTCTTCGAGTCAGGCAGGGGTGAGGGCAAGAAGAGAAAGGGGGCTTCCTGGGTAGTGTTTCAAACAGCACCCCAGGCAAAGCTCCCCACCTCTCGAAGCCTTGGTTTTCTCGCCTGTCAACCAGAGATAATAAAACCTTCCTGAGAGGACCTTGTGAGAGTACTGGGTGAGGGAGTGCATGGAACACTCTGGCACAGTACTTGGCACGTGGGAGAAGTGCACTCAGCACCAGGGCCCAAGCCTCGGCTGAGAATTGCCCAGTGCTCGGGAAGCTCCCTTTGGGCAGCTCGGCCTCTAGGTGATGGCTCTGGTGCCCAGGCAGACACGACTTCTGAGAAACACTTCTATCTCGGGTCTACAGTGGACCCAGTTACCAGCTGCCAGGCACCTGCTTCCCGTGGAATATTCCAGGTACTGGATACCAGTCACACGAGAAAGCAGTTTTTCAAAGTGTAAAGGCCCTCTCATATTTGTATGCGCAAGACCCAAGCCTGATTGCTTAAGCCCGTGGGCATGAACTGGACGCTTTATAATGTCATAGTTCAGCATATGAACTGTGAGGCAGCTAGCTTGCTGAGTTTAAATCCCAGGTCTGCCCCTTGCTAGCATGTGTGAAATCCTGGGTGCCTCATTTCATGTCTCTGTGCCTTAGGTCCTCATCTATAACATGGAGATACCTCCCATGTAATGCCCGTCTCCTATGTAGATGGATATTAGGGTTAAATTGAAGAACAGTGCGTGGCACAGAGTAAACACTCAGTAAATACCAGCTATTACGATGATTCAGATTTTGCTAGAGATGCCAGTGTCCTCGGGTGATGTATTGAATGAGCTAGGCTAAGTTTCTGGTTTGTTTTAAATGTCCCGGAGGTACAGATTTTCTTTCATACCTCTTTGCCTCTGCCTATGCTGTTCCCTCTGCTTGTCCAGCTGGAAACAGCCTCCTGTTCCAGCTCAGCTCCAACGCCCCCTTTTGTGGGTGCTCACCCCCAACGCTAGAGCCCTCCCCGATGCTCCCGGATGCATCATGCCGAGCTCTTTGTTGCCTGGCTGTTATGTTGTCTGTGTGTCGCTGCCCACTGGGCTGGGAGAGCGCTGGGGCACCGATCATAGCTTTTTGTTTCTGGGCCCTCAGCGCTCCTCGGCGTGCCGGGCCCACAGGAGGACTTGGGTAGTGTGGCCCGTAGACATCCGCCCTTCACAGGAGACCCCTGGCTGGGGAGAAGGGGGGCTAGGGAGGGAGTTATGCACTTTGGGAGCAATGTTCCCAATTGCCCACCTACCCTCTGGACCCTTCCCCAGGGAAGCCCACTGTGGGGGGGCTCACCTTTGTAGAGCGGGGTCTCTCGGGACTTGTTGGAGATGTCAGGCTCGGCGCCAGCCTGGAGGAGGGATTGGAGGCAGTCCAGGTGTCCCCTGCATGTCGCCAGGTAAAGGGCCGTTTCCTCCTGCAGGGTGCGCTGGTCGATGACTGCAGGGTATGCTGGGGAGAACAGACAGGGAGTTCGCGAAGGGGGAAGACGCTCCCACCTTCCCAACACAAAGGTGGCCCCAATTTCTGCCCAATTCCAACGACAGACATGTGTGGCATCCACCTAAATATACCATCCATCCTTTGGCCCTGGACTCCGTTGCTCTCACGGGGCTGTTTCAGCTTCCCGCTTGCATTAGCTTAGATGCCACCTCCTCTGGGAAGCTTTCCCTGGTTGAACCCCTCTCCCTCTCTGAATGACCCTGTCCTTTCCCACCAGCCACGGCCAGAAGCTCCGTCTCTTACAACTGGTTCTGCCCTAGAGTATGGCGGGCTGTCTGGGGCTCATGCTCCTTCAGGGCAGAGGTAAGTCCTGTCTGCAAGTGTTACCTTATCCACATCTGGCTTGGGGGCAAGGCGAGGCTTCGAGAGGAGGCATGATTTGCCCAGGTTCCCACAGCTGTGGGGGACAGCCTTGGCCGGGCATAGGCACAGCTGCAGTATTTTCCACACCACATCAACCCCTGGAACATTCTGGAACAAGCTGGCAGTGGCTCTCCCAAAAGTCAGCCCTCCCCCACTCCTTTTCTAGGAATTAGGCTCTGCTGTCCTGAAAGGCCCAGAGCGGTGGCAGCAGGGCGGGTGAGGGCAAGCCACTTTTCTCTCCCAGCGTGGTGACTTTAACTCTGCCACGGGGGTAAGAATCTTGCCTCTCACCCTCCCCCTGCCCAAGACGCTCCGGAAAAGAAGGAGCCCCACCCCCAGTCCTGTTCCCAGCCCTGGCTGCACCCGGAGCTGTGGCCTCACCTTGCTGCAGGGCCTTGAGGCAGCTCAGCTGGCCGTAGTAGGCCGCCTCATGCAGCGGCAGCCAGCCCTCCTTGTTGGGCTCTGCGAGGTTCTTGCCCGCCTTGATCATAGCCTTCAAGGCCTCTTCATCACCTTCCTTGATGGCCTTCAGCACCGGGTCCACAGGCCTGTGACAGCAAGGGGCGGGGCACTCCTCAGGACCCAGGCGGCAGAGGAGGGGCGGGCCGCTTTTCTCCCCACAGGGAGAGGGAACGCGGGGCTGCTGGTGGCCGGGGGCAGTGCTGGCTGTGGGACCACTCCGTCCTGCTTGGCCCCTGCTGGTCTGGAACAGGTGCTCAGCCCCCTGCCGGCAGTGTCCTCCTCAA
The DNA here is from genome assembly GCF_028018385.1 of Neofelis nebulosa. Taxonomy (NCBI): domain Eukaryota; kingdom Metazoa; phylum Chordata; class Mammalia; order Carnivora; family Felidae; genus Neofelis; species Neofelis nebulosa. The sequence goes on from NC_080788.1 coordinate 137,911,959, forward strand.
TAAGGAGAATAATCCTTCCTAAACCCCATGGGCATGCCCTGGAACTCGGCCCCGACCTTGGCCCTGACCTTGGCTCCTCTGGCTTATCCATCCACCAGCTATCCATCACAGCTTCCTCAGGCCTGTCAAGCGCGGCCCACAGGCCCAGGTCAGCCTCTCCCTGCCTCCGGTCATAAGCCCTCATGTAACCATTGGCCTTTGCATGTCTCTGAACAGTTATTTGATGCTATCTGTGTCCCCCGCTGGACTATGAGTCCCAGGAAGACAGGGACAGCGCCTTTATTTCTTCCATCTCTCATGATTTCATTCTCAGGGCCTAGCTCAGTGTCTGGTCCATAATAGGTACTCAATAAATATTCAAAGAAAGGAAAGAAAGAAAGAAAGAAAGAAAGAAAGAAAGAAAGAAAGAAGCAGAGAGGAAAGGAAGGAGAGAAAGGAAGAAGGAAGAGGAAGGAAGGACGGAAGGAGGGAAGGAAGGAAGGAAGGAAGGAAGGAAGGAAGGAAGGAAACTTCCAGAACCTAACGATTATTTCACTCCATCTTCTCTTCTATTTCCTTCCATTTCCAAAAAGATGACCTCTCCCCTACTAGCATTTTGCTTGCTTCTTTGGGAATTTTGTTTGTATCTTGTTCAAAACATTCTTTGCAATGGCCTCCTTTGTGCATTTGGAGGACAAACTGGCCTATACAAGTCAATGTGGGGGCTCCGGTCGAGCCTTGCCAGTGTTTGGTCCCCCTGCGAGCAGCCCAGGACCCGGGGTCCTTCCACGCCTTTATCTCCAAGTGGGCACCATGTAGGGAAAGTCTATGACACATGGCAGGCTCGTTCACTTCCACGGATGGAAACCGAGGGTATCTTTTAGACGGGGCTCCTTGGTGGCCAAAAGAAAATGAGGGAAGGAAGCCCTCTGTCCCTGCGCCTTGCAGGGCTGCATTTAATGTTACACCGAGACCACGTCTACCAAGAGGATTCGGGCAGACAGTGCCGGCCCCCAGACGGATGGATAACTGACCCCGTGGGAGCTGCTTCAGTGCAGTGTGCTAGCATTTACCGGGAACCTTTGGGGCCAGTTTGCACATCAAGCAGCTCTGAGACCAGAGTCCCTCAGAGGGGGGCTCTTTCCAGTGAGCATGTCTCTGGGGTCTTCCCTTCCTTGTTCCTCACGCTTTACCCTCACCCCTAGAAGCTTTAGCTGCTGAAAGACTTCCATCCTTGAAGGACTAATACGTATGAAGCCTGCACAGTCTTAAACTTCTGAATGTCTGAGAGATTTCAGGGCTACTATGAATGACAACTTCTTTGCTACTTCACTCATACATTCATTCATTCATTCATTCATTCATTCACTGAGCTCCCTTCCCTCCATCCTTGCATCAGTGAGGACCAGGACAGCTGTGAGTCCCAGATCCACTCCTGGGGAATGTTCTGCATAAGTGCTCCCATTTCCTAGATGGAGAAGGTGAGACCGGAGGCAGGCCTTGTTCCCAGGGCGCTCACCCATGTCAGGGGGCAGGATGGGCCCCGAGGGTCCACGGGGCCGGCCCCTTGACCCTCCCAGCTGCTTCCTCCATCGTGAGCGGCACTTCCTCCTGACTTTCAGCCCCTCCGGTTATTAATAGCTTCAGAGCACAGATGCCGGTTAAGTTACAGACCCACGAGCAAACTGGGTAACTGACCAGATAAGCCCTGAAGTCCCCATCAACGCCATCACTACCACCTTGGTGAGCTCTTCTTACGAGCGGCCAGAGCAGCCCCTGCTGGCGTCAGGAAGAGCCCGGCTGGGTATGTATCCCGGCTCCCCTGGCAGGTCTCCCGTGGGACCCCAGCTGAAGTGGAAGAGAGGAGGGCTGGCTGTTCTCGTGGACGGGGCGGGGGGTGGGGGTGGGGGATGCGCAGTCTCATGAGAACACTCCCAGGACCTGCCGCCCAGCCTGGCTCTCGTCCAGCTGTGGTGCAAGGACCCTGAAGCTCTCGGGTGCACATGCTGACTGCTGCTCTAGGAGCTCAGCCAAAGCCCCGCCCTGAGGTAGGGGGAGGCTGCTGGGGGTGTCAGACCATCAGAGACCGAGGAGCTAGACACGACCCCGGAGGCCGCTCTGTCCTCTCCAACCTTCTCTCACAGAGAAGGGAGATTCAGAGAGGGACAGCGACTCACAGGCAGCCACACAGGAAGGGGCAGCAGTGCCGAGACCAGAGTCCGGGGCCCCCTTTTCCAGACCGTCAGAATTCCACCCACAGCACCAAGGAAGTCGGGGCGGCAGGGTTTGAAAAGAGCTGGGAAGAGACTCAAAACACTGGCCCATTGCCTCCTCCCCTCTCTGCAGCATAACTGGAGCAAGGAGATAGGGGTTCCCGCGACGGGGGGCCCCTCTTTTGCTTTTAGCTGCTTCTGGGGTCGATACAGGGGGGCGGAGAAGGGGCAGCACGGATCTGTTTTCCAAGGATGCACCTAGCCCAGCACCCTGGTGCCAGGCACACAGAACCCCTTCTGCAACCCAGATTATTTCTGGATTTTACCACCTGGCACTGAACAAATACAGGCAACGAGGCAAAACAAAGACCACGGGCGTGAGCGTTGTAGATATGCTCAGATACACCCACGGTGACGCAGGGGGGAAACTGAGATAAACAGAAGGTGCGGCTGACTCATCAGCTTCGGCTTGGAGTTCCTCTGGGCTTTGGGGGGGGGGGTCCTAGGGCCGTCTCCCACGGGGCTGCTCCGTCCCCCGGGGCCCACGTGGGGGGCATTGCGGGCTCAGTCACGGGCACAGCCCCGCTGACAGTCTTGAACTGAGTCTATGACTGCTAAGCTCAGCTCATCTGGGTCTCAGGGGGGACACACGTGGGAGTGGTGTGCCCGGGAGGTCTTTCCAGGATGCCCCCCTTCCTGGGGTCTGCTTCCCACTCCCCACCCCCCACTAACCCTAGGTGGAAGAGTGGACTTGCACGGTCTGGGGGCTGGGGGTCACTTACGCCAGCTGGGAGTTCCTGTATTTCTGCATGACCCCTTGGAACAGGCCCATGGGGCCCGAGGCAGGCGGGTTCTCAGGAGGCACAGTCGACCTGGAGGGTGAAGGGCAGGAGTGAAAGAGGGAAAAATACTCTGCATAAGAGAAGCGGGTCATGGCCGGAGGCAGGATCCAGGATGGAGGGATCGCAAGGGGAAAGACTGACAGACAGACACAGGGCTCTGAACCAAAGCAGATGGCCGGGTCCTCTCTGTGTGCTGGACACAGCTGCTGTGTCTCCGGATTATTTTTGGCCCTTGGAGGAAGCCCTGGGAGATTTAAATGACCATATAAGACAACAATGAGGTTAACCTCATCCCCGCCCCCACGGCCCCCTCCCCAGCCAACCCCGCAGGAGGCAGATAGGAAGCAAGGTGACATTCTTCACCAGAGAGGATGTGAGAAGAGTCAGCGGCAGGTCCCTGGATGGAAGGGGCTCAGTCTCGGGCTGGCCAGGCTGGGTCCCAACAGGGATGGGCAAGAGGTTCTTGGAGGTTGTCGGGGGGACAAGGGAGCGTGGCTGGGAAGCCAAACCAGGTCTGGACTCCCGCATCCGCCTCGCCGGGTCCTCGTTAGAGGGTCCTGCTGTCCCAGGAACACGCAGGACAGAAGTTACAGCAAAAGGCCATTGGGGGGGCCAGGGCTTGGAGTCAGACGGACACAGGTTCAAATCTAGGCTCTGGCACTCTCCGGCCCTGTGACCTCAGACAAGCTGAGCTTTTCTGGGTTTTAGTTTTCTGCATAACCCAGTGTCGGAAGCCGTGAGGCTGGAGCGAGTGAGCTCAGCTGGGGTCCAGGCACAGGGGTGCTCGGCACGCGTCTGCCACTAACTTGATCATGATTTCACTTCTCCAAGCCTCAGTTTCCCCACCCCCTTGGGCTTTGGTGAGGATGGGAGGGGTGAAAGGGGGTGTGGTGGCCACGCCACAGATCCAATTGATTGGGGTGCCATGGACACTCCAGGAGGCCTGGCCTGGTTCCCCCGCACCCCTCGGGGGTGCCCCGTGGGACTGAGGACATTGCTACGTGTGACCAGCACCCTGTGGTGTTTGCAGGTGCTGGAACTGTGACCCTGAGGAGGCCCACGCTCCTCCAAGATAGGCCAGAAACTGCAGATTTCGTGGGTGCCCTCAGCAAGGCCAGGTCGTGGTGGAGGGGGGTGGAGGCAAGGCAAAGAAGCCGGCCCACTTTGCTTTGGCCATCTCCGCGTGGGGGGACCGCCAGGCCGGCCACCTTCATTCTCCTCATTGTCACTGCCTTCCTCCGTGCTCTTCTGAGTGTTACTACTCACCTTTCCTGACCACCACCTGTGTGCGCCCATCCATCAGTCCTCTAGAGCGGGTACCAACGTCCTCACCCTTGACAGGCGGGTAAACTGAGGCTCCGGGAGGTGGGTCACTGCCCCGGGCTCGCACGCAGCTGAGCAGAGCAGAGGCCGACTCAGGTCTGTCTGCAGAGGTCCTGATGCCCCTGCCTCTTGCCTCTCCATCCTGTCTCTGGCTCTAAGGGCTCTACTCTGACCGGCCCTGCGACTTTGAGCAAGCCCCCGCCCCCCTCTGTGCCTCAGTTTCCTCATTTGTAAGATGTGGAGGCGCGACCGGACGGGGGGGTTTCCCCACTGCTTCTGTAGCTGCAGAGCCTTTGCTGAAATGTACTCACGTGGAAACTTTGCGTGTCAAACAGATCTAAGAGACCACATCCTGGGAAGGGGGCGGTTGTGCAAAGCCTGGCCCTGCCGAGGCCCCTCTCCATCCCCCGGAAAGCGGAGCATGCTGGGCAGGGTGGAAGGCGTCCTGGGGCCCAGCTCGCAGCACCACCACCACCACCACCACCACCCCCCACCCCCACTGTGTGGTCCTGACAAAGCTCTGGGTCTCTGTCTGCGCAGGATCCTGGAGTCCCAGCCACCTTCATCACTGGCCCGTGTGTTACTGCTGTCAGGATGTTTTTAGCAAGACGATAAGCGCCAATAAAAACCCATCACACCACCCTAAGACCAGGACTATCTCTGATGGCAAAATAACAACAGCAAGACGGGGACGGCGAGGCGGCTGGGGGTGACAGCTGTGGTGACGGGGATGTCCCTCACGACCGTGCAGGGCCTCGCCTCACTTCTGTCCTCCCCACCGGCTGGATGTTGTTCCCGCTTCGCAGAGGAGGAAGCAGGCAGACCGAGTCCCGCGCAACATGAGTTTCCCACTCCCTGCTCCGTCCCAAGCCTTGTGCCAGGGCCCGGGATGCAGACCATAGAGTCTCCGGGGAGGGGGGAAAGAGAGCAGGGACTCCTCCGGGAACCCTGTGGTCAGTCGTGAACTCGGCTTTAGGGGGATGGGCAGGGCAAGCGCTCAGAGCAACCGAGTGCTGAGCTGAGCCTCATGCTACATGGGGAGCCGGTCCGGTCAAGGCTGCGGGCCCCACTTCCCCTCAGCCCCGAGGCAGGGGGGGAATTCCCAGCAGAGAAAACCACCGGGGTTAGTCATCAGAGGTAAGAGAAACCTGGCAGGATGTGGGCACAGGTCATGCCCTGGAAGAGGCCCAGGTAGGGCCCCTGTCCTTCACGTAGGCGGCAGCTCTGGGGGTCAGGAGTACAGCACTGTCACCAAACGTCCTGGCCCCTACTCCAGACACGGGTCAGGCTCAGGGAGAGTGGGGACCTGGGCTGCAATGACAAGGCTCCCCAACTTCTCCGAGAGCTGACAACCCCAGGGAGGGCATTAAATTCGGCTGGACCCGGCTGAACACCGGTGGCTCAAACCAGAGGTTCAAAGAAGTTTGCTTCCTCCAGCCTACTTCGTGAACTCCTATTCATCCTGCAAAACTCACCTGCTTGACTAAGGGAATCGACCCTCTCTGTGTCCTTCTGAAACTGAGGCAAGCCTCTTTGCCGCGGCCTTCCTGTTGGGCCATTGTGTACATCTGGGACCCTTGTTAGACTGCAAACTTGGGGAGGAGAGGGACGAGGCCTGATTCACTTCCAGGTGCCAGGAAGGCACCTGGCACCTCCTAAGAGCACGGTCAGTGTGGGTGGTTTGATTTGAATCCTCTGCAGCCTGTGCACACATCAACCCAAACAAATTTCTACTTTATGCTTTCCTCCATTGTCGTCTTAGAAATGTAACCTTAAAAACACGCAGAGGGGCGCCTGGGTGGCGCAGTCGGTTAAGCGTCCGACTTCAGCCAGGTCACGATCTCACGGTCCGTGAGTTCGAGCCCCACGTCGGGCTCTGGGCTGATGGCTCGGAGCCTGGAGCCTGTTTCCGATTCTGTGTCTCCCTCTCTCTCTCTCCCTCCCCCGTTCATGCTCTGTCTCTCTGTCCCAAAAAATAAAATAAACGTTGAAAAAAAAAATTTTTTTAATAAAAAAAAAAAAAAACACGCAGAAGTTTAAAGACTGGGAAGACCCAGATTCCTGGGCCCACTGTGGGCTGGTCCATCATCGTAACCTTGGGCTCTCTGGTTCATGGCTGCATGAACCCTACTTCTCCATGGGATGGGAAGTTGGGTCTGCCTTTCAGGGAGCCCTCAGGGGGCCAAAGTTCAGCAGATGATCCCTATGCATGTTTCTGACTTCATCCCTTACATCGTGGTGGGAGAGAAGCAAATTGGAAAAAAATGGCTTTAGAAGGGACGTTATCTTTTCTCTGGGATGTGGATCTGGCTTTCATTTCTAGGACCCCGAAGTCTCAGTTGACCTTTGCGTCCACAGTCGCCATTTTGGTCACAAGGTGAAAACAATAAATTATATTTATAGAGCATTTTATTGGTTTTGAAATGCAGTTATTTGCCTCAAAACATTTCTTGGGCACCTACAACAATCTAGGCCCTTTGCCGGGCATTGAGGATACCAAAGTAGGCGATATCTGCTCCCTGTCCCCAAAGAGGTTCTATAGTATAGTTGGGGACACTCTCAGGAGTCCAGATAATGCCTTCCTATAGTGACGCAAAAGCTTGTCCATGAAACAGAGGCGGTCATGACGTGGGCGCTCTGGGTGCTCAGAGAGGAGGTGGGGGAAGGTCAACTCAAGCCGGGAGATGTGAAGAAGGTGCCATTTTATTTGCTTTTCATAAGAACACTGCATGTCGGCTAGGCAAGTTTTTGTTATTACCATTTTAAGGATAGGATTGTTGGGACTCAGAAAGGTTAAGTAACTTGCCTAAGGTCACACAGCCAGTATGTAACAGAAGAAGGATTTGAACCTCCAAACCCACTTCTCTTTCCACTCTACTCTGCTACCTTTCTATACATTCCTTTATTCACCCAATAGTCGCTCACAGACAGCCATTTGGTGGCTGCTATGGGCCAAGAGCTGTGTGCTAGACAAGAGGTTTTGCAGGAAGGAAGATGAGTGAGGCCCCTGCCCTCGTGGCCGAAACAAGTACAAGGAAACTGTAAGTCATAGTCGGGGCGATGAAGGAAACAGCCAAGGGAGGGAGTAAGGGGGAGACCTGTTTGACCTGGAAGGGTGATCAGGCAGGATTTGCTGAGGAGGTGACCTTCCATTGAGAAGGAGCCAGCCATGTGGAGCCCCGGGACATGTATGATGTCCTGTCCCGACACCTGCTCTGGGCTTTGGATGGCGAGTCTGCTATTTGGGGATAAAAGGATTCTACTGGGTCCTGTGCTTCTTGAAATGCCATGTCTGGGAATGTGGGCACAAACCAGCGTGTCTCTCGCCATTGGGGACCCTGAAACTCTGTGGGTAGGAGGTGGCTGTAATGAGACCCAAACCCCACTTCAAAGCAGAGGAAGGAGAGGCACGGAAAGAGACCTTTGCAGGATGGGCAGAGCTGGTTAAGCGTCCGAGCGGCAGAGCGGGACAGACGTCGGTTCTGTTCCTGGTCCTGCTGTGCGCACGTTTATAACATCGAGCCCAGAAATGTCCACCTTGCGCAGCTTTTGGAAGGATTAGCTGAAAGGCTGTGTGCTGGGCGCATGGAAAGCACTCAGTGTGCATCTGGGGCGGGGCGGGGGTTGGGGGAGGCATGGGCTTCCCCAGCAGGACCCAAGCCTGCCCGTCTTCCAGAGATGAAAGGGCAGAGCTGAATCTGAGAGATTTCAGCTCCCATCAGGAGTGAGAAGGTGCAGGGTGAATCCCCTCCCCTGTATTACTTGTGCCTGGAACTTAGGTGATGGCTGTGCGACCCTGGGTAAGTCATTTCCCTTCCTCTGTGAGAGCTTTTGTCTCAGGAGGCTGGATAAGGGTTTGTGTCCCATGGTGGGTCTGTCCTTCCTTGCCCACCAGAGGAAAGAGGAGGTCAGGGTCCGGACCCCACGAGCCCACTCCATTCTAACGTTTGTAAGTGTCCCCAGGAGGCCGGGGGGTGGGGCCCCCCCACACTGGGGAGAAGGCTGCAGATACCCCAGGGGATGTTCTGGTCTGACTTAGGATGAACCAGCCGGAACAGGAACCAGGGCCTCCCAGAGCACCGGCCATGAAGTCACTTCTGTTTCTAAGGCTGGGTTCCAGAATGGGACACCCTCAAGGTGCAGCCCAGTAACCTGGTGCCTCCTACTCCTTCCCGCCGCCCAAGGAGGCTGCCCATCTTCCCCCTTAGAAGGGGTTCCTCGGTGTAGGGCAGCCCGAGTCTTTGCCCAATCTGCCTGGCAGAGGAGGTCCAGCCTCAGCAAGGGCCAAAGTCACTTTGGGGAGCGCCTGGTGGCTATCATCAGGACAGGGCTGGGATGTCCCACCACCCACCTTTAACCCTGTCACCTGAGACTGGATATTTGTTGCTCAGAGAGCTTACGGGACTTGCCCAAGGCCACACAGAAAGTCAGCTGGCTGCTGGAGACAATGAGATTTTTTTTTTTTTTTTTTTTTAAGTAGGCTCCATGCCCAACCAGGGGCTCGAACTCACGACCCTGAGAGATTTGAGGCCCATGTCCTGAGGCCACAGAACATAACTATTCCACCCACCACCACCCCCCCAAATACGGACTTGACCTAGATTCAGTGAGGAACAGAGCATTTTTAAACACAGCTTTCCTTCCTAAAAGCATCTTAAGATCCAATGCTTGATTACCTCTCTGGTTCCCACCTCCTGCAAAGAAGGTACCCTCTAGACCTGTGCTGCCCACATGTGGCTGGTGAGCCGTGGCGATGCGGCTAGCCTGAACTGAGATGGTCTGTGAGGGCAAAGCGCACACTGGATTCCAAAGACTTGGTAGGACAAAGAGAACGTAAAAGTCTCCTTCGTAATTTTCCTATTGAGGATACGTGGCAATGATAATATTTTCCACCTAAATTGATTTCACCTCTTTGTCTTTCTGTTTGTAGTGTGGCTGTTAGGAGATTCAGAATTGCCTGTGTGGAACTTCGGGGGTGGCTCCCATCATATTTCTACGGTGCTGCCCCAGAAGGTCCTGCCATTGAGGTCCTGCTGAGACAGGGGAGCCAGAGCCAAGGAGGAATGGGTGACTTTGCCGGGCAAATGTCCCTCGCTTCTCAGACGTGTTTTCCCAGGAAGACTGCATCGGTAAGGTGGGGAGCTCTGCCCAGGACGCAGAACATCAACCCCACCGCATTCACATATAAAGCCAGTGGTACAAAGCCGAGCCATGATCTTTGGAACCGGATCGTTCCAGTCTCCGCAACACCATCTACTAGCTGTGCAACCTGGGACTAGTTACCAGCCCTGAGCTTCCGCGTCCTCGTTTATAAAATGGGAATATAACAGAGAGCCTCCTGGAAGGTCTTTAAGAGGGTTAAATGAGGCGAAGCGAGTATAGCGCCTACTAGAGTGCCTGGCCTGTCAAACCTCGGTAAGTTTCGATAACAAACGTGAGTCTTTAAGCTGTAAAAAGGTACCCTACAGACCGAGGCTTTGGTCTTGGGTTAGCAGCGTTTGGGATCTGCACCTCACGGGTATCCTAGTTGGCTTCTCCTCGCTCACCTGGTCCATGGGTAGAAATGGGCAGGTTGGCGGTTGGCTCGTGTGGACACAGTGGCCTCAGCCGTGGTTGGGCCCCGAGTCTTGTCAGCCAGGCTCTGCTCAATGGCCATCTGGACCAGCTCGTCCTCGCTCAGGCTGCTATACAGGCTGTATTCCTCATTCCCGATGGTACGCTGTCCGCCCCGAGCGCTGATCTCCATGGTCATTCTCTTCTGCCTCTCACCCCGGCCTCCAGAAGAGGCACTCCGAGGGGAGGAGAAAGCAGTAAGTCAGAAAGCCCTGTGACGAGACCGAAACCATCCTGGTCACTAACAGCTTGGCAAGAGAGTTATGTTTACCAGCAGGGAAGGCTGTGCTTTCCTCTGGCAAGCTCACGATCATTGTTTAGCTATTCATTTTGTCACGTGATCCACTCAAACATCCATTCAGCTCCCCATCTCTCCATCCACTCGTCTGCTCATCAACACACCCACCTGTCTAGCCATCCATCCGCTCGTTCGCCCATCTGCCCGTCGATTCATTCTCCCGTGCAGCCATCTGTCCACCCACCTACTCATTTACCCATCTACATCTGTCCATTCATCCAACCGCCTAATCATCCATCCAACCGATCGTGACCCGTCCCCTGATCTATCTGTCCACCTACCTGTCCATGTATCCACCCACCTTCCCATTCACCCGCTCTTACATCTCTCTATGCAACCAACCATCCGCTTGCCCACCATTCATTTTTCCGTCCCAGACAGCTTGTCTACACGTGCTTCACTGACAGGGTATTTATTGAGCACCTGCTCCGTGTCAGGTGTGCCTCTAAGCGCTGGCGATATAACAATGATGCCCACGGACAAAAATCCCTGCCGTCACCGAGATTACACAACACTGTCTATGTTCCTTCCTTCCAACAGCCTCCCATTCCAGCACGTCTCCTGGTCTCTGTGCTGGGCCGGGGCTGAGAACGTTAGAGATCAATCAGACATGGGCCTGCCCCTTGGGTCCGCAGGACCTAGTTAAAATCAATCATTAAAACGATTTGCCCTGTGAATTCCAAGGACTCTCTTCTTGAAAGAAATTGCCTCGGGGAGAAGTGGACTTTGGTTGAATCAACTCATTTTCGGAAATAAAGTCAAATCAACGAAGCCTGCTTTCTGTTTTGACTGGCGAACAGGCAGTGTGACCGTGGGTCAGTAGTTCTCAGCCCTGGCGGAACATTAGAACCCATGAGGCCGTTTGAAAACCACCCCAAATACCAGTGCTATAATTTGGTGTGTTTAGCAAATATTCACTCCCCGCTCCCCGGAGGCAAGGGTATCCCTGTTCCCTTCCCCGCTGAGATCGGGCTTGGCCCCGTGACTTCCTCTGGCCCATGAACGTTGGTAAACCTGAAAAAGCGGCTACTGACGTGTGCACGTGCAGTGGGGTCTGTGTCGCCCCGGAGCCGCTGCCCGTTAGCCGGGCCCCAGAGTGGACCTACTTGGGGCAGCCTGAGCCCAACCCGCACAGGGGAGCCCCCCCCAGCCGAGACTGCAACCGGAAGCCCACGTCAGCCCAGCTGCAGTGACCCGCAGACCCACAGCATGAGAATAAGTGCTGAGTTGGGGTGCTTCGTGACACAGCATCCTTGGGGCTCCAGCTAACCGATGCCCAAGGGTATCCAAGTGGCCGAGAACCAGATGTAAGGATGCCGGACTTCCCACATGTTTGGGAGGCCGTTCAGATTAAGATCCTAATACAACACCACTGTCTACCCAACAGAATGGCCCACATGGAAAAGATGTGCAATAGCAAGGGTTGGGGGGTGGGGGCGGGGCACGTGAAGCGACCGGATCACCCACCACCATTGGTAGGAGTATCAGATGGTAAAAAGCCTTTTGGAAAATTGACGGCATTTGCCAAAGCTGAACAGACGCATCCGGTGACCCCCAAATTCCAGTCCCAGCTCTAGGGTCAAAAGAACCATGTACATGTATTCACCATAAAACAAGCCCCAAAATATTCATAGCAGTGCCATTCATAAGAAAACTGAGTGGAAACTACCTAAGTGTCTCTGAACATTTGAATGGGTTGAGTGTTGAATGGGTGACCGCGTTGGGGTGTATTCGCGTGATGCACCAACAAGATAGACAAACCACCACTCCACACAATGGGACGATTCTTACAAAGCATAGCGAGCGAGAGAAGTTGGATCATAAAGAGCATCTATCCATGACTCGTTTATACCAAGTGGCAGCACAGGAAGACTAAACTGTGGTGACAGGAGTCACAATGGTGACCTTTGGTGGTTACTAACTGGGAAGACATATGGGCCAGACTTCTGGGGAGCCAACCACACCGTATTTCTTTTTTTTTTTTTTTAATTTTATTTTAAAGTTTATTTATTTTTGACAGTGAGACAGAAAGAGAGACAGAGACAGAGCATGAGCAGAGGAGGGGCAGAGAGAGAGGGAGACACAGAATCTGAAGCAGGCTCCAGGCTCCGAGCTGTCAGCACAGAGCCCGACGCGGGGCTCGAACTCACAGACTGCGAGATCATGACCTGAGCCAAAGTCGGACGCTCAACCGACTGAGCCACCCAGGCACCCCTGGTATTTCTTGAGCTAAGTGGCAACATGGTTGGTCGGTTCTCTTTGCGAGGAACCTGTTCAAGCGTGATCTTTATTTACACACCTCTGTGAGCACATCATACTGCAATAACACATCTACTTAAAAAGTAGGGGTGCCTGGCTGGCTCTAGTCGGTCCAGAACACGCGACTCTGGATCTCGGGGTCGTGAGTTCAAGCCCCATGTTGGGCATGGAGCCTATTGGAAAGGGATAATAACAATTTTAAAAAAGAATAAAAAAGTAAAATCATTAAAAAGTATACAAACTAGGTTTTAAAGAGTATTGGTGCTTGGGACCCCCTGTCTCAGACCAATGAAGTCAGAATCTCTGGGAGTGTGGCCCAGGGATGACACCTCTATTGAAAAGCTCCACAGGTGACTGGAAACCACCACTTAGGAGAAAAACTGAAGAATAAAGAATAAAGCAGGAGGGGCGCCTGGATGGCTCAGTCGGTTGAGCGGCCGACTTCAGCTCAGGTCACGATCTCACGGTCCGTGAGTTCGAGCCCCGTGTCGGGCTCTGGGCTGACCGCTCGGAGCCTGGAGCCTGTTTCGGATTCTGTGTCTCCTTCTCTCTGACCCTCCCCCGTTCATGCTCTGTCTCTCTCTGTCTCAAAAATAAATAAACATTAAAAAAATTTAAAAAAAATAACCCTGATATTGATAGATACCCTTCTAATTCTGGTAACAGCCCTGAGGGTCACAACGACTGCTCCATCCGGCACTAGCAAAGTTATTATTAAGCAGGTCTGGGCTTTTCAAGCACAGCTAGAGGAGGCTGCAGGTCTGAAGACAGCAGCAGGTTCGCGAGCGAGCGGCACACAGGCATTTGGGAAAAATGACTCTGTGCCCTGCCTCAGTCTCGCTGGTATTCATTCGCCTCTGTCTGCCTCTCTCCACCCGTCCTGGCTGGCTCAGGCCTGGATCTCCTCCTGCCTGCCTCGGCAGCGGCCTTCACGGCGGTGTCCCAGCCCCACCCACCCACCGTCCCCTCTGAGGACCCACACCCCAGACCTCACCGAGTCCCTCCTCTACCTGCACCTGTTGCCCGGGACTTCCAGCCCTTTGAATCCATTTCTTACTCTCCCTGCGCCCATTCCCCCAGCACACCTGACCTTCCAGGTAAGGCGAAGACGCACCTTTCCCCCAACCCACCTGCGGCTCCCACCCCAGCGCCCTTGCTTGGGCTGTGCCGACTCATCTTCCACCTTTCTGCACTCCTCAGGATCCCTTCTCACTCCTCAAGGCCCAGATCGAGTGTGCCTCTTCTTCCAGGATGCCTGCCTAGTTTCTTCCAAGAAGTATTCTGCTGCTACAACTTCTCCCTCTGGGCTGTGGTCAGTAGTTCACGTGTGGACCTGACCTTGGGTCCCCTTCCCGAGGCCATGGGAAGAGAATGCCTGGTTAAAGTTTACTGCACCCTCATGACCGCCTACCCAACAGCCAGTTCCCCCGTCTCCTCTGACAGCAGAACAACAGACAACAGAGCAGTGCCCGAGCAGAACTCTTCAGACAACAGAGTGCCCTTTCCCATGGATGAATCATGATTATTCCAAGCCAGTTGGAATGATCTCACCCCCTTGGCCAGTGACTCGTTTAGGGTGGATCTATAGCCTAGCTTTGTCCAAAGACACATAAAGAAAATTCTGCTGGGGCCTCCTAGAAAGAACTTCATCTTCCTAATAAAAGAGACAGCGGTGGGGAAAATAACTCCTCACCCACACCCCTGCTTTGTGTTTGGAGGACTTGATGCTTGGAGCAGCGGCAACCATCTTGTAACCATGAGGGGAAAAGTGCCGGTACCATGAGTTTGACAGAGTGAACGTTGTTAGGTCTTCTGGGTCCTTCATGATATTGTTGACCTCCTGAACCAATGCTGGTCTGCCCTCTCTGGCTTGATAGGTAGAGACTGAAGATCCTTCTGCTTTAAGCAAGTGTTAGTTGGGCTTTTTTTTTATGCAGTCAAAATCATCTTAAAGTATGGTTCTCAGGTCTGGCCAAGAGTCTTGAAAACATGCCAAGGCCCTGGTCTCACTCGAGATGGATGGACTCAAAGCCTCCAGGGCTGGGGCCCAAGCACTGCAATGTTCCAGGCTTCCCTAACGATTGTAGTGCGTAGCCAGGGCTGAGAACCCTTTTCTCGATCAACATGTCAGGTGGCCATGCTGGTTTTCCACACTAGAGGAGGGGAAGGGACATTGTGACCTCAGAATCATTTTGTGCCTGATGTTTGGGATGTTGATTTTTTGTAGCAGCATCAACATTAGTTTTGTGTATCGTAAAAATAGCCAAAGACGGGGAATCAAGAGATTTAGGTTCACATAACAACTGACTGTGAGCACCTCTCTTCTTCTCTCTGGCCTTCGATTTTTCCACCTGTTAAATATCAGGATGGCCTAGAGTGCGTCCTCTGATCCTCTGGTCCCCACAGGGGCGCTGTGCAACCATGTGGGTCCCCAGCCCAGCTGACCCAGGCGCCCTGCTTCCCTGTGCCTGAGGTCTGGGTGGGCCCAGCTCACCTTCGGGAGGGTGGGGAATGGGCTCTGCCCAGTGAGAGGTGACCCCCTTGGCTGCCCCAGGGCCAGGGTCAGGCTTCGACCCACCCCGACCTGGCACAAGGCAGGAATCAGCACATGTGGTGCTACACTGACTGGAAGGGCTGGTGCCCAGCACCTGGCCGGGCATCGTCGTGCCCCCATCTGAGGGCATCTGCTCCAGGCCAGGTTGACAAGGGGGAAGACACTGGAGAGAGACAGAGACCTGGGTTATAGTAGCCATGTTGATACTAGAGTGCTGTGTGACCTTGGCCAAGTCCCTGCCCCTCTCTGGGCCTCAGTTTCCCATTGCAAACAGAGAGTTTTGGGTTTCCAAGTGCTGTTCTGGTTCTTTAGCCTCTACAACTCAGTGAGACATTTGGTTTGTGTTTGTGCTATTAAACCCCAAACTCCCTGTCCCCAAGGGTCCCCTATGGCCACCTTAACAGGTCTACCATATGCAAAGAGCTTAGCGTTAGTCATGAGGAAATAAGGAACCCGGTGGTAGGGGAAGGGTCTCAGATCCGGATGTCAGAAGCCCCAGGTCTAGTTTCAATTTGCAACTTACTAGCCGTGTGACCTTCTTTAAATCACTTCCCCTTGCTGGGCCTTAGTTCCTTTATCAGTAACAATGGGAATGAGACCACCCACTTCACCACGTTCTAGAAGCCGATGCCTGTGCGGGGGCAGTGTCTGGGTAGGAGGCCCAGCAAGCAGTCGACAGGACCCCCTCCCGCAGCCATTGGCCCTGCAGCCTGGCATGAGCTGATCAGAGGCGTAAGGACAGCACCCAGCTCCTGGGCCCCTTTCCTGACCAGACGCCTGTGGGAGGAGCCAGGTAACCATGACCTGGACCTGTCAGTCCCCTACAGCCAATTCCAGACTCCCCCCCCCAACAGGTGTGGCCCAGACCCTCCCCAACAGGTCTGGTGGCATCCAGAGACTTGTCAGTTATTTCATGGCATTGTCCTGACAACAGCTCTAGAAAGTAGGAACGTCTTCCCTCGGCTTGACGTTAATTCTTCTATACCTCCACTCCTTCTGAAAGGACTTGATGCCCCTGTGTGGTTGCTCCCATTTTACAGATGAGGCCGTTGAGGTTCAGGAAGGGGAAGGAAAAGGTTCACACAAGGAAGGACAGATAGCTGGAAAGCTGGGATTTGGAGCTCCGGTGTTCCAGGGACGCCATCCAAGTAACCAGCACGCGCATCGGCTCGGACCAGGCGGGGGTAACACTGCCATCGTCCTCCAGCCAGGATGCCTGACCTACTCCGGGGCAGGGAGCCCGCATCAGGCCCTGGACCTACCCAGAGGAAGGTGCACACCGACAGGCGAGGTAGACAATGGCCTTGAAGGGACCCCGAGGGAGAGGGTCTCAGCCCCGGAGAGCTTCAGGAGGGGACTCTGCAGCCCTGGGCCTAAGCAGTTACAGGCCCGGGATGCCTGCCAGGGACACTGGGGTCTGTCTCCTGGCGGAGGAGGTGGGGGTGGGGGGTGGAGGCGGCTGGCGCTGCTCGGTCTCAGCGGCAGGGGCAGTTATAAAGCAGCCTGTGGGGTCAGCTTGACCAGATTCAAGTCACAGCCTTGCCAGTGATTAGCTGTGTGATCCCTTAGAATCCCGAGCTCTCTGTCCATAAAACGGACTTAATAAGAGTGCCTATGTCATGTCAGAGAGAGGGACACTGATCCTGGGAGATGCCCTGTCCCTCTTCTGGCCTCAGTTTCCTTTCTCTGCCTGCTGCCTAGCTTGATTTCTGAGGCTTCTGCCCAGGGCTGCGCCACCTTCTGGGCCTGAGTCCTGGAGAGAGGCCAGCCTTCCCTCGGGACCTTTTGGGAGGCTGGTTGGGATAACAAATAGCCCCCTTTCCCAGAGAAAGCAGGAGGCAGGTGGTTTTACCCGGGGAAGCGAGGGGCCTGCAGAGGGAGGGGAGTTCAAGGGCAGCCGGTCCAAGACCAGCTTGGAAAGGAGAGACCAGGGCCACCCCTGGGGCCTCCGGGGGCCCCTCTCTTGCCCCCTTTGCAGCACCCCAAACATTGGCTCCAGTGGAGCTCTCTCTCCAGGTGGCATCTGTAAAATGGGACAACAGCGACTCTGAAGGTTCCTTGACTTAGCACACGCAAAGCACTCTGAGCAGCACCCGGCCCATCCATAGTCAGTGTTCCTCTAAGCTGGGCCTCAGCTTCTCCATCTGTGAAATGGGCACACAGACGTGGGCCCTTGCAGGGCTGTGCTGAGGATGAAACAATAGCATTTACAAAGTGGTTCTTCTTGCCCTCAGTCCCTTCCCTCCCACAGATCCCAGCTCGCTGCCAGCCAGGGGCTGCCTGGGCCGTGGCTCCGGAGCGGAGGGTAGGGTCCCGGGGCTGTTGGGAGCTGCGGTGGGAGGAGTGGCTCCGTCGGTGTCTTATCGGAAAACTGGTGACGGGGGCGTGGCTGGGAGGGCATGGGCCAAGGAGGGGAACTGGCAGCCATCATCCAGCACCCCAGGCTGCCTCTCAACCAGGGACCGGGGTCAGGAGTATGAACGGGGCAAGCCACTTCCAGACGTGAGGCTGTTCGTAGACCGAACCCTGCGCATCCACCTTCCCGGCCCTTCCCTGCCTGTCACATGGCCAGCCGTCCTTCCAGATGCCGTTCGAGCATCTCTTCCACCAGGAAGCCTCCCTGATCTGATGTCTGAGGCATCCAGAGCTGCCTCCATTGCTCTAATGGCCTGCTCTGGGCCTATCTCCCCATAGAATCCAGAAACTTCCAAATTGCATGACTCTATCACATTCGTGTCATGACCCCAGGACGTAACCCAAGGCCAGATGCACAGTAGATGTTTATTAAATGCTGGATGAATGAATGAATGAATGAATGAGTCAAACCTTGGAAGCAGAGCTGTTGTCAAGATCACTGCACCGGCAGGTGGTGCAGCCACGGGTGTCCCACGGCCCGGGTTCAGCCCTGGCCCTGCCACCTATTGGCTGTGCGATGGGGAGCAGGTTACTTCCCCCACCCCGGGGACCTCACTTGGCCCATCTGTAAAATGGAGATAATCAGAGCATACAGCCCCTGGAAGCGTCATCAGACGAAATGAGGTAACGTGTATACATGCGGAGAATAGCACTTGGCACGCAGCCAGTGGCCCAGGAAAATCGTCTAATGTCATTCAATGGCTCCCAAGATGCTGTGACTCTCTGCTCTGACTCATCCCTGCTGGGACGACGTTCGCTTGGACCTCGTTCCCAGTTGGCAGTTTCCAAGGAGGCGCCTTCTGAGGGGCTTGGATTCTCCTACGCCGTCCTCCATTTAAAAAGAGCGACAGCAACAGCGAGCCAGCCTTCTCTTGACAGCTGTGGTCGGGAGGTAAAGCTGTGGCTGTGGCTGTGGCCGCCGACCGGGTGGCTGGGTCAGTGATGGGGTCAGCACCCAGGCTGGATTCTGTCCCCTCATTGCAAATCCTCTGCTCCCCAGGGTCCCTCCTGCCCCCTCCACTCTTCCTGCTCGCGTCACCCGCTGTCCTAGGAGCTTCGGGAAGGAGTCACAACCTGTTCCACTCTCCTCTCAGTCGCGGGTTTGAATTTATACACGAGGCGACAGCCTACAAATGACAGGTGTGGCATAAGTATTCCTCAGTGTCCACAAGCGTCTCTCAGGTGTGAGAGGGGCGTGTTCACCATTCGGTTTAGCTCGTACACAGCACACTGTCGCGTACATCTGTCACTGCAGATCGCAATGTGTGTTTGCGAAACCACCCCCTAATGCCTTCCCCTGCAGTTAATTTATGGTCTCACACACGTTGTGAGTTTGAGCCACCTGATAAATCTGTGATGAGTATTGTTGTTCCCATTCTACAGATGAGGAAACAGAGGCACATCAGGGAGAAACTGACAAGGAAGAGACGAAAGCCTACAGCATCAGACTTGACCGTTGTCCTCCCCCCATGTAGCCGACAGCAGCATCCCTCTGTTCTGTGGGTTTGAGGAAAGGCCGGAGTCACACTGAAGGCCGCATGTATGTAATCAGAAGGTCTATGTGTATATGTGTACATGGGGATATGTGCACATCTATCTTACAAGCGTATACGGTATATGTCATACATAATCTACCCATCTGCCAATTGCAAAAGTTTCAGTTTCTTGCAAAGATCACATGAGCCTCAGCCCGAGGCAATCCTGACGGCCCGGGGCCATGCGAGGAAGCGGGGACTTGGCCCCCAGGGTCTTTGACCCCACTCCATGCAAAGCCCAGTAAGTTTCTGTCAAAACCTCTCTCTCCCATCTGCCATTCCGTCAGGCTGTAGAGGGTTCTAGAAAATCCAGACACACTTCTAGCTTGGGGGCTCATGGCTGTAAATCATTCAAATGTTCTCTCCCCTTCCTGGGTCCTACTGCTTGAAAAACTAAATCATAAAGGGAGCTGGTATTTGTGGTCCACTGCACCATTTGACCTTCCCAGTACCTGGTGGGGTGGGGTAGCGCTCTTCCCATAGTGCAGAAGGGAAGACTGAGGCCTGGGTCGCAATTGGCCCAGTGGGTTGAGAACTGGCCTCCCTGCCCTTCTTTCTCATAGGACCCTCTGACAATGAGTATTCAGGGCATCGGCCAGGGGTCACTTACTCTGCAAGTTTCTGCTGGGGGTGAGCCAGCCCTGAGGAGATGGGGAGTGGAATCCAGGCCACTTTGCTTGGGGCCCCAGGAGGGGCTCAGGTCAAAGCCCTAGGGTAGGTTTCTGCAGTGGGGCAGTGTTGACAGGCCTCTGGCTGCTGGCTCTCGGGCCTCACAGCTGCTGGGGACTCTGAGCCTTTTGTCCAGACTCTTAAAGATTCTAAGAAGTCCCTCCCAGCTCTGCTAATCCCCGACCCTTTGATGCAGTTTACAAGCCCCTGGCTTCCCTCAGGCCAGGACTTTTAGGCTTCCAAGGTTGGGCCAGGATTGCTGGAAGTTACCAAGGGGAACTGCTTGAGGGGGGGGGGGGGGGGCGGCAGGTCTCCCCCACCCCCACCATACAGGCTGTCTCCCCATTGTAAGGAGGGGAAGCTGAGGCTGAGATAGGGGTGGGCACTGGCCCAAGGTCACCCAGGTAGGAGGTGATGACCAGAGATTTGAACCCGTCCAAAGCTGGCTCTGTTCCCGCTCAGCCATGCCACCCGGCTCTGCCCATCTGATGGGCCAGGGAGACCAGGGCCCCGTCTGGTCTGGAGGTAAGCGCCCTTTGCTGACCTCACTCTGTGAGGATCTCTGACAACCAGTCTTGGGGGTTTATTTATTTATTGGTGTACATTGAGGAAGCCACCCAAAGCAGGAGGAAAGAGGGTGAGGAGAGAGGGAAGTAGGAAAAACAATGGAAAAAAATTTTTTTTGTTTGTGGGTGGAAAACCATCTGTTTTCCAAGGAAAAGCATTAATTCCACACAGACCCAAAGATCCACAATCTGAGGCAGCGCCGTGAGCACCAGCTTAGAGGAGCATCAACGAAGGCCAGGTTTCCATTTTATTTCTTTGGGCCCCAAGCTTGAACCTCCGGGCCCTTCGGCCACCTTTGCCTCAGTCTCCCAGACGGAAGGCTCTTCCCTCACCTGCTGGCCCTGCAGGGGGCTGGCCCTAGCCCCCTCCGCACGTCTCCTGACCCATCTTCCTGTCCCTCTCCTACTGCAGCCAGACCCACCAGTGGGGCTCAGCTGCAAACAGGTCTGGGTGCTGGATTCCAGGCCCCAACCCAGTTTCTGCCCAGGATTCAGCAAATGCCAGGCCCTGCCATCTGTGCCGCCAGCCTGGGGGGTGGGGGAGGGGGCCTTCGGTCCAGGTCTGAGACTCCAACAGCCACCGCCCCTGCCCTTCTGCAACCCAAGTGCTGCCTTGCCCAGCCTGGTCCTGGGCAGCAGGAGAACATAAGCCCTCACCTTGGCCCCGGGGGGGCAGGGGGCTCTGGAAACCCTAGCTCCAGTCTGCACATTGGGAAGGCTCAGCGGGGCAGGAGGGCCCTCCCAGACCCCCTCCTCACCTGGATCCAACCGCAGTACTGCCTGGAAATCTTTGAATCAGGGTCTCACCAAAGTCTTTCTCCTTTCTGTTTTTCGCTCCCCACCCCCACTGCCTTTATTGAAATCTTTTTCTTCTTCTCTCTGTTTGCCTGCTTTTCCTCTTTTTCTACCCCTCTCCTTTGTGTCCCTTTCTTTAAAAAATCAGGCAAGTTAAGAGCCAATTATATTCCTGGGCATTAATTAGTCCAAAAGAAGGTGCTAAGGATAAAAGGTAAAAATACAAACCAGTCCTGCGACCGGCCACCTCCTCTGGGCAGCCTGACCCTCTGTAGCTCAGAAATGGAAGGACATTGGGCGGGTCCAGAGATATTTTTGTGACTCCTTCGGGAAAACTCTCTTGGATCTAGCCTGTCCACAATATACAGGGACCTTATGATGCCTTGACTGTGCCAGGGGCGGGTCTGTTTACCACGGTGCTGGGCCCCAGGGAGGCCGTGGCTTTGAATGTGAACCCTGGAGGCCAAGAGGCCAGGGTTTGATCCCGAACTTAACACCTCCTAGCTGTCTGGCCCCAGGCAAGACCCTTAACCTCTCAGAACCTCAGTTTCCACATCTGGAAAATGGGAGTCATGATCACCTCTAACTCAGGATGCCCTTGAGAAGCATCAATAAGAGAAATCACCTCAAGCACTGGGCCGTGTCTGATGAATTGCTCGCGGATATTGATTGCCATGTTATTCGTCATGAGGTCACGCGAGTGGGGGCAGTGGAGGACCCGGGGCACTCAGGGCCTGACCTGTTTGTGCAAGAATGGATGATGCAAACGAGAACAGCGCCAGGTGGGGGCCACCGCCAGCTCCCGGAGGAGGCCGAGCTGTAAACAGGCCTGCCACCAGCTGTCGGGACCCATCCAACTGTTTTGGAAGTGACTGGGGCATCTGCCTGGGGCTGCCTCACCCCTGCTCTACCCCAGGCCTCGGATGCCGAGGGCAGGGGCCGTGGCTGCTCTTCTGGCCCCAGCTGGCTCTTCCCCGGGGCCCCAGGAGCTCTCTCCACCCCTGCCTTACTTACACCCCAGCTTTCCCTTATGGGCGGAGAGTCCTGCTACCCTCTGCAGGGGGGTGGCCCCTGCCCTGCCTGCTGTCTCCGTCATTTACCTGTCCTCCCTAAGGAGCGCTGCCCCTCTTCTTCCTCATTCCCCTCCATTCCCCTGGCTTCCCGAGGAGCTACCTAAAGTCAGATCGCACCTGAACCCCCTTTGCTCCAACGCAATCAGCAAACGTGCCATCTTCCCGCCGGGCCAGGGGTATCTGCATCTCCCTCTGGCTTCCCTCCCCACCACGCCAGTGTTGCCCACTTCTTGAGCCTTTGTTGTAGCCGCTTGGCACTTCCCGACACCCCAGACCCACCCTGACTTGTCTGCCTTTGCCCCAGCTACCCCTCCACCTGGAGGTCCCTCACCCTGTCCTTCTGCCTGGTGACATCCATCCAGCCATCTTTTCAAAAGCTGTCCCCTCCCTGCATATGTCCTTGTACACACACACACACACACACACACACGGCACTCTAGCGTCTCTGCATTCCCTCAGCGCTCTGTTAAATCTCACAAAGCATTTCTCATTCTCTACATGGTGTCAGTCTCTGTTTGCAGACTGGATTTCCTCTCGTAAGCCCCGAGCAGCTTGGAGACACAGCTCACCGCACCGGGCTGCTATCGCCCCACAAAACTGTGCACACAGAGGCACGCCATGGACGTACGTGACACTGATGCCCCCATGCATAAAAATAGCTATCTATTCACCTGACCTGAAAGCCTTTCTGAAAGTCACTTGTCCCCCCCCCCCCCCCGGATACTGCCCAAGGCCTACGGAACCCACAATAGCAACACCGATAACCCCATTTCATTTCCACTTCCAGAAGTGCACCTCAGAGTGAGACTGTGAGTGAGCGTCCCCCAGAAGAATGCGTACGTGTGTGCACACAGCTGATTCCACGTCCCCCAGGTCCAAAGTGAAAGTCACCAGCATGCTTTGTGACACAAGAGACTAGAGACAGGGACGCAGGCAAGGGGTCTGATGATAAGAATCGCGACCAAGCAGCGCAGTGGTTAAGTCCCAGCCAAGCAACCTTCCCTGAGGTCTGTGTAAGAACGTTGAAAGCATGCATTACCTGTTAGGCTCTGAAACAGGGGCCCAATTCGGGGGAACTAAAAAGGGTTTTCTTGAGACTGCCTTAATTCAGAACATCCTCCCTGAGTTTTCCTCCTGCCCTGGCCCTGAGCTTTTGGCCGCTCTGCCCAGGCAGTCCTGAAGCACTTTCCTTTGAAGCAGGGAGTTTATTTCGGGCCCACCGCATGACCAGTGATGGCAAGCCAAACTTTAAGATGTTGTGCATCTCGGATTTCCTGTTTGAAGATTGCACCGGGGGAGGCTGCCATGCCGCCTTCGGTTCCTCCACGGCAGCGCGTCAATTACGGACCTCGCGGCAGAGAGCATCTCCGAGCGCTGGCCCTCACGTGACGTCGTCGTTTGTGATCCTTGACATGGAGGCCATATATGGGTATGTTTCTGGAACTCCCCAGGACGGAGAGAGAGAGAGAGAGAGAGAGAGAAGGGGAAAGAGGGTGGGGAACGGGAGCGAGCAGGGGGAAATAAAAGAGACAGAGCCGGGGACACTGGGGGCCGTGAGAAGGGAGGCAAGTGCAGAGATGATGGAGAAGAAGGAAGAGGTGAAGGGGGGAGAGGATAAGGCATAAGTGAGAGAAGAAAAGAAAGAAGAAGACATAATTGGGGAAAGCGGGGAAGCAAAGGGAGAGGGACACTGAGATAATCAGGGGATGGAACGGAGCCAGGAGGGACTTGATAGAAGGGGGAGGAGAGGGGGAGGGGAGGGGGGGAGACAGGGAGGCTGGGAAGAGGGGGAGGAGAAGGGCGGATAAAGGGAAGGCAGGGAGGCAGAAGATGGACGGAACGAGAGCAAGGGAAACGAGGGAGGAAGAAGGGGGTTTGGGTTTGGGATAAGGGGCCTGGGCAGAGGAGGCAGAGCATGCCACAGGGGCAGGGTGGTTCAGGGATCCAGCTGCGGGGGGCCGGGACGCTGTGGGGTGCGGCTGGGCTGCAGAGGGTAGGGGAGCAAACAAGCAAGCATGTGGACAAGCCCCAGCAGGCACACAGCGGAGGGAAGCCTTCCTCCAGGGCCAGGGAAGAGGGCCCCTGTTTCTGGGATAGACCCAATGGCACAAGATGTCAGCATCATCAGGTGGCAAGGACAGCACCCACGGCCACGTGCACTGAGCGTCCGGGATGCTCCTGGCACGTTGCCAGACGCTTCCATCCCCACAGGCTGGCGTGGGGGAGGGGGCTGGAAACGTCACTTGGTCCATTCTGAATACTCTTCTGAATTTCAATTTCGAAGGCGCTTTCGCCTCGGAGGATTTTGGGTTTCCGACCCCGTAGCATGATTTCTTAATGCGGGGCGAAGGGCCAGCCAGGCACCCCTCCACTAACAAATGACGTCATCCTGCTGTGCCCACACAACCTTCCTAGCAGGTGCTATGTCGCAGATGAGGAAACTGAGGCCCAGAGAGGTTGGGGGACTTGTCCATAATCCCACAACGTACAAGTGGTGGTTTACATCTGAACCAGAACTTTCTGACGCAAAAGGCAGTGCTTTTAGCCACAGCCCCACCCGCCATGTAACAGGGAATCCGAATGTTGGGGCCAAACAAAGAGCCCCACCCACAAGGCTCCGAAAGGAAACTGGTGGACATTTGCTTTTCTTAACCTTGGACCTTACTCATCCTAGCTGGGAGCACTGACACTGCAGTAAAGGTCCGCAAAGCCCAAGACAAAGACAGGCCGGCCTGTCCGTTGACGTCACAGGTTGGTCACGTCCAGAACGAACGGGTCGGGCTAAGTCAGCAGTTCCTGCCTGAAGCCGCACAGTAGAACCCTATGAAACGTACCTGTGCCTGACTCTTCCCCCAGAGATTCTTCTTGAATCCATGTGAGCGGAGGGCCGAACAGCACTGACTTTTTTTTTTTTTAATGTTTTATTAATTTCTGAGACCGAGAGAGACAGAGCACGAGCACTGACTTTTTAAAACTTTTTATTAACGTATCATACACACAAAAAGCCCACAGGTGCACAGCTCCACGGAACTTTGCAAACAGAGGACACTCAGCATCTGCATCGAAGGGAGGATCTTAGCGGCCCTCCCCCACTTTTGCACCCCTCTTTGCCCCCATCTCTACACTACCACCCACCTCCTCCTGCCAAGGAGGGGTGACCACTCCCCTGACCTCTAACAGTAAAGGTTGTTTTGAATGTCCTCCGAACGGCCTCATCCCTGTGTCTTCTTCCCATGTGGTGTGAGATTCGTCCACGTGACGGGTGTCCCTTCCCACGGCCGTGCGGTATCCTGAGCTGCCGGCTTCTGTGTTCCACTGGTGGTGGACTTCTGGGGAGTTTGGGACAATGAT
This sequence comes from Neofelis nebulosa, assembly GCF_028018385.1. Lineage (NCBI taxonomy): Eukaryota > Metazoa > Chordata > Mammalia > Carnivora > Felidae > Neofelis > Neofelis nebulosa. Next base: position 137,937,444 of record NC_080788.1, read on the forward strand.
GAACAGTATAGCTCGAACATTCCAGCACACGTCTTTTGGTGCGGGCGTGTCCGCATTTCTGTTGGGCGTGCACCTCAGATGGGAGTCGCTGGGCCCCGGGGTGGGCATGTGTTCAACTTTAGTAAAGCGACCAGTTTTCCCAAGTTGTCATACCAGTGACAAATCCCCATTCCTGTCAGCCACGTAGAAGAATCCCGGTTGCAGGGCACCTGGGTGGCTCAGTCGGTTAAGCGTCCGACTTCGGCTCGGGTCTTGATCTCGCGGTGCGTGAGTTCGAGCCCCACGTCGGGCTGTGTGCTGACAGCTCGGAGCCTGGAGCCTGCTTCAGATTCCATGTCTCCCTCTCTCTCTGCCCCTCCCTCTCTCTCTCTCTCTCTCTCTCAAAAATAAAAGGAATTCAAAAACAAGAATCCCAGGTGTGCTAGCTTTTCTCATATTAGCCATTCTGATAGGTTTCAGCGGTATCTTTTGCAGGTTTAATTGGCACGTCCCGGATGACAAACGACATCGAGCATCGGAAAATCCCTGGCCTCAGTGATCTCTGGAACCCTTCCAGGGCCTCCACCTTTGTATAAGACCCCAGAGGTGGTCCTGTGGAACAGTCCCCCAGGGAGCATTTTCATGGAGACGTGGGTAACAGAGGGACCGATAGATGCTGAGGCAGAAAGCAAACAACTGGTCGACCTGCAGGGAGGCAGGAGGAAGGACGTGACCACCAAGGAAAAGCCCCAAGGCTCACACTTGGCACCAGGGAGGTTCTATTTTCTGATCCTAAATAGAACCTTCCCTCCCTCCCTCTCTAGTCCCTCATCCCGCTTCATTTTTTTCTATAACACTTATCACCCCCCTTACCAATTACGTATTTATGTCGTTTGTTTATTGCTTACCTCTCCCACCTAGAACAGTCTTTCTGTTCCCTGCTGCGTGTCAGTGCCTACCACAGTGCCTGGGACATAGTAAGTGCTCACTAAGTAACTGTTGAATGTATGTGCTACCAGGCAAGCCACACAGCTCCCAGGTCGGAACTGGGGAGGTCTGTAGCCCTGTCTGTCAGCCTCAGCCTGACCCTTGGCCACCCGCCCACCCCCACACGCACAGCCACACACACCACACCTGGCCTCTCCCTTCCAGACTTCCCTTCTTGTTTATTTTAGTCTCAATTCCCATAATTAAACGTGTGTGTGTGTGCACGCGCGTATATGATGCAGGGGCAGTTCATAGAGCCCCACACCTAGCAGGGCCCAGAGAGGATGCCAAGAGCAGCACCTTTTCCTAGGACAGCGATGCCTCTTCCAGGAAGGAGAGAAAGAGAGGGAGAGTGGAGGTAGGAAGAGCCAGCTAAGCGGAGAAGAGGGAGCTGGGATGTGGGTCAGTGCCGAGTCCTGAGAGGCTCTGACCCAGCACTGGAATATCACCCTCTAAAATAAGCACCCCTGCGGGCTTGGTGTCCTGGCCCCCGGCCCTGGCTGCCTCTTGATAGCAGTTTATTTTGGTCTCAAGAGATGAAGAACAGAGAAGAGTCTGATCCTTACCCTGGATGGGAGGTAGGGGGCGGACAGAGGGCACATGGTAGGGGGTTTAGGTGGCCAAGTCCTGAGAGGGAGGAAGACGCATCCATGGAAGGGAAGGGGGGGACTGAAGAGAAGACAGAGCCAAATCCCCAACTCTCTTCCTTTCTTTAAAATGGGCACCGTGTCCTCTGGTGTGCGGCCAACAGTACTTTCCTCTGGAACAATCCGTAACCCCTCAGCTCAGGGGTGGGGGCATGGCAAACTCCAGGGAGAGAAGAAAGAAAATCTTCTCATTTCTAGAACACAGAGTCGGGACATAGCCCTCACCCTTCAGACGGGACAAAGGGGCAGGACGGCTTCATGTTCTATCAATACCCTACATGTGGGGGCAACACCCACAGGATGAGGGCCCCTAGGGACGGGCGAGGGGCTGTCTGGTCCAGCCCTGTTCTCTCCAATGCCCCCACATGTATGTAAGGGGACGAACCGTGGGCTCTTACAAGGGTTTCCATCAAAACGAACAAATCTGGGGCGCCCGGGGGGCTCAATCGGTTGAGTGTCCGACTTTGGCTCAGGTCATGATCTCGAGGTTCGTGAGTTCCAGCCCCGCATCGGGCTCTGTGCTGACGGCTCAGAGCCTGGAGCCTGCTTCCGATTCTTTGTCTCCCTCTCTCTACTCCTCCCCTGTTCATGCTCTCTCTCCCTCTCTCTCTCAAAGAAAAAACATTAAAAAAAAATTTTTTTTTTTAAATAAGCAAAACTGATGTACAAGCTCAATCGTGGGACGTGATGCTCTTGAAGCCGGTTGGGGCCTTCCAGAGCCGTAACTGACCCTTCAGACAAGAGTGGCCAGGGCAGACCAATAAGACAGAAAGAAACAGCAGAGCCACTAGCCTCCCTGAGCCTCCCTGCTCCCCACAAACTGCTGACTGTCCTCGGCTGGCAGTGTGAGCTACCCCTGCCCAGGGGTACAGAGTGAGGCCATCTGGCGTCCCTCCTGGCTCTCAGCTATTGGGGAAAGACCCATGTGCGGGCGAGATCCTGGTGTCCAGGACCATCTGCCTGAGGGTTCCGACTTTCTCCAGGGAACGTCTTGCCCCCGGAGGGTGTCCTGGGCCTGGTGGGGACATGGCTGGGACATGCTTGGCTAGCCCTGTGCAGATGGTGTCTTCCTTGTTGGGAGATGCCACCCACATGCAATCCCAGTTGGCACCGTGTCGTCTTATGTCCAGCACGGGCTCCGGCGTCTGATAATCCCGGCCTGTTCCTCACTTGCAGCGGGACCCTGGCCGTCGCCCCGCACCTCACTGACTCTGTCTCATCTTCTGAGACATGAGCCATCTTCCCAGGGCTGCTAGGGGGTTAGATGGGATCCCAGGGCTGAAAGAGCCCACCCAGGGCTCAGCACTCAGGAGACAGTCATCCTTGGGACTTCTTCCTCCCCACCTGGGAGGGAGGAAGGTGCAGCTATAGAAAGGGAAGGAGGGGATCACCTGCCACCTGCAGGGAGGTGGCAGGAGGGGAAGGCATCTCTCAGGGGTCAGGCAAGCTCAGGTGGCCGGTGGGGCTTCGGCTGGTCCATCCTGGAGGCTGCTGACCCGATCAGCTGGTCAGGTCACTTGACTTACCATGCCTGGGTCACCCTTTAAAACTCAGAAACAAAGCTAAACCCAACTTAGCTGCTGGGAACATGTTTTCCGTGCACATAAATGTGTCCATAGCAGGCCTGGGAGCTTTCTATTGCCTCTTGGTAGGAGAGAAAGGCCTCTCGCAACAAGACCACCATGTAGACCCTCCCACCCATCTTTCCTTCCCAGGGATGAGCCCCTGGTTGTGCCGGATGCTGGACAGCCTGCTGGGTGCAGCAGCTCCTGGCTGGCCCCTCACCATCTATGCAGAGTGAGGGCCACGTTGCGGCCCATCCCCCCATCACTGCGGTGACAAGGAGAAGGCAGACACCTCTCGCATGCACTCCCTGGTCCCGCCAGTGTGGACGCGGAGCTCACAGGGAGCACGGTGGCTGCCCCAGGCGTGCAGCTGTTACCAATTTGGCAGGCGAAGAGCAGTGGACCGATCCCAGCCTTCGGCTTTCACCTCGGCCTTGCTCCTTGGGGAATCCAAAGTGGCCGGTTGAGGTGACATCACAGAGGTGTCAGCCAGCCCCGCCGCTCTGGGGACGGCCCCGGGCTTGCCCTGATGAGGAGGGCCTGGGTTCTGGGTGTGATGGGGCAGGGCCGGGGGCAGACCTGGCATCCCGTTGCATGGTGAACTCCGCGACGGTGACACGTCCTCCCACTAGCCCGTGTCCCACACAGAACTGAGAGAAAAGAATGTTGGAACTGGAAGGCGCTAGGAGTTCATCCGCCCCCGCACCCTTTTTCTGAGGGAAGGGAAACCGAGCTGGACAACTCCGAGAGGAGTTGTCAAGGCTTTGCAGAGGCCACAGCTTCCAGAAACTCCTTCCCTGCTTCTCTGCAGCTCCCTCCCAAGCTTACGGTGTGATCTTAGCGGCTGATGGTCACTGCAGACCCTACCACCCAAGTCGTTGGGCAAAGTGGCAGGAATCCCACCACACAGGAAGACGGGCTGGACTTCCTCGTGAGCACATTTACGATGCCTGTTACCCCTGCAGACTCCCAGAGATGCTCCGGTGGGGAGAATGTGGTTTACAATAGACCACAAGCCCCACTGAGCAGCCGGAGGCTTCAAGTATAGGCAGTTTGGGTGTCAATGTCAATGTCATTGTGCCTCATTGTTCCCCCTCCCGAAGGTCAGGTTGGGGCCACTTCCTACAGAGCCCAGTGGCTAAAAGTCCAGACTCTGGAGTCACCAGCCAGCTCCACCGCCACTTGCTAGCTGGGTGACCTTGGACAGCTCACTTTACCTCTCTGAGCCTTGGCTGCCTGATATATAAAATTGAAAGAAAAATGATAGTACCCGTAGCTGATAAGAAAATGTATTTATCTTCCTTAGAATAAAGCCTTATAAATGAGTGAGCGTCCCCCAGAAGAATGCGTACGTGTGTGCACACAGCTGATTCCACGTCCCCCAGGTCCAAAGTGAAAGTCACCAGCATGCTTTGTGACACAAGAGACTAGAGACAGGGACGCAGGCAAGGGGTCTGATGATAAGAATCGCGACCAAGCAGCGCAGTGGTTAAGTCCCAGCCAAGCAACCTTCCCTGAGGTCTGTGTAAGAACGTTGAAAGCATGCATTACCTGTTAGGCTCTGAAACAGGGGCCCAATTCGGGGGAACTAAAAAGGGTTTTCTTGAGACTGCCTTAATTCAGAACATCCTCCCTGAGTTTTCCTCCTGCCCTGGCCCTGAGCTTTTGGCCGCTCTGCCCAGGCAGTCCTGAAGCACTTTCCTTTGAAGCAGGGAGTTTATTTCGGGCCCACCGCATGACCAGTGATGGCAAGCCAAGGAGGGGTGACCACTCCCCTGACCTCTAACAGTAAAGGTTGTTTTGAATGTCCTCCGAACGGCCTCATCCCTGTGTCTTCTTCCCATGTGGTGTGAGATTCGTCCACGTGACGGGTGTCCCTTCCCACGGCCGTGCGGTATCCTGAGCTGCCGGCTTCTGTGTTCCACTGGTGGTGGACTTCTGGGGAGTTTGGGACAATGATGAACAGTATAGCTCGAACATTCCAGCACACGTCTTTTGGTGCGGGCGTGTCCGCATTTCTGTTGGGCGTGCACCTCAGATGGGAGTCGCTGGGCCCCGGGGTGGGCATGTGTTCAACTTTAGTAAAGCGACCAGTTTTCCCAAGTTGTCATACCAGTGACAAATCCCCATTCCTGTCAGCCACGTAGAAGAATCCCGGTTGCAGGGCACCTGGGTGGCTCAGTCGGTTAAGCGTCCGACTTCGGCTCGGGTCTTGATCTCGCGGTGCGTGAGTTCGAGCCCCACGTCGGGCTGTGTGCTGACAGCTCGGAGCCTGGAGCCTGCTTCAGATTCCATGTCTCCCTCTCTCTCTGCCCCTCCCTCTCTCTCTCTCTCTCTCTCTCAAAAATAAAAGGAATTCAAAAACAAGAATCCCAGGTGTGCTAGCTTTTCTCATATTAGCCATTCTGATAGGTTTCAGCGGTATCTTTTGCAGGTTTAATTGGCACGTCCCGGATGACAAACGACATCGAGCATCGGAAAATCCCTGGCCTCAGTGATCTCTGGAACCCTTCCAGGGCCTCCACCTTTGTATAAGACCCCAGAGGTGGTCCTGTGGAACAGTCCCCCAGGGAGCATTTTCATGGAGACGTGGGTAACAGAGGGACCGATAGATGCTGAGGCAGAAAGCAAACAACTGGTCGACCTGCAGGGAGGCAGGAGGAAGGACGTGACCACCAAGGAAAAGCCCCAAGGCTCACACTTGGCACCAGGGAGGTTCTATTTTCTGATCCTAAATAGAACCTTCCCTCCCTCCCTCTCTAGTCCCTCATCCCGCTTCATTTTTTTCTATAACACTTATCACCCCCCTTACCAATTACGTATTTATGTCGTTTGTTTATTGCTTACCTCTCCCACCTAGAACAGTCTTTCTGTTCCCTGCTGCGTGTCAGTGCCTACCACAGTGCCTGGGACATAGTAAGTGCTCACTAAGTAACTGTTGAATGTATGTGCTACCAGGCAAGCCACACAGCTCCCAGGTCGGAACTGGGGAGGTCTGTAGCCCTGTCTGTCAGCCTCAGCCTGACCCTTGGCCACCCGCCCACCCCCACACGCACAGCCACACACACCACACCTGGCCTCTCCCTTCCAGACTTCCCTTCTTGTTTATTTTAGTCTCAATTCCCATAATTAAACGTGTGTGTGTGTGCACGCGCGTATATGATGCAGGGGCAGTTCATAGAGCCCCACACCTAGCAGGGCCCAGAGAGGATGCCAAGAGCAGCACCTTTTCCTAGGACAGCGATGCCTCTTCCAGGAAGGAGAGAAAGAGAGGGAGAGTGGAGGTAGGAAGAGCCAGCTAAGCGGAGAAGAGGGAGCTGGGATGTGGGTCAGTGCCGAGTCCTGAGAGGCTCTGACCCAGCACTGGAATATCACCCTCTAAAATAAGCACCCCTGCGGGCTTGGTGTCCTGGCCCCCGGCCCTGGCTGCCTCTTGATAGCAGTTTATTTTGGTCTCAAGAGATGAAGAACAGAGAAGAGTCTGATCCTTACCCTGGATGGGAGGTAGGGGGCGGACAGAGGGCACATGGTAGGGGGTTTAGGTGGCCAAGTCCTGAGAGGGAGGAAGACGCATCCATGGAAGGGAAGGGGGGGACTGAAGAGAAGACAGAGCCAAATCCCCAACTCTCTTCCTTTCTTTAAAATGGGCACCGTGTCCTCTGGTGTGCGGCCAACAGTACTTTCCTCTGGAACAATCCGTAACCCCTCAGCTCAGGGGTGGGGGCATGGCAAACTCCAGGGAGAGAAGAAAGAAAATCTTCTCATTTCTAGAACACAGAGTCGGGACATAGCCCTCACCCTTCAGACGGGACAAAGGGGCAGGACGGCTTCATGTTCTATCAATACCCTACATGTGGGGGCAACACCCACAGGATGAGGGCCCCTAGGGACGGGCGAGGGGCTGTCTGGTCCAGCCCTGTTCTCTCCAATGCCCCCACATGTATGTAAGGGGACGAACCGTGGGCTCTTACAAGGGTTTCCATCAAAACGAACAAATCTGGGGCGCCCGGGGGGCTCAATCGGTTGAGTGTCCGACTTTGGCTCAGGTCATGATCTCGAGGTTCGTGAGTTCCAGCCCCGCATCGGGCTCTGTGCTGACGGCTCAGAGCCTGGAGCCTGCTTCCGATTCTTTGTCTCCCTCTCTCTACTCCTCCCCTGTTCATGCTCTCTCTCCCTCTCTCTCTCAAAGAAAAAACATTAAAAAAAAATTTTTTTTTTTAAATAAGCAAAACTGATGTACAAGCTCAATCGTGGGACGTGATGCTCTTGAAGCCGGTTGGGGCCTTCCAGAGCCGTAACTGACCCTTCAGACAAGAGTGGCCAGGGCAGACCAATAAGACAGAAAGAAACAGCAGAGCCACTAGCCTCCCTGAGCCTCCCTGCTCCCCACAAACTGCTGACTGTCCTCGGCTGGCAGTGTGAGCTACCCCTGCCCAGGGGTACAGAGTGAGGCCATCTGGCGTCCCTCCTGGCTCTCAGCTATTGGGGAAAGACCCATGTGCGGGCGAGATCCTGGTGTCCAGGACCATCTGCCTGAGGGTTCCGACTTTCTCCAGGGAACGTCTTGCCCCCGGAGGGTGTCCTGGGCCTGGTGGGGACATGGCTGGGACATGCTTGGCTAGCCCTGTGCAGATGGTGTCTTCCTTGTTGGGAGATGCCACCCACATGCAATCCCAGTTGGCACCGTGTCGTCTTATGTCCAGCACGGGCTCCGGCGTCTGATAATCCCGGCCTGTTCCTCACTTGCAGCGGGACCCTGGCCGTCGCCCCGCACCTCACTGACTCTGTCTCATCTTCTGAGACATGAGCCATCTTCCCAGGGCTGCTAGGGGGTTAGATGGGATCCCAGGGCTGAAAGAGCCCACCCAGGGCTCAGCACTCAGGAGACAGTCATCCTTGGGACTTCTTCCTCCCCACCTGGGAGGGAGGAAGGTGCAGCTATAGAAAGGGAAGGAGGGGATCACCTGCCACCTGCAGGGAGGTGGCAGGAGGGGAAGGCATCTCTCAGGGGTCAGGCAAGCTCAGGTGGCCGGTGGGGCTTCGGCTGGTCCATCCTGGAGGCTGCTGACCCGATCAGCTGGTCAGGTCACTTGACTTACCATGCCTGGGTCACCCTTTAAAACTCAGAAACAAAGCTAAACCCAACTTAGCTGCTGGGAACATGTTTTCCGTGCACATAAATGTGTCCATAGCAGGCCTGGGAGCTTTCTATTGCCTCTTGGTAGGAGAGAAAGGCCTCTCGCAACAAGACCACCATGTAGACCCTCCCACCCATCTTTCCTTCCCAGGGATGAGCCCCTGGTTGTGCCGGATGCTGGACAGCCTGCTGGGTGCAGCAGCTCCTGGCTGGCCCCTCACCATCTATGCAGAGTGAGGGCCACGTTGCGGCCCATCCCCCCATCACTGCGGTGACAAGGAGAAGGCAGACACCTCTCGCATGCACTCCCTGGTCCCGCCAGTGTGGACGCGGAGCTCACAGGGAGCACGGTGGCTGCCCCAGGCGTGCAGCTGTTACCAATTTGGCAGGCGAAGAGCAGTGGACCGATCCCAGCCTTCGGCTTTCACCTCGGCCTTGCTCCTTGGGGAATCCAAAGTGGCCGGTTGAGGTGACATCACAGAGGTGTCAGCCAGCCCCGCCGCTCTGGGGACGGCCCCGGGCTTGCCCTGATGAGGAGGGCCTGGGTTCTGGGTGTGATGGGGCAGGGCCGGGGGCAGACCTGGCATCCCGTTGCATGGTGAACTCCGCGACGGTGACACGTCCTCCCACTAGCCCGTGTCCCACACAGAACTGAGAGAAAAGAATGTTGGAACTGGAAGGCGCTAGGAGTTCATCCGCCCCCGCACCCTTTTTCTGAGGGAAGGGAAACCGAGCTGGACAACTCCGAGAGGAGTTGTCAAGGCTTTGCAGAGGCCACAGCTTCCAGAAACTCCTTCCCTGCTTCTCTGCAGCTCCCTCCCAAGCTTACGGTGTGATCTTAGCGGCTGATGGTCACTGCAGACCCTACCACCCAAGTCGTTGGGCAAAGTGGCAGGAATCCCACCACACAGGAAGACGGGCTGGACTTCCTCGTGAGCACATTTACGATGCCTGTTACCCCTGCAGACTCCCAGAGATGCTCCGGTGGGGAGAATGTGGTTTACAATAGACCACAAGCCCCACTGAGCAGCCGGAGGCTTCAAGTATAGGCAGTTTGGGTGTCAATGTCAATGTCATTGTGCCTCATTGTTCCCCCTCCCGAAGGTCAGGTTGGGGCCACTTCCTACAGAGCCCAGTGGCTAAAAGTCCAGACTCTGGAGTCACCAGCCAGCTCCACCGCCACTTGCTAGCTGGGTGACCTTGGACAGCTCACTTTACCTCTCTGAGCCTTGGCTGCCTGATATATAAAATTGAAAGAAAAATGATAGTACCCGTAGCTGATAAGAAAATGTATTTATCTTCCTTAGAATAAAGCCTTATAAATGTTGGTGGTTTTTATTAGCTTAAACTTCCTGATAGAGATGGAGGGGATGGGGGTTGGCTGGAAACAGTGGTTCTTAACTGAGGACAATTTCCTCCCAGGCGACGTTTGACAATTCCTGGAGACATTTTTGGTGGCCACAACTGAAGGGGGGTTGCTACTGGCATCTAGCGGGTAGAGGGCAGGGATGCTTCTAAACATCCTACAAAGCACAGAACAGGCTCCCCAGTATGGAATTCACCGTCCAATGTCCACAGTGCTGTAGTGGAGAAAAGCCTGGCTTGCCGTGGGAAAAGGGCCAGTGTGAATAGAATGAGGTCTGCACTGAGTGGATGAGGGGAAGGGGCAGGGGTCTCTCCTTTGCTCCTTGGGGGGCGACTTTGGATTTCAGGAATAGCTGCCATCAGGAGGGCCGGGTGTTCGGATTTCAAATGCCCTTGACTATTATAGGCATGGCTCATTGAATGTGCTCATAAACCAGCCCTGAAACGCAGAGGGAAACGCAGTCAGGTTCGAGCAGGGAAAAAAGAACGGCCTTGGTGATCATTATGCAGTTTGGGGTTTCTCCATTTAGCAAGAAAGGGGAGACCCTAGGTGGGTCTCAGCCCTGCCGCGGCCAGGCTCCTACCGGCGGCTGGTGCATGTGGACACGTGTACACAAGCACCCTATGCACACAGAGCTCACACTCTTCAAGTGAAGACAAGAGGTGCATTTGTTTTTTTTTTTTTGTTTGTTTGTTTTTTTTTTTTTTTTTTTTTCAACGTTTTTTATTTATTTTTGGGACAGAGAGACAGAGCATGAACGGGGGAGGGGCAGAGAGAGAGGGAGACACAGAATCGGAAACAGGCTCCAGGCTCCGAGCCATCAGCCCAGAGCCTGACGCGGGGCTCGAACTCACGGACCGCGAGATCGTGACCTGGCTGAAGTCGGACGCTTAACCGACTGCGCCACCCAGGCGCCCCGACAAGAGGTGCATTTGATCCACAAGCTGGCACGACAGTTGGCGAATGAGCTAGTCTTATAAAAATGTTAAATCAGTGTTGAAGTCTCTTGTTTTCTAAAAATACGGCTCTCCATGTCTTTCTCGGTGCGTGTGTGTGTGCACAGGTGGGGTGAAAGGCAGCTGACACATTGACAAGAGCTTGGACCTAGCCACTAGGGTGCTGGGTCTCGGCCCCTCTGGAAAGTTCTATGTGACTCTAGACAAATCGTTCCCCTCTCTGGGGCCCTAAATGGAGAAAAGGCACTGTTCGGAATACAGGGCCCTCCGAACCCTGAGTGTGAAACCAGAACGAGCAGTTATAAGTCAGTGCGTTCGTGTGTCTTCGTTCTCTGAGATCAAGAATTCTACGCGTAAATCAGTAGAACTGGAATTCAAATCAAGCCTACCTACATATTTTCAAAACAGAAATTAAAAAATGAGATACGGATGATTTTGCAAGAGTCTGTGAATCGTGGGATTGGGCCCCTCATCACACGTAATTTCAAAAATAATGGCTGCTGGCCAGAACTCAGTTAATGTGCACAAGGCTCTCTCACATGTGCACACCCACGGTCTTGTACGTGCCCCACAGGGGCTGGCCCCCCGGAAGCCCCCGGGGACCCCTGGCACGAGCTTGACACAGGGAAGAAGGGCGTGTGATGTCTCACACCGTCCTGGGAGAAAGATGTGACCATCTCCTTTTCACAGCTGAGGAAGTAGATCAGAGACTTTGAGATACATGTCCAAGTTCAGTTAGTACAGGGTTTGGATTTTTAAGATTCCTTTCTCTTTCTCTGTTCTTCCTCTTTCTCCCTTACTTCCCAGTTTTCCGGGGGCCACAGCCGACAGCCAGAAGCGGCTGTAAACTGCACTGTCATAGCTCCTGGCCTGGTCCCCGAGGAGCATGTGACCCGGGCACGCACCCACGCCTGCCACAGCCAGAGTTCTGCTCAGGGGGTGGACGCCGGGCCCGCTGCAAGGTCCTGCCAGCCTCCGGGCTCCTGGGATGGGAGCCGACTTTTCTGTTGCCTCAGGGCCTGTTTTGTAGCCCCTTCTGGCCGGCCAGCTGGTCCCTCAGTCCTTGCCCTCCCCTCAGGGGCCCAGGGCCTATGTTGAACAACAGCGCCTGGCCGACAGGATCAGGTGTCTGTTGTGCTACACGTCCCGGGAGAGGCTTGGGGCCTAAAAGATCATCTGTAGGCTACAGTGCCCAGCGGCCTTTCTGACCCGGGGCAGTCGGTGCCTGTCTGGCTGAGGGCTGCTGCCTCCCCTGGGGTGGGGGGTAAACGGGGGAAAGGCAGATCCTGGGAGAATGTAAAGAGGCCGTGCGGCCCGGTGGTCTTGATGGGGCCTCTGAGGCCTCTGAGACCAGCCCCGCACACCTTCCTCGCCCCCCTTCTCCCTCGGTGCCCCCACCCTCGCTCCACCTGTCTGCACCGGCGTGCCCTTGGACCCTCTTGCACTGGGAATGCCCATTCCCTCCTGCCGTCAGGCGGGTTCTGCGGAGCAGTGGTGTGGGGCTGAGCGGCTGGAGCTCCGGTGGCCCGCTGAGTGCCCCTTCTCTGCGCAGGCCCTTCTCACCTGTCGGTCAGGAGTCATAACTGGCACCTTCCTCGTGAGGCGGCTTGGGGTGACCCGAGTAACACGCCAAGACAGTCTGAGTCAGTGGCTGCCTGAGACAAGTGTTCAATAAATGCAACTATTACTATTTCTATCCTCAAGACACAAATTAAATGCCAAGTGCCCTACTAAGAGCCAGAAGCAGTGTCAGCTGCTGAGATATACCAGAGCTACCTGTCAGGAGGCACAGCCTCAAAGAGAGGGAGGGGGACGGGGGGGGGGGAGGGCAGGGAAGGGGGGAGGGGTGGGGAGAAGGAGGAGGGGCAGGAGAAGGGCTGGAGCAGAGAGGGGAGGAGGAAGGAGGGGTGGATTCAGGGAGGAGGGGTGGGGCAGAGAGGGGGATAGAAAGAGGGTTGGGTGCAGGAGGAGGGGTGGAAGAAGGGATAGGGTTAGGAAGGAGGGGTGGGTTCAGGGAGGAGGAGTGAGAGGAGGGGTGGGACGGGAGGGGGGGTGGGGTGGAAGGAGGGGTGGGGCATGAGGGGGTAGAAAGAGGGGTGGGTACAGGGAGGAGGGGTAAGAGGAGGGTCTGGGCAGGGAGGAGGGGTGGGGCAGAGGGAGGGTGGAAAGAGGGGGGGCAGAGAGGGGCAGAAAGGGAGGAGGGGTGGGTCAGGGAGGAGGAGTAGAGGAGGGATGGGGGCAGGGAGGAGGAGTGGGGGCAAGGAGAAGGCAGGGAGGAGCGGGTAGGGGAGGCCTTCAAACGAAGGAGATGCCTGCCACCCTGAGTCTTGGCAGACGAAGCTTGTCTGGTGCACAGGTGGGTGCAGGGCACCCCAGGCGGAGGGTTACGGCAGGAGCCAAAGTCTGCGGCTCGCAGGGCTGTGGCCAGCTTGGCAAGCCAGGAGATGGGCGTGGTCAGAGTAGGCTGTGGGGAGGGGCAAAGGTGCAGGGCTGGATCTGGAGAGCTTTGTAAGGCTTGCTAAGGGCTTGGAGACGAGGGGGGAGTGGTGGTTTGCAGGGGCTGGCCTACAAAGGACAGCCCTTGGGTCCATATATCAGGCCAAGACCAACTTTCCAGGTTGTAGCTCTGCTTTTCAGTCAGTGCCCCCCGTTTTGCTTAAAACCTGTGGCCGGGCACCTTGTGTTTGTTGCCACGGGCTCCAGAGTTCTGGAGGCCGGGAAGACAGAGATCAAAGTGTCGGCTGACCCGGTGTCTGTGAGGGGCCCCCACCCCTGCCTTGTAGATGGCTGGCTTCGAGTTTTATCCTCCAGGGGCAAGAGCGACGTAGAGAGGTTTTTAAGCAGTTCAGAATTCCTATCTTTTCTTTCATTTCTACAGCCTAGTGCAAGGCACAGGGGATCAGAATGGATGGGGTAGGGGCGGGGGGGGGGTGCCGAGGAAGGAGAGAGGGGGAGGGAGACAGGGAGAAAGAGAGCTGGGGGTGGGCGAGGGGGAGACAGCTGTCTTTGTTGGGAAATACTTGGATGAAAGTGTGGAGTGGACTTGACTCCCACCTCCTCAGGGCGACAGGGTGATGAATTTGGTCCAGGGAGGAGGGCAGAGGGAGCAGGGGGTGTGGAGGACAGGCCGGGCTCCTGGATGGTGGCTGCTATAGGCCCCAAGTCTGCTGGGGGAAGGGCAGGTCTGCGTGGAGACAGCAGAGGGCTCATGGGCCCCAGGAATCGGTAGAAATCTTAGGGGAGGGTTTGGATGCAAGAGTCCAGAGAACCTGATGAGCTTGGAGTCAGTCACAGCCATGCCATGAGGGTGAGAGGCACCCCCACCCCCGTGGACATCTGGCCACCTGTGCGTGGCCTCCACTCTGAGCCTCTTGCTGATCTCTTAACAGAGCTTCCTTAAGGAGGATTGGGGGCCCGGGTGTGGTATCTGTGACCGTCCCTGTCCGTCTTGGCAAGGAGTGTCCTCTTTTAAGTACCACCAAGGGGACAGAGCCCAAGGGAGATTAAGAAACCCTAGTTTCCTTTTCTAGACAGAGCTGGCTTCCTCATTTGCTGTCAGGTCCCCTCTCTGTCCTTCTGTGCCCAGCTCTGTGCCCGGCAGGCTGACGGAGCATTGTCCAAGCGTCCTTGCCTTGTGGCTTTTGACTGGGTCCACCAATGGGAGGTCAGGTGGGCAGGACAAGAGGAAAGGGAGGCTATTTATTTCTCCAGCTTCTCCTCTGCTTTCCACCAGGGCTTTGACAGGGTTCCATCCTCCAAGGCTACAGCGCCTGTTGACAGGCTAGACTCTGGATGCCTCCCTCTGTCTTGGTGCCCTTGACCCTGCCCACACCTCTACCAATTCATTACTTCTATTTACTTTACGCGTGTGCCTGCTGCTGGGTTTTGCAGTTGGGGTCGTCAGATAAAACAGAGGGGGCCCAGTTCCATCTGAATTTCAGATAAGCAACAATACTCATAGTGTAAGTATGCCCTAAATATTGCATGGAACATACTTACCCTAAACAATTCCTTGCTTGTTTATCTGAAATTCATATTGAACTATATATACATTCTTTTTCTTTCCGAATCTGACAATTGTACTTGTAGGGTCCCTGACTAATACACTAACATGTCCCTAACGGGTCATGGGGCATTTCATGCCACTCAGAGACGGGCCTAAGGGCTGCTTCCTTCTCAAGTTGGGACAGTGGGAGGCTGCCCTGGGGACCAGAATGGAGCCTAAAGATGAGACTGGCCCAGACATCACCCCACTTGCTGCAGCGGCCCCTAAAATGCCCCTGGGACGATGGACAGAGGTATTCCGGCCCCTTTCTCCCATGAGCAGGTCCTGGCCATTAGCAGTGACGTGGCCAACTTCTCAGCAACTTTGAGGTCATGGAGGCTTGAGGGTGTTGGCAACCAGGACAAGGACATTTGGAGAGAGAGGGCATCAGAAAGATCTGGAGTCCTTCCGTGAACTATAAACCGGGTTTGGGGTCAGATTGAATGTCCTTTCTATCACTACCCAACCCTGTGATTCTGGGCCTCAGTTGCCTCATCCATAGCATGGGACAGTGATTCCTATAGGACAGGCTGCAGGGAGATTAAGGACTGCTCAGGGCACTCAGACAGTAAGCAATCAGCACTCATTTGAGGCCTGCCCACCTCCTGAGGCCCAGCCTCTTGTCCTCTGAATTAGTAAATATTTGCTGCCTTAACAAATCCCAAAACATACAATGGCTCAAACACAATAGTGTGTTCCTCGCTCTTGAAAATCCACACACAGCTGTCATTCTTCCTGGGCAAATGGCTCTCCGCCCAGAGGTGATTCGGGGGCCCAGGCTGCATCTGTGGGTGGCTCTGCCATTGCCATCGGGGCCACCGGGGTCATGTGCGCTGAGGTGCAAGCGGAAAGACCATGAAAGATGACACATGGAACATTCTACCAATTGGGCCTGC
This sequence comes from Neofelis nebulosa, assembly GCF_028018385.1. NCBI lineage: Eukaryota > Metazoa > Chordata > Mammalia > Carnivora > Felidae > Neofelis > Neofelis nebulosa. The sequence goes on from NC_080788.1 coordinate 137,953,022, forward strand.
CAGTGGTAGACGCTCCTCACCTTATATTGGCCAGCGCTTGGTCCCCTGGCCGCTTGTCCCTTCACACAGGCCGGGAAATGTTTTCTGGCCCCGTTCCCAGGAAGAAGGGGAAACAGGTCCTGTGGCAGCCAGCAGCCCCGGCCACACTTCCTCGCCCCCGGAAACGACTTGAGTGACAACACCCGGGAGGGGTTGCGAGGAGGCCCCAGGAGAAGGTAGCTCCAAAGAAATGAGGCTGTGAGTCTTGTTGTGGGTTCCCCCGGGGAACAGGCAAGAATTTGAGTTTACACGGTGAATGCAGGAAGGGATCCCACAAAACGTGGCGGGGGCGGGTAGGGAAGTGAAACAGAAGAGGGGAATCAGCTAAGAGAGGGCGCGTTCTCGGGGCGCCTGGGTGGCGCAGTCGGTTAAGCGTCCAACTTCAGCCAGGTCACGATCTCGCACTCCGTGAGTTCGAGCCCCACGTCAGGCTCTGGGCTGATGGCTCGGAGCCTGGAGCCTGTTTCCGATTCTGTGTCTCCCTCTCTCTCTGCCCCTCCCCCGTTCATGCTCTGTCTCTCTCTGTCCCAAAAATAAAAAAAATAAAAAAAAAAACGTTGAAAAAAAAAATTAAAAAAAAAAAAAAAAAAGAGAGGGCGCGTTCTCGGGCCAGTGAGCCCTGTGGGCAGCCGAAGCTCAAAGCCGGCTGGGGACTGGAACGCCAGTGTGGGACGAGCCTCGGAGTCGTCCTGTTCCAGGAGGGGGACGTCAGTCAGTGGTTGAGGGCTGCTCCTGGGAGGCTGATAATTCCCTGGCACTTATGTGGCCTCTAATGTGGCAAAGGATGCTTGAGTGAGATATGCAGGTGCTACCAGGTGGAAGCCTGAAGGCGTGGACCAGGTGGTCCGGGCGGGGGGGCCCGGGCGGGGCATCCACAGTGTCTGCTACACGCAGCAAGTTTGCAAGGGACACTCGATTTCCTATCAAATGGCCCCTTGAAGCGACAGGGCAGGGGTCAGCTCCCAACCTGCAGTCAATGTCCATCACCTGCGCCCTGGTCCGATGGCTCCCAGAAGCGGGGTCAGAGAGCCTGGAGGCAGCTGTGTGGCCAAGGGGTGAGCACTTGACTCGGAGTCCACTGACCCAGTTTGGAGCCCAGGTCTGTCGCTTCCTGGCTCGAGACTTTGGGCAAGTATGTCATCTCTTGTAAGCCCGGTCCATTCTCTGTTCACTTAACAACACTCACTGGGGGCCCACTGAACATGTGGCCATGACCGTCCTGGGCCCTGAGGATACAGCCAAGAACACAGGCAGCCCAGCCCTCTGGGACTCACAGGCGCTTACAGCTCTGTGCCGTGGCTGTCCTCCAGGAAAACAGGCGGGGTGAGGGTCTGAAAAGCAGAGTACTCGCAATCCATTCTTGGAGGGCAAGTTCTGTTCTTTTGCAACAGTATTTACGAAGCGTCTCCCCAGGCCCTGTGCCTGCTCCTGGAAGGTGTTCATTCCAGCCAGGTCCCTATGCTGGAGGCGCCCACAGGGTCCACCTGTAAAATGGGTGTGCTCACTGCCCCTCTGCTGACATTCTGGAGAGGGGAGATAGCAGAATGTGTGTGTGTATTGCAGGGTCTGGTGCAAAATGAAAATGCAACGCCCTTGTTCAGAGATCGTCAAGAGTCTCAAGGCAGCAATAGCACAGCATGAAACTAAGTATTTCTGAGTCTGGGACCCCATGTGCCTGCACCTCCGTGAAATCTTGCTGCAAACAAAAGATTTTCTAAAGTGTGAAGCCCGTAGGAAGGGTGGTGATTAACTGAGGACAGCAGGAGTCTGAATGAGCACACAGGGAAAAGGCACCCACTCTGAGTCCAAGCCCCATCCTCTGGCCAGAGACACTGAGTCAGAGCGTCCGTCCTCACAAAGGGCCAGCTGGTCTTCTGACCTTGGCCAAGGCCCAGCCACCCTGTTCCCAGGTCAGAGGGGTTGGCAGCCTCAGGATGCAGGACTGGAGGCACAGACTGTCCGAGAATTGCAGGCTGCGTTTGGTGATACACAAGGACACCCAGGACTGGGGAAGCCTGTTTGGGCCTAGGTACCAGCTGCCCGGCTCCACACCGCCCCTGCTCAGGGAAAATGCTGCTCGGAGTGTGGCACTCCTGTGCATCCAGAAGCTATTGGTACCCCCAGCGTGCTCAGCGGGGTTCACGGATGGCCCTCCTAGAAAGCCCTCGCGATTTCACCTGGAAACACTCTCCTGGCTTTGGGCTACTTGAATGGCAAGGTCAAATGATGGCATTGAAACACACATTGACCTTGCTCCTCATGCCTGGGAGGTCCCTAAGACCCCCACAGTCTAGCCCCAGATTCTTAGCCTGTCTCTTAAGGTGTTTCCTGTTCCAGTCTAGACGCTCCGTAGTTCAGAGGTCTGGGTTCTCAGAGTCTCCGAAGGCTGAAATCAAGGCCCGGGATCTTCTCTGGAGCCTCTGAGAAAGAATCTGTTTTCAGACTTGTTCACGTTGCTGGTGGAGTCAGTTCCTTGCAGCTGCAGGACTGAGGTCCTCACTTTCTCTTTGCCTGTTGGCCGGGGACCCTTCTGGGCTCCCAGGTCTTTGCTTCATGATCCCTGCATCTCAGCCAGTGAGAACCTCCCTCACTTTGAATCTCTCTCCCACGGCAAATATCTCGGGACCGGGATGCACCTGCTGGACCGGCCAGAGTTGTTTTGCAGGGCTCCTGTGATTAGACCGGACGCTCCAGGGGTCTCAGGGCCACTGATCAGAGCCTTAGTTACATTTGCAAATTCTCAGGAGGGCCTGCCCATCCTAGTCACAGTCTCAGGCGGTGGGCTGTGGGGCCAGGGCAGATCTGGTTCCCCCTCCAGCCCTGCCCCCTCTCCCCCTGGCTTTCAGGACGCTGCACTGTTCTGATCCTCCTCCTCCTCCTCCCTTGCTGCTACTCCCCAGTTAGAGCCCCACTGTCACCACTTTTATGACCATCAAGACTCCCTTTAAAAAACAATACTAAAAGGAGGGCTGGGTCCAGGCCACCCAGGGAGCTGGCAGAAGCCACCCCAGCTGGGGACACTCAGTACCCCCCCCCCCCCCCAGTACAAGGCAGTTTGTGTCCCAGAGGCTTAGGGCCTCGACCTCCAAGCTCAGCAAATGGAGTGACTGCCCAGGGTCAGGTAGTCCCCTGGTGGGGGGACGGGGGGGGGGGGGGGGGGGCGGGGAGAGAGGTGCTTGGGAAAGTGCTGAGTCCACGGGGAGAGTCAGCTCTGACGGCTGCGTGTAAAGATGGGGTGGGTGACCCAAACAGACTGGCCCTTTTTCCAGCTCGGCTGGAGAGCGTTCAAGAGAGGGGCCTGGCCTTCACTAGAAATGGCTGTAGACCCGAAAGTGGCAGACGCTGGATCCGGGAGTGGCCAGGCACCAGGCAGGGTAATAGTAATCATAGTGGCTGGTTCCGGGAGCACTTTCCCCGTGCCAGGTGCTAAGTCTATGTGTTTACCAGCTGACTTAGAGCCCATGAGTACTTAATGAGGTAGGTACTATTGCTGGCCCCATTTTACAGAGGAAGAAACTGAGGCTCAGTGAAGTTAAGGGACTCATTCGAGGCCAGACATCACATCCGCCTTTAGTGTTCCTGCTGTGCCGAAATAGGCTCAATCAATCGATGTGGTGGTAATAGCCAGAGACTCCGGGGGTGGGGGTGGGGGTGGGGGTGGGGTGGGGTGGGGGACGTGGTTGAGCCAGGACCAAAGGAAGGACACCATGGGAGACATATTTGGGCAGATGTCAGCGGTGGTTCAGAGGTGGACAAGCCCACCTTGGGAGGGAATGAGCTGCCTGTCGTTGAATACATGCAAGCGAAGAGGCCATTCTCATTCTCTGAGGCTCTGCTAATAACAGACACTGTACTGAGCGCCTTATACTTAGTCGTCTTTAGACCCTAGTAGCTGCATCGCATAGGTACTGCTGTCCCCATTTGCAGATGAGGAAACTGAGGGTCAAAGACACTGAGAGACTCCTTGATGGTTCTGCAGATGGTTAGTGGGGAGGTGTAACTCAGACCCAAAGTTGTGTATCTCCAAAGCTCTGCTTGTATCCACACATCTCCTGAGCACCTGCTGCTCTATTCTTCTGGACACTGAGACTCTAGCAGGGACAATTTCATACCAGTCCTGGCCTTCCTGGAGATCACACTCCAGGGAGATAGTCCAGAGTAATGAGAGCACTAAAATAGAGCTCAACAACAGTGAGGTGAGACCAAAGGTAAGCGGGGTTTGGGCTGTTCGACATGGTCAGGAAGGTCACTCTGAGATGGTGGCATCTGAGCTAGACCTGAAAGGCAAAAAGGAGAAAGCATCAGGAAGAGCTAGGAGAACAAGGCTCTGAGCAGAGGGAACTATAGGTGCAAAGGCCCGGGGGTAGGTCAGCGGGGAGAATAAGACCAATGTGGAAGGAATGGCCTGATTCCTGAAGAAATCTTCAGGACTTTTGCAAGCAGGACAGTAAACCATTGGTAGCTGGAAATCAGCCACGGTGAGAATATACGCACCGTGGAAATTGGCAAATGCCACAAACCCTGGCTTTGCCTCCTGGGTGACAGGCCGTCAAACATTTACCTGCCTAAGCACCAGTTTTAGGCAGAGAGATGGGAGGTTAGGTTTGCTTTTGAAGGAGAGCCCTCTGCTGGGTGGAGATGGCCAGTGGGGAAGTCCGTTGTGTTGGGTTTGGACCAGGGTGGCCCCGTGGATGGATTCGGGTGATTTTGGAGGTGGGACCAAGAAGCCTTGCTGACGGGACCATCATTACTGAAGCTCAGAGCAAGGGAGATGATGTGGCCAATGTCACACCCACCAGGGACATGGAGGAGGTGTGATCTGAGCTCAAGTCTGTGGGCCCCTAAACCCATTCTGTCCCCTACCCTTCAGTGTTTTCCACTGAGCTGCCATGAAGTCTTGCTGGGGACCGAGAAGAACTAGTTAATGACGTCCCTAGCTGCCATGCTTGTCTTCCTTACACCCGCCCACCCCCTACACCCACACCCAGGCCTCACAACACTCCACCCCTTCCCCCCGAAGCCACCTTTGGCAGTCAGCCCCAGCAACAAGGCTGTTAGGAAAGGGTCCGGTGCCAGGGATCACGACCACTGTCACCTGGAGGGAGTGGAAAGGGAGTGACAGGAATCAAAACTAAGGCTGACTGGGGCGCCTGGGTGGCTCAGTCAGTTAAGCGTCCGACTTTGGCTCAGGTCATGATCTCACGGTTCGTGGGTTCGAGCCCCGTATCGGGCTCTGCGCTGACGGTGCGGAGCCTGCTTGGAATTCTCTCTGTCTTCCTCTCTCTCTGCCCCTCTCCGACTCACACTCTCTCTCTCTCTTTCTCCCTCTCTCTCTCTCAAAATAAATAGATAACTTTCAAGACAAAAACTAAGTCTGATTGAACACCTACTATGTGCCAAGCACTGCGTTGCATGCTGCTCTCAGAGTCATGATTGTAGAAGTTTCTCCGCATCTCTGCCCCTAAAGTAAGGCCTAAAAATATCATTCGTATCCTCCTAGACTCTCTCCTATGTGCACACACACACACACATACACGCACACAGATTTTTTTTGACAAACATGAGATGATGCTCGGTGTGGATTATGTCATCTAGTTCTAGGTTTTCGGGTGATGGCGGGGGGTCCGGAGCCGACGACCAAGAAGGAATCCTTGAAGATGTCTTTGGTGCAAAAAGGTGATTTTATTAAAGCACGGGGACGGGACCCCGTGGCAGGAAGAGCTGCACTGGGGTTGAAAGAGTGGCTCCTTATACTCTATGGAGTTGGGGAGGCAAAGTCAAATGCGAGGCCCCCGGAGGGACTTTGATGTGCTAAAGAGGACTCCAAAGATACTCAAGATACTCGATACCCAGGATCTGCTATTGTCAAGCTAAGGGAGTTTTCCCTCTCGTAAGGCATTCACATTAGGAGGGTAGAGGGTTCCTGGAGAATGTTACACTCTGGATTCGCCTCAAGTATCTGTCAATGGGCTGCAGGTCAGGAGGAAATTTAATTTTACCGGCCATTTCCTTCTGCCTTTGTTCCCCACATCACTATGGAGGGGTGATGCTGTGAGCCTCTAGGTTTCTGGGGATTCGGCGATGGGTAAGACTGCCCTTTTCTTGTCATTCACTAAGATATTTGCAAACTGAGGGGGACACATGTCCCGTAGGACTGTGATCTCTATCCGCTGGCCATTTGTTTCCTTTCCTTTCCTTTGTCCTTGAGGAGCCAGAAGTGCCTGAGGAATGTCACACGCATCCCGCCTGGGGGGGTGGGGGTGGGGCTGCTTGCTTGCACTTTGTCCCCAGCTCGCCCCAAGCTCCCTCATCAGCCCCAAGCTCCCTCATCACCGTTGTCATCTCCACTTTACATTTCAAACCTGAGGCTCAGAGAGGTTATGTACTTTCCCTGAGGTCATACAGGTGGTAGCCCTCCTGAGCACCGCCCCGTGGCTGGGAAAGGGCTGGCCGTGGGGCTTGGGGACATTTGGGGCTACAGGGCAGGCAGGGCTGGAAATCTGGGCAGGAGGCCTGATCTGACCGTCCCTTTTGCTCTTCTGGGAGACTCAAGCCCTGGGGTCAAATTCCAGCCCCAGGAGTGCTTGTTAAGACTTAAACGGGATGCGGTTCTATGGCCATTTAATTGTGTCTCTGCCCTTGAAACGCACCCCCCAGGCCCCAAGGTTCCCAGCTGTCTGTAACACACAGCCCGGTCTTGGATTTTCCTCCCCCACAGCCCAGGAGGTAGAGGAGGTCTAGGGGGTCTAGGACCTGGCCCCTCACCAGCTGGGTCCCCTTGATAGCTCCAGCCTTTCTTGGCCTTGGTCTCCTTTTCTCCTCTAAAGTGCCTCACAGCCCAGGATTCTTCCCCTACTCAGGGAAGGCCGGGGTCTGCAGCCTGCTGGGTGTGGGTAGGGATGGGAAGAGGAGAGAAAGAGCCAGAACCCAGAAGAGATTCTGAGGCAGGCATTTGGGGGCGAAGGTTGGGAGGGGGGAGGAGGGGAGGGGGCAGGGCAGGTGGAGTTTGGAAAGGAGTGGGGTAGAGTTACATAATGGGTCCTGGGGGCGCCTGGGCGGCTCAGTCGGCAAGCATCCGACTTCGGCTCAGGTCATGATCTCACAGTTCGTGGGTTCAAGCCCCCATCGGGCTCTGTGCTGACAGCTCAGAGCCTGGAGCCTGCTTTGGATTCTGCATCTCCCTCTCTCTGTGCCCCTCCCCGACTCATGTTCTGTCTCTCTCTGTCTCTCAAAAACAAATAAACATTAAAATAATAATAATAATAATAATAATAATAATACTAGGTTCTGGAATCACTCACTGGATGTGAGTCCAAATCCCTGCGCAGGACCTATGCCCGGGGCCTGCTCTCAGAAGAGCACATTGTTGGTTTTGTGTTCTACCATTGCCGTCTTGAAAAACTTCTTAATTATTTATTTACTTATTTTGAAAAATTGTTTTCATATTTATTTTTGAGCAAGTGAGAGAGAGAGAGTGCCCGTGAGCCGGGGAGGGGCAGAGAAAGGGAGACGGAGAATCCGAAGCGGGCTCCGCGCTGGCAGCCAAGAGCCTGATGTGGGGCTCGATCTCGTGACCCTCGAGATCATTGACCTGAGCCAAACATAGATGCCGAACCCACGGAGCCACCAGGGCGTCCCCAAATTCTTAATTTGTTAAATAAGGGGCCCGGCATTTTCAGGTCACACTGGGCTCCACGAGTTAAGCAGTCAGCCGTGCTGCCGGCTGTTAGCTGTGCGCCTTGGCAAGTTCCTTTGCCTCATAGACCCTAAGTTTTCTCCTCTGCAAAACGGAACCATGCTTCCACTACCTCGGAGGGTCTTTTCGAGAAGTAGATGAGAGATTCCAGGCAAAGCGCCAGGCGGAGGTCAATCCGTAATAGTTGCCAATCTCTGGTAATTTCGGCAGCATCGCTCTTTAGGGCCTGACAGGGAGACATATTTCCAGAGCAGCCTGTCTGTCCCCCAGCCTTGTGTGGGCGCAGGACACTTGAGACCCAAACTAGCATCCTCTCTGGGAAGCAAACTGTTCCCCCGTCCCCACACCCCCCTGCCTGCGGCCATACTGGGTCAAGTGGTTCAGGGCCCCAGATGACCAGGAGATGGGATCCTAGGGATTGGGAGCCTGGAGAAAGATGAGGTCTAGGGAGGCCTGCTCCCGGATCTGCTGAAGCCCAGGAGAGGGGCAGTCGTCTGCTCTGCACGTGTGAAGGCCCCACGCCCACAGGCGCTAACAGGGTCTCCCCCGGGAGCAGCCCTCCCTCACCCTATGACCCAGCTTGTGGCATCCCCACTGGATCGGTTCCCAAGTCCCAGCAACTCAACCTCCCAGACTTTCTGAAGTCCCAGCTTCCTAGATTAACAGCTCAGCTCCTCGATTTCCCAACAGTGAGGCCTTGGGCGTGTGTCTGTGCCTCCGTTTCCCCACAGCGAAAGGACAGCTCTGACCCCGTGGCGCGCCACGTGATGTTACGCCCTGCTTGGAAAGCACTTAGAAGTGTCCTGACAAATGTTAGATGCTAGAACTGCCCGCCTCCCTGCCTCACCTTCGCTCTGAGCCCGAGCGCATGCTCCAAAATGCCAGTCTGACCATGCCACTCCTTCTCCTGGGTCCCTCCAGCTGCCTGTTGTCTTCGGGATAAAGCCCAGACTCGCCGGACTCCCCTGAGCCTCCGTGTCCTGAGCACCTGCTAAACATCCATTTCCGGGCCTCCGCCAAAGGCCTGGGATTTGCTCTGGGAAACTTCTAGCCCCCAGTGCAGTTCCTACGATGTGACTGTCAGTCAAGCCAAGGGGCGGGCACATGACCAGGCTTGGCCAATTGGGTGCCCTCTCTAAGGACCTTGATTCTTGAGGATCGAGGGGGGCTGACGGCAAGGGGTAGGGGAGGGTCCATTTGGGGGGATGTCCCCCCTGAGCTCCTGCTGCCTGGATCTCCAGTGTTGCCGTGGGCCCCCACACTCTCCGAGCCTGGGTTTTAGCTCTTCTGCTGATGTTGCGGCCTCCCTCGCAACTTCCACTGATGCCCCCTTTGCCCGAGCAGACTACTGGTTTATGTCGCAGGCAACAGAGAGCCTGGCACGGACACTCTGGCTCCTGCTGACGGCTCCTCCAGCCACAGCCACACTGCTCCCACTCTGACCTTCGCCTTCTGCTTTTAAGGATCTGCCTCTAGTTCTCACAGACCTGGATGCTATTTCCTGCCTCTGAACCTTCGTCCCGGCTGTTCCTTCTGCCAGGAATATGTTCCCACCTTACTTTTCCTGGCTCGTCCTTATCCTCAAGAACCACCTCAGACATTGTCGACTCTGGGAGACTCCTCCAGCCCTGCTCCCCACCCCCACCCTCAGGCCGGCTCTGACTCTCTGGGCAACCCCAGACCCCAGACCCCAGACCTCTGACCGTCTGCACCACATGAACCCAAGGCCAGCACCAGGCCCCGCTCTCCGTCCTTCCTCAGCCTGTGCTCCTCAGGTGTTTGAGGGGCTCTAGAACCATGGAGGTCAGACAGAGACAGCTCTCTTGAGTCCTGCTCAGGGACTCCTGGGCCGGCAGGGACTCAATCCACTGCCCTCTGATGTGTGGGCCCTTACGTAGGCCCCACTTCCTGCCCCTGCCCCCTCACCAGAGGCCCCAGCCCCTGCCCCGGGCTCCCCCAGCCACCTTTCCCCTCACTGTGGTCCCTCCCTCCCCCCAGCATTCTCGCCAGGGCTACCCAGGCTGCCCTCCGTGAGACCCTGGCTCTGAGCAAATGGGGCTTTGCTGGGGAGGCCTGGACAGTTAGTAGGGCACCAGGCCCGCCTCCCCCAAATGCCACAGGCCCAGCATCTTCAACAGCAGGTAGCAGGGCCAAGCCATAAGGCAGGGGCTGGTCCCAGGTTGAGAACCTGAGGCCCCCTCCAGCATGCCCCCTCCCCTCCCCTGGGCCGGGTGTGGTTCTGAGCCAGGGGCAGGGCTGAGTCATTATGGGTTGCTCAGTGCCCCAGCTGGGGAACTGCACAGCCTGCAGCCATGCAAAGTCAGGTAGAAGGAGGTAACAGGGAGAGTCCTGGGGCACGCCAGTGGGATCTGGGGAGCCCGCGGAGTGGGGACATTAAAAATGACCTCTACCTTGCCTATAGTCGACTAGCCTGAAAGGACAAAAACAGCCCAAGTCTCCCTGGGGTCACTGATGCCTCTCCCCCTTCTCCTTGGGACCTGAACCAGGGAGGCAGGGGTAAGGCCACGCCACCCACGGGTGGATCCTGCAGTGGACATGTCATAAGGACAGAAGCCAACGTTATGATGTCACGGCCCCGCTGTGGCTCTGTGCCCTTGGAGCTGTGAGTGAGTCGACCGGACCCCCTCCTCCTTCCCCAGGCTCACGTCTGATGCTCAGGGCTGGAAAGGCTGACCATGTAGCCCCTCACCTTCTCTCCCTGCTCCACGCACATGCTGTGGCTGGTCCAGCAGATGGCCAATGAATGGCAGGCTTAGGGAGACTTCCTTCTCCTTTGGGTCATAACTGGGAACCGGGCTTAGGCAAATGGTCCGGGGGCTCTTTGCAAGGCTGTGTGGAAACTACCTGTTACCTAGGCCACCTCCCCAGCCTGACTACGGGCTCACAGATCTGTCCCAGCCCCCACTGTCCTTTGATAAGCTCCTATCCGCTCACAGTGATGTCACTGAATGCATAAAGGGGTGGAGGGTGGGTGGGCAGGGTAGGTGACAAAGGTGTCCCCTCCCCATGCGGGCTGCTTTCTGAACCGGCCCCCAGCCCTGACCCTGGGACTCTCTTGTTGGGAACCAGCACCTGTTGGAAGGCCCGGGTATCTTGGTGAATTTGGGACTTGACGATGATGGGACCGATCCCAGTTATGGGGTGGTAAGGCCAAAAATGCCACTATAGAAAGGCAAATCTGGCCCTTCCAGAGCTGGGGGTGCAGCTCAAAGACCCCAAACATTGGCTTTAATGAGCTCAAGTCCATATCCAGTCCTGCCGTGTGTTCCTGGGCTGGTCACAGGCCCCCTCGGAGCCTCTGTCTCCTTTTCTAGGAAGCGGGAACGTACCCTGGCTTTTGAGGACCGTCGGGAAGGTCGGGAGAGAAAGCTGCTGTCCTGCTTGTTGCCATTGCTGTCCATCCTCTTCCCACCTGGCCCACATGGCCCTCGTCCTCTAGCACAGCTGGGGCAGCGAGGGGCAATGCTGGTGGCCAGGGACACAGGCCAGTGTGACTGTCAACAAGGACAGGGCCCTGCAGGTGCTGTTACAGGAACTCTGCCAGCCCCCGGCCAAGTACGAGTTGACCCAGGCCATGCTGGACCCCTGCCCCAGACCCAGCGCCACCCGTGGTGGGCTAAGTGGCCAGGACTGAGCGAACGTTGGGAGGGCCATCAGGGAAGGCACAAGGACACCTGGAAGAAAATGGGGAGGGGCGGCCCCGGTGAGGGTGAGGGCGGTGGGGGACCTTGGGCCATCCCACGCCCTCTGCAGGCTTCGTCTCCTGTCAGAGGCAGGGCTGTGGGTGGCCGTCCCCTGCACCTATCAGCTCAACCCAAGTCAACTTGCAAGGCGACCCTGGGTCCTCTCCCCTCAGGCAGCCCTCCGGTTTCAGCCCGCCCTTAAAAGCCTGAATTAGATGCAAAAGTCTGTGTCTGTGAGCAATTTTATGGAGAAAAGGTCCAACCCTTCCGTCAGATTCTAGAATGGCTTCCCAACCCCACTACAGTTTAGCCCCAAGATGCGCAGGGCCCACATGGTGTTTGTGGGGAAAGACAGTTTTCCCTGCATTTTCCAGGACTGTATGGATGACAAGATGGGGCACGAGAGGCAGAGAGGCCTGCCTTGGGTCACTCAGCAATCACTCAGAGATCCTACCACAGCCCCTGGAGGCTCAGCCAGCTGACCGGAGGGGGGAGGGGGCCCGCTCTGCCTCTGCCCTTGACCCCTGACCTTGACGGGGCGCAGAGCAGGAGCCCTACTGGAGACCCATCTTGCTCAGGGGCTCGCCTAAGAGACAAGCGTGGCTGGGCAGCAGTAAGCGGTCATCTCCCCTCTCGGGGTGCTGGGGCCCCCGACCTCAAACTAAGCGCTCACCATGTGCTGGGCACCCCATGCGTAATCCCAGGGAGGGGCTCTCACTACTGTCGTTACAGATGGGCTGTCCAAGCACAGAAGTGAAGCTCCTGGCCAGGTCACCAGCTGGTGGGGGGGTGGGGGGGTGGCGGGGCTCAGGCTACCTCTAGGAGAGGCTCTGTAGACCCCCCCCACCCCCCACCAGACAGACTGGACTCCACTCTCCCCCGTGCCTGACCATGGCAGCTCTTTGAACCGTTGTGGCTCAGTTAGCTCATCAGGAAATGGGGTGGAGATGAGGGGTAGAGGGGGGGACTGGCCAGGGCAAGTCTGAGCAGGAGATCCAGGGAAAGCCTTGCAAGAGTTCATGACCTGGGTGCCTCCAAACAAGGCACTGGTGCCTGGCTCTTCCTGTCGCTGAAATGTCCCTGCAGGCAGAGGAAGCTGAAGAGCGAGGTGGAGAAGCACAGACTTTTTTGAAGACTCTCTGATTGAGGTCCTTGAGAAGATCCCCAAGGGTATGTATGGAGCTTCCCCTCCGAGGCCGCCTCCCAGCCTTGGGGCCAGGACACCGAGTGAGCCTTGAACTCCACCTGCAGCATGGGGACCCGCAAAGGTCAAGGCCACAGGGGTTCAAAAGGGCACAGGTGCCCAGCGAGCCTGTCTCATGAACCCCGGTGCGGCCACTGTGGCCTGTGGCAAGTTCTCGAGGTCCTGGTTTCTTTATTTTTTTTTTTAATTTTTTTTTTAACGTTTATTTATTTTTGAGACAGAGAGAGACAGAGCATGAACGGGGGAGGGGCAGAGAGAGAGGGAGACACAGAATCTGAAACAGGCTCCAGGCTCCAAGCCGTCGGCCCAGAGCCCGACGCGGGGCTCGAACTCACGGACCGTGAGATCATGACCTGAGCCGAAGTCAGACGCTTAACCAACCAAGCCACCCAGGCGCCCCGAGGTCCTGGTTTCTTTATCTGTACAAGGGGAGCCGCACCGGTCACGCGAATGGAGGAACTCACCCTTCAGAAGCCCCGGCATTCAGCTGACACCTGGTAAATGTTAGCTATTATCGCTACTATTTCGTGGGTCTTTGGTTTTGTTTCATGTGTCGCTGTGACCGACGACAATGACACAGACACCGGAAATGGGCTTTGCGTTTTGTTTTATCCTGATTCAACCCAGAGCCCACTGCCATCCGGGCCAGAAGCTTGTTAGGAAAGGGAAGGGGACACAAGCAGGTATTTTTCTCATCGTCATTATCTCAAATTACACTAATAAAAATAACTGTTACCGTTTATTAACTACTTACTCTGTGCCAAGCTCTTTAGTGAATCTTTTTTTTACCCTTCTGCGTGAGCTTCTGTTACCCAGGCTCAGAGACGTTAAGGAACTTGCCCCAAATGCCCAGCCAGGAAATACTGGGGCTGGGTCTCAGATTCTGGTCTGACTTCAGAGCCACCGCACTAAGCACTGTGGAGCTGTGAGAGCCCCCCACCAGAACTCTGCCCCCGAGGTCAGGGCAGGCTTCGCGGAGGAGGTGGCCTCTCATTGGGCTCAAATGAGCTCAGCGAGGGGGAAGAGCATGGCAGGCAGGGGGAACAGCATGAACGTAGGCTGGAGCCACAGCCCTGCATGACGGGTTTGGGGATGGTGAGTTCCAGTATGCTGGAGCACCGGGACCTGGTTCGGGGAGTTGCTGGGAGATGGCACCAGAAAGTTGAGCAGCACCGAAGAGCTCCGAGCACCAAGCCAAGGAGGGGTGAGGGCTCCAGGTCAGCATGGGGCTTGACCAGACCCGGCACCCAGAGCTGCTTCTCAAGCAGCCTCCTGGTTTGGAGTCTTCCTAACTCAGCAGTTCAACCCTGCTCACCCCATCCGGGATGGGTTACCACCAAAGCCGGGGACCCTATCACTCAGGACAGCAACAATTCCTATCCCCTCCTTGTGGGCTCCCCCAGTCAGCACTTTTTCCTGGGGGACAGTCTCCTGTCTCACCGGGCAGTCTGGATCCGGAATCCGGGTTCTTGGCCGCTAGGCGGTCCTTCTAATGTTGCCGCTTCTCTTGAAGGGGCAGGAGGTGGGCCATGAGGCCGGACAGTTGCTGGACCAGTCCTGCCAACTGGGAGTAAGCCCTGCGTGGATTGTCTGGCACCTGTCAACTTTGGGACTCCAGCTGGGATTTCGGGACCTCGGCAGAAGTCCCATCTGCCTCATTAGCATCACCACTGCAGGGGGCAGGTGGGGGCTGGGCTCTCTGTGCCCACCCATCCCTCCGCGCGGCACTGTCTCACAGGCCACAGTGAAGGGGAGGGGCCGGAGGAGGCTCTCGTGGAGACCGTGGTGGGGCACTATGGGAAGCTCTTCACCATCAACCAGGACATCCAGAAGCCTCTGGAGGCCTTCTCCAAGAGGAACCAGGTCGTCCACCAGAGCCTGGGGTCTCTAGAGGAGAGTCATAGGGGTTCGTACCCCGGTAACAGCTATCTGAAGCCTGGCCCTTTGCCTTTAGCCCATAAAACCGGGGGCATAGGGGTCTCCTCTGCACCTGCGAGGAAGTCTTGGAGCATTGGTGGGCTGCTGAGAGGGTCTGGGTGAGGCTGTCACTCCAGAGCCTTGTTCTGTCTCCCTTTCCATCCCCTTTCTCCAGGCTGACCCCTGACAGTGCTTATGCTTAAACGTGTTCTTGGGGGTAGAAAAGCCATGAATTCTAGATTCAAACAGACTGGGTGCGGATCCCAGTTCAGTCTTTGACTAGCTGAGTAAGTGTGTACCCTGTCTGAGCCTCAGTTTCTTTATCTGTCAGATGGCAATGCAAACTAGCTAGGAGGTTGTCCTGAGGCACAGGACACAGAAGGTGCCCAAGTTCGTGCCCGGAGAAGTCACCTGTCTCTCCTTTCTGGTTCATCTTATAATAAATAGAACTTTTGCCAGGAGGGCCGGCCATTCCAGAAGAAACTGCGCCAGGCAAAGGCGTGGCATGATGAATTTGCATGCTGAAGCTGGGGCCTGGGGACTCGGAGGGGAAGGGGACTCGGAGAGGAGGGCTGAGGGTGGGTTGATTCTGGCACAGGACCGTTGTGCACAGTTTGCAGCGAGCCTCTGCCCCCTAGTGGCAGCACTGAAAACCTACACCATTTGGCACCTTTTCGCCTCCGGAGAACCGGACCCTTTATGAGCAGCCTGGCAGGGTGAGGGCGCTTTACCTGCTGTATCTCATTTAAATCTCACCCCAGCGCCTGGAGGTAAGTGCGTTCATTCCTAGCGCTGAGACAAGGGGAGGTGAGTAACCTTGAGCGTTCAAGTGCCGGGTTGGATCTCATCTTTCTTTAAAATGTTAATATTTTGTTCATCATGGATTAAAAAAATGTTTTTTAATGTTTATTTATTGTTGGGGGGGAGGGGCAGAGACAGAGAGGGAGACACAGAATCCGAAGCAGGCTCCAGGCTCCGAGCTGGCAGCGCAGAGCCCAATGCGGGGCTCGAACTGGTGGACTGTGAGGTCATGACCTGAGCCGAAGTCAGACGCTTAACCGACTGGGCCACCCGGGTGCCCCTTAATTTTGATTTTTAAACAACAAGTGAATTAAAATGTTCTTCACTGTAATTTATCTTTTTTTTTTTTTTTTTTAAATTTTTTTTTCAACGTTTTTTATTTATTTTTGGGACAGAGAGAGACAGAGCATGAACGGGGGAGGGGCAGAGAGAGAGGGAGACACAGAATCGGAAACAGGCTCCAGGCTCCGAGCTGTCAGCACAGAGCCCGACGCGGGGCTCGAACTCACGGACCACGAGATCGTGACCTGGCTGAAGTCGGCCGCTTAACCGACTGCGCCACCCAGGCGCCCCGTTCACTGTAATTTATCTTAATTAATTAAGCATAAGCTGAGTTTTTCGATGCCACCTTGAATTTTGCAACTTAGACCGAGGTGTGCTTTTCTTCCCACTTTCCAGAGGAGGAAAGGAAGACTCAGAGAAGTGAGGACACCTGTGGAGGTCCAGGGCTGAGCCCGCATCCCATGGGGCCTTGCGGGGGGGTGGGGGGTGTGTGTGGCCGGCACTACATCGACCAGAGCAGGCTGGGCTTCAGGAAGCTTTCGCCGGCCTTGCTCCACGGTGCCCTCCTAGCAGCCTCGGAGCCCAGAAGGGCACAGACTCTTGGGTCTGGTTATGGGAGGAAGCAAGCATTAAGCCCCAGTCAGCCTGGACATGCTCTTTTGGGCATTTCCTGGTACCTTGAACAGCCAGACCACCCAGGACTTCCCCTTCCTCCCTCCCCCCATCAGGCTCAGATCTCCCTGGGCAGTGAGCTCCTCCTGACCAGGCCCAGGGCAGATGCCCCAGGAGGGTTTGCGGCACCCAGGTGACCCAGCCCCTCCCACCGCAGAGCTTCAAGATTCCGCTGTGTCAGCTGCGAAAGAGGTGTCGCGGCAAGCAGGAACAGTGGTGACAGTTGGAACACCACATTGCCTACCAGAGAGACGTGGACAGCTGTGATGTGAGCCCACTCTGTGGGATGGGGGCGGGGGCAGGGCTGGGGGTTGCTGTCTCCTCAATAAGCATCACCCCCTCCCCAACGCCACCACACACACCCCTGCTTACCTCACCCTGGTGACTGTCAGCTTTCAAAGGGCTTCTCTAAGATGGGGCAGAGGTTACTCTACAGATGGGAAAACTGAGATCACAGATAGGTAAGGGCCAAGCTCTACCAAGAACGAGTACCCGGGCTTGGCATGTGCTGGGTGCTTACCCGGTCCTCCGATAATGCTTGTAGGTAATAACAGAACGATGGCTTTTAAGTGAGTGGTTGTCACTCACGATCGTCAGTAATTCCTAGGACTGTCTGATGGTAGGCAGGTAGTACTTGGCACAAGGCCTTGCCCGGGACAGGCCCTCCTAAATGCTGCTTG
This sequence comes from Neofelis nebulosa, assembly GCF_028018385.1. Classification (NCBI taxonomy): domain Eukaryota; kingdom Metazoa; phylum Chordata; class Mammalia; order Carnivora; family Felidae; genus Neofelis; species Neofelis nebulosa. The sequence goes on from NC_080788.1 coordinate 137,970,017, forward strand.
GTTTTTACCTCTATCTGTTTCACAGATGAGAAGAGTGATTATTCGGAAAGAGTAAGCCATGCCCGAAATCCGTGACCAGAGGCCAGGATTTCTGGACTTAAACTCTCGAGCTCCTGCTTACTGGCCTTTGGAATGGGGACTGGTTACCCTCCGGCCCCTGGGTCCTCACTAAAATCAGAGCCTGTACCCTTCCAGCCTCAGGGGCTGCTGGGAAGACACCAGGACCATAGGCCTGGGCACACTGCACCTGGACTGAGTGTGGTCAGCGAATCCAGGGCCTTCTCGGGCCCCATGGGATCCTGGAAGACGCGATGGTTGGGATCTACAGGTGGCTGACCTCCAGCCAAGGGGCTTAGAGGGGGAGTGGACTGGCCACTGTTCACAGAGCCCCTTCTGGGTCTTTCTCTTCAAGGTGGGAAGCAAGGCTGTCACCGCTGACCACAGCCCCACAGACCTGAAGCCCAGGACTCCGGAGCTGCCCAGAGTGAGGAGCTCTGGGTTCCTCCAGCCCCCTTCCCAGCCCCTGCTCCAGGTGTGGACCGTGGGGGTCTCCGGCCAGGAGGACCCTCTGGGAAGTTAGTTCAATGTCTCTCATGGCAGGGGAGGACACTCAGGTCCTGCGGTGGGAGGGACTCATCCAAGGCCCTTTGGGAGTGGAGCACAGACCAGGATGAGAAGGTGGCTTCTCTGGCCTGAGTGAGCTGGGGAGGGGGAATGGTGGGAGAGGATTGGGACCTCTTCCTCCTCCTCCCCCTCCTTCTCCTTCTCCCTCTCCTCACCCCCTCCTTCTCCTCACCCCCTCCTTCTCCTCCTCCCCCTCCTTCTCCTCCTCCCCCTCCTTCTCCTTCTCCTCCTGCAGGAAGAGCTGCTCAACTACATGCACGTGGCCATCAACAACATGGTCCAGCAGTGTTCGCCCTCCGCCCACAGCGTGCCCAAGAGCAGGGACCTCTTCTCCAAGCTCGACCTGATTCAGGTGAGGACTCCCAGCCACCCCAGGCTGGCAATCTCAGCCTGTTCAGGGCCTCCGCTCATGGTGCATTCACGTTTAGCCCCCGTGAGTCCGTCCCTCCGTGGCTACACGTGCTCCTGGGGCAGTAGGTCCTGGTGTCTCTATTGTCACTCAAGAAACTTGTGATGAGTTCCCGTTAGGTATAGGATCAGAGGCGGGTGCAAAGGAACTCCTGTCCTGCCCGGTCTTTCTCTGTGCATATCACACACACACACACACACACACACACACACACACTCACACACACACTCACACATTCACACATGCTCTCTACACACCTAACAATACACGTGAAATATACACAGACACACCTGCAAACAAACACACCCAAGATGCACACAGGTGTGGCCACACATTTACACTCACGTGTGCACTCTGGGAGGGCGCATTTCAGTGACTGAGGGAGCCTCTGTGCAGGGTCTTCAGTTTCCACTTTGGGCTCTCGGTCAAGTCCACTGAGCCTCCCCTTGTCACCGCCCCCCCAGGACCCCCCCCCCACCTGTCATTTGCTGAAGTTGCAGTAGCCGGGAACATGTCAGACCGGCTTCTACTGACCACAGAGCGTGTCTTTTCCTTCTTTTTAATAATAGCTTCGTTGGGATATGATTCACATACCATAACATTTACCCTTTTAAAGCGTACCCTTCAGTGTTTCTAATTCAGCCAGAATTATGCAACCATCACTACTCTCCAGAACATTTCATCACCCCCACAAGATACATTTTGCATCTGGTTTCTCGCACTTAACGTTTTCAAGGTTGATCTACGTCATATAGTGTGAATCAAGACTTCGTTCCTTTTTAGGACTGGATAATATCCCATTGCGTGTGGACACACCACATTTTCTTTATCCATCAGTGATGGCCGTTTGGGTTGTTTCCGCTTTTTGGCCGTTGTGGCCAATGCCGCTGTGGGCATTCACGCACACGTGTTTGGGTGGACATATGTTTTCGGTTATCTTGGCGACATACCTAGGTGTGGAGTTGCTGAATCATATGGCAACTCTGTACTTAAATCTTGTGCAAATATTATTATCAACTGCAAACTGTTTGCCCAAAGTGGGTGATTTTACAATCCTGTGATCGATATATGTGTGAGGGTCCGATTTCTCCACATCCTGTCCACACTTGGAATTGTCTGTCTTTCGTAATGCAGCCATCCCGGTGGGTGTGAAGTCCTAGCTCGTTGCGGTTTTGCTCTGCATTTCCCTGGTGACAGTAGCATTGAGCGTCTCTTTGGTGATGCCTATTCGTATCTCTTCTTTGAAGAAATGTCTATTCAGATCCTTGGCCGATTTTTAAATCAGATGATTTGGGTGTTGTTTTTTTTTATTGCATTCTAAGATATATTCTAGATACAAGTCCCTTATCAAATATACAATTTTCAAATATTTCCTCTCATTCTATGGGTTGTGTTTTTCATTGGATGGTGTGCTGTGAAGCACAAAGGCTTTTAATTTTGATGAAATCCAAGCGAGCTACTTTTTCCCCCTTGGGTAACTTGCCTTTAGGCATCACATCTAAGAAACTATCACAAAAACTGTAATCCAAAGTCATGAAGATTTATACCTAAATTTCCTTATAAGAAGTTTATAGTTTTTGCCCTAATATGTAGGTGTATGATCCATTTTCAGTTAAAACGTTTGTATATGGTATGAGATAAGAGTCCGATTTCATTCTTTTGCATAAACATATTCAGTTGTCCTGATAACATTTGTTGGAAAAAAAAAAAACAACTATCCTCCCCTGTTGCATTGGCCTCTCCTCTCTCTTGTCAAAACTCTACTGACCGTGAACGTGAAGGTTAATTTCTGGAGTCTCAATTCTATTCCGTTGGTCTAGATGTCTACCCAATGCCAATACCGCACTATCTTGATTACTATAGCTTTGTCGTCAGTCTTGAAATCGGGAGCTCTGAGTCCTCCAACTTTGTCCTTTTCTGAGGTGGTTTGATTCTTCCAGCAGGGCATGGTGGCGTCACGAGTGGAAGTTCAGCGGCCGGGTGGGTTTCAGGAATGGTGTGATCCGAGGCTCCCTGGCTCATCAAAGGTTCGTCCTTTCCACACACTGCTGGCTGCCCTCTTCAATACTGGCTTCATTCTAGGTCACAACTCGCTCTCCGTACTTGAGGCAGGCTCAGTGGAGACATTCAAAACACAGGATGCTTGGTTCCTCTGGAACCCGGAACGCCCCGCCCCGCCCAGGGTTGCCATAGCAACAGCCAACAGTCAGCAAGCCTGCGCCTCCGTTGAGAAGGACTCCTCACAAGCACTTCACACAGCGTCAGGGCTGCTCAGCGGCCCAGCTCCGGGGACACCATTCACCACGTTGGCTTCCCCTGGGGCAAAACTCATGTTATTCATATTCACATTGTGATATGAGCGATGTCGGTTTCAATAAGGGCACGTTTGTCTACAGACTCACAGTACATTAATTTCGTCTTCTTCCGAAGCAAAAGGAAGAAATTACACGGTGATGTCAAGGGGTCCCGTGGGTCTCCTGCAACAATCACTCAACCGAGACGTATTGGGTCGCCCACATGTGCTCAGCGTTGTGCTAAGAGTTGGAGGTAGAAGTTCCTTCAGAAACGAATGCCTCTAAGAGAGGGAGGCTGGGGGCAGTCAGGGGGGCTTCTTGGAGGACGCGGTGAAAAGAGGCAAGCGACCGCATCAGGAAGCCACACAAGTAAGTACTTGGACTCAGTCATCTAGCTTTGCTACCACTGGGCTGTGCAGCTTCAGGCAAGTCACTTAACCTCTCTGAGCCTCAGTTTGCTTGTTTGCCAACCGTCACCTATAGCACATGCTTGGCAGGGCGCTTGTAAGAGTTAAAGGAAGGGTAGGTAACCTTTGATGGTGCTTTGGTCCCTGGGAAGTAGTGTCAAAGCACCTTCAGGCGACAGAGATTTCTTTTTCCTCCCAGGAATTTATGTTGGACAAAATGGAGACAGTGAGATTTATATCACTGCGTGTGGAACCCAGAGTGTGCTGGTCAGCGGACAGTGACAAGAGTGAGGGCCTCAGAAGATGCCCCAGGTCCTTCAGGAAATGCCCAAGGGATCGAGATTCGATCCCCCAAACGCCCTTTCCCAGCACCCAGACTTCAGCCCGCTCCGGCCCGTACGGACCAGGCTGGCGACCAAGCCAGCCCTGCCAGCCTCAGGACCATCTCCTTAGCCCCTCGGCCTCCTTTTGTCACCACAGTGCCCCCAAGTGGGTGGGAGGCAGCCTGTTCCCCGCACTGGGGGATTGGCAGGCAACAAGGCTGCGGACCGGACCGGGGAAGAAAGAGAGGGAGTTCGCCGGGTGGGAGGCAGCGGGAGGTCAGGTGGGACTTGCCAGGCTGGACTTGCACCTGGGGGCCAGGGCCGCACTGTCAAGGTCTTAGGTGGGTTTGTCTAAGAAGAGCTCTGGATAGGTGCCTAGCTTTTAGGAATATGCGCGTCACAGAAACTCCCTTAAAGAGCCCCTCAGGGCCTAGGAGGCGTGAGAGCTCGCCTTGCCCACGGCAGACGGGGAAGCACGGCAGGCTGGGGGTCCTGAATTTGTTCATCGGGGGCGTCTCATCAGAAGCAGACGCAGGGTCACTGCCCTCTGCGTTTCCGGAGGGTCCCAGAGCTGCCCGGAGTGGATGCTGCTCTCGGGGAGAGCTTGGCAAGGCAGAACCCCTCCCTCTCCAGCCTGCCTGGAAAGTTGGGCGAGAGGGCATCTAAGGGAGTCCCCCTCCCCCTCCCCAGCCGGATGTCCTTAGGCTGGGGGTGGAAGAGCTTGGTCTGGATGAAAGCACTGATTTGGCTTTCTTGTGTCGCTGGTGTAAAACCCTCCTGGTGACCGCCGCAGCCCTGGAAAGAATTCACGTCTGGAGGCCGGCCTGCCTCGGCTTTTTGGTGTGGATAAAAGTCGCAAGTTAAGAGCAACAGACCAGCTGCGCGAACCAGCGAGTTAACTTTCGAAGAAGAGTTTCAGAAAAGATGCTGCTGTTCGGTCCACAAACGCCGAGGGCTGTCATTTTCCAGGTGCTGTTGGGAGAGGGGACAGGCGGCTCAGAGGGAGGGACGGTAGGAGCAGGGGTAGGACTTAGCTGCGGAATTAGTGAGAGGAGCTACATACAGTGAGGCTGAGTGTGGTCTGGTCTTCTGAGCAGCTTTAAGGGGAACCAAGGCTGGAGTCAGATTCCAGAAGGCGGAGGTCATGGTGGGGGGCGGGGCTCAGAAAGTGAAGGGATCACGAGGGGAGGGGTTTCCAGTCTGGCTGGAGCCGGAAGAACCTGATGGGCGGTCTGAGAAGGTGGACTGCGGAACCATCGTGGGGTCCACAGGCCCAGCTACAAGGTTTGGACGTTGGTCCAGAGGCCACACATGGGGGTGGCTTGGTCTTGGGCTGCTACACCAGAAGACCACAGACTGGGGGCTTGAACACCAAACATTTCTCTCTCGTACTTATGGAGACCGGAGGTCCCAGATCAAAACACTGGTAGAGTTGCAGTCTGGCGAGGGTCTGCGTCCTGCTTCATAGACGGCCGTCTTCTCGTTGTGACCTCACAGGGTGAAAGGGGCAAAGCGGCTCTATGGGGGTCTCTCTCATAAGGGCACAAATCCCATTCCTGGGGGCGCCACCCTCGTGATCTAACACCACCTAACACGCTGGAGACTGGAAGGTGACCATGTGAATTTGGGGTGAGGGGACGCAAGCATTCAGTCCCTTGAAGGGAGGCTCCCACATTCCTGCCTTCCTCTGCTCTCCCTCTCCCCGCAACATCTGCTTTCCAAAGACACCTAGAGTCTCCCGTCCATCTCCCTGTAACGTGGGCACATGCTGGGCCAACGATTCTTGGACTCGAACGTTTGTCCGGAAGACATGTGACCCACACAGAGTGCGTTCCCGCTCCCGAAGCTTCTGAGTCAACAATCTGGGGTCTTAGAGGCCTTAGAATTTGCATTTTTTTTTTTTACGTTTATTTATTTTGAGAGAGAGAGGGAGAGAGAGAATCCCAAGCAGTCTCTGCACTGTCAGCGCAGAGCCCGACGTGGGGCTTGAACCCACGCCTGTGAGATCATGACCTGAGCCGAAATCAAGAGTCAGATGCTTAACCGACTGAGCCACCCAGGCGCCCCTAGAATTTGCAGTTCTAGCATGTTCTCATGAGGTGCTGATGCTGGAGGTCCCAGGACCACACTTTGAGAACCGCTGCTTTAGAATTACGGCAAATCCTAACTGCCTAAGCTGGTTCTGCTCCTCCTTGAGCACAACCACCACCCCCCCCCCCCCCCATGCCTGGGTCTCAGCGTCCCGCCTGCGTGATGGGCCTGGACCTGGCAGCCTGGGAGGGCCGTCCCCACCCTGTCTAACCTCCCAGAAGGTACCGGACATACACTCGCTTCTAGGCCCGGGGCACGGTCCTGTGGCTTCCTGGCTTTGCCTGTGAGGGCTCTGAGGAGTGCTTCCTTCTTCCTGTCCCCTGCCATCCACGTGCTGTGCACCGGTTGTGACTGTGTAGGTCTGGTTCAGATGTTTTGTCACACGCCTCGGGGAGGAGGACGATCAGAGCAGATGCCTGGGGTGACAGTGGCCCGGCCATCAATCTACATTTGCAACGGGCAGCTGAGTCTTTTAGGAGTTCCCAGCCTCCACGGCGAGGGTCTTGGCTCATGAAAGAGACAGATGGGGCCCCGGGCTTAGCTGTGCTGCTGCGGGCATGTACCCGAACGCTGGGGTTCAGTCCTTTCTGGGCGTTTACGTCCGACAGAAGCTCTCTCCGCCCAGACCCTGTCCCTTTAAGGTACGTTTTCCTGGGTTCCCTGTCAGCTGGAGAAAGGCCTTCAAGTGCATTTGGAGAAAGAAAAAAAAAAAAAAAAGCAGTAGTTCAGGTACCTTAGGAGATGTCACTTCATCTGACCTCCCATGCAGACCCTGAGACCCCAAGACACTAGTTGGTCCGGGGCTTGGACATTTTGTGAGACTGAGAGCTCATTACCTGTCAATGAATTCCAGCTTTAAGTAACTTCAAGTGTGAGAAGACTCTTCCCGCTGACCATCCTGGGAGAGCTGGATTGTTAGCAAGTGGCTGGTGCTGGAAAAAAATGGTGGGAAAATCAAATTATGTCCTCTTTTTAGACCACACACACTAAGGTATACCAGTTCCTTTGAGGGGTTGTTTTCCAACTCTCGTGTTCGTTAAAACCACCGTGACATTCGCTAACCACGGAGACATCTAGAGATTGTTCTTGAAGATGCTGGTTCTGACGTGGGGCCCGGAAATCTGGATTTTTAACAAGCTCCTGGGTGGTTCAGATGAGATGGTTCTCCCATCGTAGGGAGAGAAATACTGGGTATCTAAATGCCAAAAAGAAGGAAATCTGGTCTGTGTTGACCTGCTCTTCAGTTGGGAAGCATGAAAGCCACAGAAGTGATACCTGAAAATAATTTGATCACATAAAAATTATGTGGCGCCTGAGTGGCTCAGTCGGTTGAGCGTCCCACTTCGGCTCAGGTCATGATCTCACACTCTGTGAGTTCGAGCCCCGCGTCGGGCTCTGTGCTGACAGCTCAGAGCCTGGAGCCTGCTTTCGATGCTGTGTCTCCCTCTCTCTCTGCCCCTCCCCTGCTCATGCTCTGTGTCTCTCTGTCTCTCAATAATGAATGAACGTTGAAAAAAAAATGAAAACGCATCTACCTCAGAACGCATCCACATATCTAAAGACAATAAACTAGAGGGAAATGATGACAAATTTGGAAAAGGATCAGTGTTTTAAAGAGCTCTCACAAAGTAGAACAGACAATTGTTCATATTCAGAAAAAAACAAAATAAATAAAAATAGCTATAAACATGAAAAATATTTCACCTTACAAAAAATAGAATTAAACAATGTAATTTCTGTCCATAAGAAGATTCAAACTAATAATACACTAATGCTTGTAAGACAGGCTGTCTAACAGTGTGATACTGTTTGCATATATTTTCTAGAGAGCAATTTGATTAGAGGTCTCAAGAGGCTTAAGAAAATGTTTATGTCCTTTGGCTCAATAATTCCAAGCTGAGATATTTAAGCGAAAAAAAACAGAGCTATTTGGTTCCAAAATGACAGCCCAACTCAACTTGGCTTCAGCCAAAAAGAGAATGCATTGGCTTATAAAAACTAGAAGGTCAGGGACAGCTTCAGGCAGAGCTTGATCAGGAGCTCAGCGTCAACCCAGTCTCTGTCTCTGGGCTTTGCTCTTCTACATCTTGGCTTCATTCTCCAGTTCCATGTAAACAACCTCAGCCCTGCATCCTCCAAAGCTGAAGTGAGAGCAAGAAAGAGAGAATGTCCCTTTGTGGTAAATCACAGGGCAAGTCTCAGGGTTCACTCTGATTGACTCACCTTGGGTCAGATGCCTCTCTTTAATCCCTGACTGGCCAAGCCTGGGTCAAAATTTTGAGTTTAGGAGAGGTGGAATATCTTTTATGGCTAGAGTCATTCCCCTGGAGCCAGTGGTGGATGCCACATGAACTACATGGGCTGACAGAAGGGGACATGTGGTTCCCCTTTGGGGGAACTACCGTTATCACAGGGAGGCGGGACCTGATGCTGCTCCGGCAAACCCCAGAAGTGCCCGTTACAGATGCCAGCAGAGTGTTTAAGATGTCACCACATCGTTATTTAGAGTAGCCAAACTTCAAACAACCTAAGTATCTCGGAGGAATTGGAGAATTGGAGTTTAATAAATAATGCCCCAACTTTAGGATCTGATAATTCTGCAGCCATTAAATTACATGTTTTCAAAAATAGTGTTAGGAAAACTATAGGAAGTAAAGTTAAGTGGAAAAAGGGATTCAAAAAATAGAATATAAGCCCCATTTGATAAAATTTATATATGCAAAAGAATGGAAGGATAGGGGCGCCTGGGTGGCTCAGTTGGTTGAGCGTCCGACTTCGGCTCAGGTCACGATCTCGCGGTCTGTGAGTTCGAGCCCCGCGTCAGGCTCTGGGCTAATGGCTCAGAGCCTGGAGCCTACTTCCGATTCTGTGTCTCCCTCTCTCTCTGCCCCTCCCCCGTTCATGCTCTGTCTCTCTCTGTCTCAAAAATAAATAAATGTTAAAAAAAAATTAAAAAAAAAAAAAAGAATGGAAGGATATACACTACATTAGTGCTTCTAAGTGGGAGGCCCATGACCCTCAGGGTGTTAATTTCCACCTGGTGCAGCAGATTGAATTGGGTCGCGAAATAGATAGGGGTCCCAAAGTGTCCTCTCCCCCGGGGTTGTGTCTACTTCCTTGGGCTTGCCAGAGGCTCATAGTGGGCAGAACACTCCTCTCCACCTCTTGGCCGGGTTGGCCACGTGACTTGCTTTGGCCAATAGGATATTAGTGAACTGTGACACAATCAGAGGCTTAAAACATGATGGTGCCGTGGGGCTTGGGGGTTAGCACTGGTAAGCTCTGCCATGGAGGGAGGTGTGCCTCTGGGAGCCCCTTGATTCCAGAGGGACGAGAGCCACGTGGAGCAGACATGGACCCAACATGCAGTTTGGATCCACGAAAATTGTCCAATCCTCAGCCAACCCTGACTGAGAAACAAATGTTTATAATTGCAAGCCAGTGAAGCTGAGGTCGTTGGTTACACAGTATTATAGTGGTGGCTGATGGATACACCCACACACTCCCTCAGATTCCCTACTCCCTCCAACCCAAGGATCCCCAGTGTGGGGGCGGCCGGTCCACCCGCTGGCCGTGAATTGGGCGCCGGAGGGACGCTGGGATGTACAGAGGTGGCTTAGAGCTCTGTTCTGCCACATTAACCATGGTTAGCTTTGGATCGTAGGACTCTAATCTTCCATTTTCTTCTTTATACTTTTGTAGATTTTCCGGAGTTGCTGCAAAGACCGTGGTTCACTTTTATAACCAGAAAAAGAAAGCTTTGCTGAAGAATTGGAGATTAATTGGAAACTAACTCCTCTTGGCATCTCACAAATCCTCCCTTCAGTGTCCCTGAAGAAAAGGCTCGCTGTCCATTCATTCACCTGCAGGACCGTCTTCAAGACGGAGGACAGGGTTCTTGGCTTCTGAATATTGTTTTCCTTCAAGTTCGGTGACTCTGGCTCCACTCTGAATTGGTCCTCATTGGCCTCTAGCCTCAAAACGTGGTGTCTTAAGCTGAGTTCCTGTCCAGCTAAGGAAGTTGGCCAGACGGGGATGACAGGAGACACCTGGAAGAGGCCGCCTTGCCGCGGCCCCAGCTGCAAAGGCACAGGGCACTCCGGCCGTCACTCCCAGCCCCTCGCCCGAGGAGCGATGCGCTACCCAGCCCCGCTCTTGGCCTGGAAACAGCCGGTCTACTTCGAGGCTTGTGCTCCAAGGCTGTAAGTGCCGGCCAAGCCACCTGGCCCCAGCATGTGCCCCAGTGTCATTACTAGGCGTCTCCAGAAGATGCTGCGTTGTTTCCATGTCCTTTGGTGCTGAGGCTCGTTTGTCCCTGGCTGCCGGCTGCTTGGGTTCTCTGCACGGTTCAGTGCTGTGGGAGACGCTGCATTCAGAGTCCAGACAGTGCGAGCCCTGGGTCCCCAGCTGCTCTCCAGCACTGTGCAGGGGGGGATATGAGGGCCCGAGCTGCGTCTCCTTGGCTCCCCCACCTCCGTGTGCAGCCGGGCCTGGTGCAAACCAGGTGTTCAGTGTTGCACAGGAGGGGGTGGGTGTGAATCCAGAGAGGCTCCTGATGGTCTCTGCACAGTGAGAACTTCCTGATGCGGCCCCAGAACTTACAGGCCACTGTACCTCACCCGAGTCACCCCTATAGCCCATGAGCTGGAAAGCATTGGTTTTCTGGGTCCATCTTACAGAAAGTTCGGGATCTGTAGCCCTGTGGTTATGTGGCTCACCCAAGGTCCACACAGTGCTTAGCAGTTGGAGCTGGGACGTTAGCTCTGGCCCTTCGGCTCCAGATGGAACAACTGTCATTTTGGAAACACAAAGAACACGAAGAACGAAAGCTAACATGCACTGGATGCTTGCTGTGCGCCAGGCACCTTGCTAAGCTCATCATAGCTCACGGAGTCTTCCTACCAACCCTGAGAGCGACAGTCCCCGTTGTCCAGGTGAGGAAACAGGCTCAGAGAGGCGAAAGGCTTGTCTGAAGTTGCACAGCCCAGGGGCAAGGCCCACGTCCGTCTCCTTTCAGAGCTGGTGCTCCGAGCTGAAGGGAGCATGGGGGGGGATCACGTAGCAGAACGGGAGGCGGCCAAGTTCAAATCTGGAACAGCCCCCAGGTGGAATCAAGAGACAGGGTGCTACCGTAGACCCCTGCCACTCAGTGGGGTCCGGGCCCCGCGTCATCGTGGCATCACCTGGGATTTGCGAGAAAGGCAGAATCTGCATTTTAACAAGAACCCAGGGGATCCCGATGCACGGTAAAGTGCTGGTCTAATTTGCTCGGAGGGGAGCCTGGCATCACCCCCATGCGGGGAGGTGACTCCGAGGCGGCACCAGCTCTCAGCACCCGGGGGTTCCGTGCAGGGGCCGTGAACTGAGAGGAGCAGCGCCTCCGGCCTGAGCCGCCACCGGACAGCCGCAGGTTCAAGCTGCGGGACCCCGGGGGGTAAGCTGCCTGCCATCCAGTGAATGCTCTGAGGGGCTTCCTTCTGCCCCCACTGTCCTTACCCCGCCCCTCTCTGCCCCTGCCACCTCCAGCCTCACCTCCTCCACGAAGCCTCCCCAGCTGTCCCTGCCCTAGGCAGAGTGAGCAGAGCCCAACTCTGGGCTTCCAGCCTCTCCTACAAGGATCTCGAGAGCACCTGCCTGCCCCCCTCCCCTGCCCCCGGACGTGGCACTTAGTCGTTTACACTTACGTCTCCCCCACTGGAAGGAGAAGTTCTCCAGACAAAAGGCTCATCTTTTTCATTGAGGCCTATGTGACATACAACGTTATGTTAGTTTCAGGTGTCCCGGGAAGGGCTTCATCTTAATCGACTTAAGCCTGACACGGAAGAGGCCCTCAGCTAATATGTGCTGGGTGAATGCCTCCTCATATGCTCCGGGTAAATGATGAATGAATGAATGGATGTCTTAAGCAAAGGAGTAAATCTCTAAGTGAAACTTTTTAAGGAACGTGTAGGAGGCAAAAGAGAGGGGTGTGCGGGGGGCAGAGGGATCTTGGCTTCCACTTGGCCCTCAGGGTTATCCGTGTCGTATTCCCAGGGCCATGCCACCTCCCAGGGCGAGCCCTAATAAACCAGGCCAGAGTTTCGGGGTTCTCCCGGGGAATTACTTGGGGGGAAGACCTCCCTCTCCCCGCTCTCCACAGCATCGTAAATTATGGGAATGCTGCCGCCAGGCACCCTGGGATGGTGCCACGGAACGAGGGGGAAGGGGACCTTGAGACAGCCAGCACCCCACCCCCATCCCAGGCCAGGGATGGCGCCCACCTCTTGGGAGCCAGCAGAGCCTTGCTGTTGCTTGAGCCGCTCAGGCCTCCTTCACACGTGGAGTTGGGATGGATGACGTAGAAGGCAACAGAAAAATGGGATCAGCCCCGTGTCAGGTCTACGCTGGGCATGAAGCCTGCTTAAAATTCCCCCTTCCTGGGGTGCCCGGGTGGCTCAGCCCGTTAAGCACCTGACTTCAGCTCAGGTCGTGATCTCTGAGTTGGAGCCCCGTATTGGGCTCTGTGCTGACAGCGCAGAGCCTGGAGCCTGCTTTGAGTTTTGTGTCTCCCTGTCTCTCTGCCCCTCCCGTGCTCGAGCTCTGTCTCTCTCTCAAAAATAAACATTTAAAAAAAAAAAAAAAAGATGGAGAGATGTCTTTGACTTAAAAAAAAAAAAAAGATTCTCTCTCCCTCTGCTCCTCTCTCTCTCTCTCTCTCTCTCTCTCTCAGTCTCCCTCTCTAAAAAGAAAAAAGATTTCAAAAAGGTGGTCTAAGACCTTTATACGATTTGAATTTTACTACTGAGTCCTGCATAGGATATGGTGGGGGCGGGGGCCAGGCCACTCTTATTCCTATAAAGCCTGCTTTTCATTTTTCTCTTTCCTGTGATCTCAGCTAAGAAATAATTTGGGGCAAAAGGCTGCCACCTAGAAGGTGAACAAATTTTAATTCTCCTTCAGCAAGGGTGAGAAGGTGAGAATTGTGAGTCACACGGCCAGCCTGAGAGGACCATCTGCTCAAAGTCCTTCCGGGAGGGGCAGGGTTTCTCTAAGGCAGCCGAAACTGATACTTCAACTCAGAGAGGTACAGCAAGTCCCTCCGGGAGGCACAGCAAACAGGTGGCAGAGCCCAAGTCTGACTGACCGCAAAGCGAGGGCACTTTTCCTAATTAAAGTTTCCAGAACTTTCCCCCAAATGCCTCTCGCGGCAGAGGAGAGTGAACCCGCTTTCGGGGGCCTGGTGCTCAGACCCGAGGGGAACTGAATATCTTTGTGCTTTTGCATTTCATCTGAAAATTTTATAAAAGCCAATTTGCATTATGTTTCAGAATACATTGTTCTAATACAAAAAAAAAAAAAAGATGTTTTCTCCCTGCCAAATATCTCCGAGGACAGCAGATGATCTGGGATGCTGCAGTGTTTACGCTGCACTTCAGGTTCCGTCTGGCCGAGCTCGGTGGCCCCCCGGGACCTGGGTGGACGAGCCCACACTTACCCCATAAACCTCCATTATCTGTAAACACAGGCTCTCCGGGGCCAGGCTTTCCTGAGCTTTGCTCTCTGGGGCCCTAGAGAGTTTCCAGGGATCACAGAGCCCTGAACTCTTCTGTTTATCATGTCCTGGGAGATGGTATTCACACGATTCACCCAGGCACCGAGCCCCGCTCAGTCTCATTGAGGCTATGGGGTCTCCCCTCCCTTCCACACAAGGCTGAAGGCCTGGGTTACCGCCTTGCACTGCACCCTGTCCTCTCCCTTCCCAGAAGCACTTGCCATAGTTGGTGATGAGACGCTGGCTTGTGTGACGAGAGCAGCAGAGAGGACGGTGGGGTGGAACCCCCACGATGCTAGGTGGGGGCGTGAGGAGGTGACGGGGGGTCACCCACACAGTTACCCAGAGTTACAAGTTTCATTAACCCCATTTCATAGAGGAGCAGACTGTGGCTGAGAGCAAGAGAGGCTGTATCAGTCATCTGATGCTGTGTAACAAGTCACCCCAAAACTTAGCTGAAAATAACGAACGTCTATCTCATTATTCCTGGGGTCGGGCATCTGGGCAGGGCTGGGTCCTCTGGCTCAGGGTCTCACCGCGAGGCTTCAGTCCAGCCTGGGGTTTCACCTGAAGGCCCGACCGGGGGACAGTCAGCATCCAGGCTCACGCACGGCCAGCTGGCAGAGGAAGCTCCCCACGGGCTGTGGGACTGGGGGCCTCAGCTCCTCGCTGGCTGTCGGCTGAGGGTCTCCCTGTAGATCTTTCCACAGGGCAGCTCACCAGGGGAGCAAGCAAGACAGAGGCCAGTCTGTGGGTATCCTGATCCCAGAGGTGACATTCGGTCACTTTTGTCGTCTTCCTCACAAGCCAGTCACTGAGTCCAGCCCACGCTGGAGGGGAGAGGGTCACGCAGGGTGAGAGCACAGGAGGCAGGTCTTTGGGGGCCATTAGAGGCTGCCTATCACAGAGGTCACGCACCCTGCCCCGGGTCTCATAACCAGGGCCCCTTCAGGAGCTGGGCTCTCTGCCCCATCTCAGGATGGCCAGGACAGGGCTTGGGACTGGCAGCTCTCACCAAGCCCAGGCCCCCCCACCCAGCACTGGCTGCAGCCTTCTGTAAACCACACCCAGTGCTTTCTCTTCCCTTGGAAGCCGAGAGTGTCTCCAGCCCAGCCCAGGAGACTGCCGGAATACAACACTTTCTATCTGAGCTGAAGAAATGTTAGCTTTCAAACCCCAGGCGTTGGGGGGAGGAGGCGGGGTGGGGGGGCGCAGGTGGGCGGTAGGCTGGCCTATCTGGTCCTCTCCTGGGGCTGTGGGTCATGTTTCATCTGAAAAGTGAGCCAGAGACTAACCTTATAACATGATTTCTCTCCCCGATTTCCTCGTCTCACCTTTGGAAAGCCTGTGGGACTGGCTCCCTGGAGCCCTCTCTGAGGGTTCTTCCAGAAAGACCACATTCCTTTTTGTTGGCCCTGCACTAAAGTTAACTCTGTGGTCCCAGCCCCCCCCCGGGGCTGGTGGAAAATTGAATCTCAAACATTTGTGGGGGTCCCTCCCCATCCTCTGTCCAGCCCTGTGGGGGCTGTGTGGTCCTGGGTCACCCACCGCAGAGGAACCGGCGGTGACGTCCCCATGAAAATGGAAGCTGAGTGAGGGCAGCGATTTTTGTCGGTTTTGTGCACAGATGTGCATGGTCCGTGCCCGGCACGCATCTGCCCCTGGGATGTGCGGTAGATCTGTGCCAGTGTTGAAAGAAGGCGCCTTCCTGTAGCTGCACCTAACGTACACAGCACCTTGGCGGGAGGGACCGAGGGATCTCCGCCAGCCAGGTCAGGGTCCTGTGTTCCCTTGGGCGACGTGAGAGTGAGCAGTGCCCCTGCTCTGGGCCACCTGCCTCCACCCCTTCCCAGATTCCAGAATGTTCTCCCTATTCAGCCAGACCTGCCTCTCCATTCTCCAGTCTTCCCACTTCCACCGTTTTTCCTGGAAATACCTTTTCGCAAGAATAAAAGCCTCTTTCTCAACCCTGCTCCTGGGGGTCCATAGGCTGCCAGGGCAGCCCACGGCCTCCAGGGGGGCGGCTTGGGGGAGGGGAAGGGGGCTAACTGGCTCTGGTTCCTCCTGACCACCCCCAGCGGGGAAACAACACACAGGTTTGTATCCCAGCAAGTTTTCCAGCTCGGAGTAGCAGGCTGTGCACGACGGGGCGGGGGCAGCGAGGAAGGGGCACGGACCTCCTTCGTGGAAGGGCAAGCACTTTAAGCCCAGATCCCCCTGCCGCGCCAGGCCTGTGGTTTACAGGGCAGGGAAAGAGTGCCAGGAAGATGGGCCTACACTACCACATCTCCCGCCACCCGAGCCCCAAGTTTGTCTCACTGATCAGGGAGACGGCAGACACCCCCTCTCAGGTGCGCGGACACAAACCCCCTTGGGGCTCCTCCCTGCCTAACGCAAGCTCTTACCTTGTCCCCCGTAGGCTTCAAGGTCGGACGAGACTCAGGCCCCAGTAACTACCATGCAAAGCCCACAAAGTTTGGGGACCAAGCAGAGTGTCAAGTGCTTTTCATGGCCATCTCATTTAGTCTTCCCGACTGACCTTTGAGATCAGGTACAAATATCCCCACTTTATGGACAAGGAAACTGAGGCCCAGGGAGGTGTGGCTTGCTCAAGAGCTATTACATGGGAATCGGGACACGAATATTTTTTTAAGTTTATTTATTTTGGGGGGGGGAGGGGCAGAGAGAGAGAGAGAGAGGAGACCCCCCAAGCCGGCTCCACGCTGGTAGTGCAGAGTGCCACGAGGAACTCGGATGCGCAACTGTGAGATCATGACCTGAATCAAAATCGAGAGTCGGACGCTTAACCGACCGAGCCACCCAGGCACGCCCCCACCGCCGGATTTTTCCGTTTTTTTTTTATGACACGAATATTCATGCCACTGCCCACACTTGTAATGACCATGTCCTACCGCCCCACCAAGTCACAGCCATGAGGCATGAGCACCACAGGAGGACAGGCACAGCGTGGTGGAAACTCAGAGGAGTTCATGCCCAGCCCAGCAGTCTGGGAGGACTTCACACGGAGCCTGGGAAACGGGCCTCCAGGAGGAGCGAAGGCGGAGAGGTGAGAGAGCAGCACAGGGAAGGTTCTGGGCACCGGAAGCCATCTTCTTAAGCTCACTTCTTGAGGAAGTGGGCAAAACAGGAAGCAAGGGGCGGAGAAAGGTGTGCCGGGGCCACACTGTACGTAGTGAAG
Source organism: Neofelis nebulosa (assembly GCF_028018385.1). Taxonomy (NCBI): domain Eukaryota; kingdom Metazoa; phylum Chordata; class Mammalia; order Carnivora; family Felidae; genus Neofelis; species Neofelis nebulosa. The sequence goes on from NC_080788.1 coordinate 137,986,895, forward strand.
CTGGGGGGCCCAGCCTGGAGCACTCTCTGGGCCTGAGCGGCCTGAGGAAGGCCAAACTGGGAGTCACGTGGGCCACGGGGTAGGCCCCAAAAGGACGGTTCACATTTTCCACTCAGACCCGGCCCGAAAACCAGCTGGACTCTTGATGTCTTCCAAGTGGCCCTTAGAGAGCTCAGGAAGCAGGCTGATTAGTTAGGACGAAGGAGATTACATTGTTTCCCCCGCTCATTCCAGCCGCTGTTAAGCAAAGAATCCATTACACATGTACTGAGATGCTGGGTGAGATTTTGTTGTTGTTGTTTAAAAGGCTCACTACTAAAAATATTTTTTAAGGATCTGTTTGTTTGTTTGTTTTTCTGAACTACTCAGATTGTCCGACGCTCTCAGTAAGTGAGGAATCAGAGGCCCAGAGAGGGCCTGGAAGTCATCTAAGGCCACACAGCAGTGAAGGGCGGAGGCTAGAGCCAGTCTGGGGCCCAGCGTTCCTTGTGAGCTCCAGATGCTCCTTTCATACGTGGGTGCCAGCTTGGTTTGGACCTTCCATGGCCTGGAGAGAGGCAGAAGGTGGGCCAAGAGCTCCTAGAAGCCTCGGCTCACTCGGGATCCTCCTCCTTGAGGCCCTAAATGCCTCAGATGTCGAGTTTGACCAGGGCTAAGCCTGACACAGGGACCTAGACAATCCCCCGCGGGCCCTTCCCTCCCTTCCTCAGCAAAGACTCCTCACCTGCTCCCCGTGGAAGCACACCTGGCTCGGTGATTCCTGCCCTGAGTGAAGCCTGACAGAGCTTGGAGCGAGCACTGGATGAGGAGTCAAAAGTCTGGGGAATCCAGTCTTGCTGGGCCACTTTGTAGCTGAGCGGTACTGGGCACTTCTGTTACCTCTCCGACTCCGTTGGCCATAAAAAACCAAAGACCAAAAGCAAATAGGGGTGTGGGAGTACACATCCCCACGACCACATGCATGGTTCCTCAGCAGAATGAATTCAAAACCGGCTCCAGAGTCAGGCTGCCTGGGACTGAATCCCACTGTGTGCTGAGTGGTTTGGGGCAAGTACCTTACTGTCCCCGTGCCTCAGTTTCCTCATGTGGAAAACAGGGATCATAGAGATGACAGTAATAGGATCTTTCCCCATACGCTAGTTGTGAGGAAATTAAGTAGGATAATATGGGTTGAGTTGAGGACAGTGCCCAGTATACAGTAAGTGCTCAATAAAAATTAGCCTCTGCTGTTATTGCTCCTCGAGCCATGATTAAACCCCAAATTCCCCACCTACTAAATGATACGCACTTGTAAGACACAGATGTTTATCCAATAGCCGAGCCTGGTGCCTGGGGCAGGAGAGTGAGCGTGGGAATGGGGATGGCTTAATACACTCCTGGAAATATTAACACCTGTAAAATGGGCACATGCAATACACTGGACCCCCCTTCCCCGGAAACCCTCCCTCCCCCACCCACAGCATCTCCTCTAGGGGTGGAGGGCTGGTGAATGAATGTTTGAATGATACATATTCCTGTGTTTGATGTTCAGTAATAACGAGCTTGTATACAGGCTGAGTCACCAAACCTGATTCACGTCTATGCCATACGTGCAGAGCCATGCAATTCCAGAGGCACAGAATCAACGATCCTAGAAATTAATTCATTCAACAACCATTAATTGAGTGCCTGGTAACCTACTGATTCATGAGTTGGGAGTGGGTAAAATATTATTTAGAAGCTACAGAAGGGCAGGCAGGTAACTTAATGTTATTGGGCACGTGTTCCCTAAGCACCTGTCCTCTGATCTTGAGCAAACTATACTTAGGTGGCCTTGTTTAGGGAATTAATGAGAGCCAACTAATCTTTCAGAAGACGTCAATTTGCAGTTTTGGTCAAAAGCCCTTCAGCCTTTACAAACTAAAACCTGTCTTTCTGGGTTGGGCAAACTCCTTTGCTAGTTAAAAGCCTTCGATGTCTTTAAAAGGGGGCGGTTCCCTGTCAAAGGGGCCTTAAAGCATAGGCGGAAGGCGAGTGAAGTCCCACCCACTTTCTGTGACGTCCTGTGCTCCGACTTCTGATTGCCCGTCTCAGACGTCAATAACGGAGCGTGTGTCTTGCTGGGACACAGTGAAGGTCTAACCTGTGGTTTGCGGAGCGGTCGGGTGTATTCTCCGTTCGCCCCCACGCCCTCGAGGCCCCCGCCTCGACCTACTGGCGGAGCCCGCCAGTGGTTCCTGCGGCGCCCTCCCGCACCGGATCGCTCCTCGCTGGGGCGGGACCTGTCCCGACGGCTCCGGTCGCTATGGTCAGTGATCGTGGCGGGGGTGGGGAGGGGAAGCGGGGCGCTGTAGGTAGGCTCGCCGCCCGGGCGCAGGTGCGCTCGCGGGACCGGGGACCAGCGCCAGATTCGGCCCCCAGCGCGGGTCCCGCAGTGTTCGGACCTCTGGGAATAGTGAGTCGGGATGGATGTTGGGGGCCCCCGTCTTTCTTGGAAAGGCCTTGCAGGGCCCGGCAAGGGCCTCGCCGTCCCCCGTGGGTGCCCAGGGAAGGGGACCCAGTCCGGCCTCAAGGGCCCCCAGTCCCTGGCTCTCACGTCCCCGGTGTCCCCGCGGGTGCGGCCTGAGGGCGCAAAGTTGGCGTCCTCCACGGGAGCCAGGAACTGGGAGGCTCCAGGGCTAAGGGTCGCCCCCTTTGTTAAGTAGCCCCTCGGTGGGCAGCTCACGGCCTCCCTCACCCAAGGTCTCTGCCATCGGAGACCTCCCCCTCCAAGCCCCACAAGTGACCTAGGTGCTGCCGGAGCAGCTGGTCGCTGGACATCCTCCGCCTCCCACGGATCAACAGGTGGTGTTTGCAGTTAGGACCCACATGGAGAGGCTGCCTCAAGTTGTGAGGCACGTGAATTAGGGGTCCAGGCAAAGGAAAGACTGGAGGAACCCCCGATGCAGAGTACTGTTGGAGCAGAAATGGCCCCAGAGGCACTCTGAGCCAGGCCAAACCTGGAACTTGGGTAGGTGGGGAGACTGAGGCCCAGAGAAGGAAGGGGGGCTGGGACTGATTGTCGAAGACCTGCGACTTGAACCCAAGCCTCTTGACTCCCAGTCCAGTGCTCTTTGTGTTACATTAGTCCACCTTCCCGGTCGCGGGTGGGGGCGGTGAGGGGTCAGGCAGTCTGCAAGGGAGACTAGGTGTGTGATTCCCGGAAACCCCTTCCGTCTTGGGGCCCCTGCTCCAGGGAGCCTGTAGAGCGTAAGGGCTCTTAGGTGGCTTGGGGTCACACAGCCCTGAGTTCAGATGCCACCTCCACCCCTTGGAAAGCCAGGAGGCTTTGACTGGTCTTTCCACCACTCCCCCCACCCCCGCGCCCAGCACTGTTTTGCACATCTGTACAATGGGCCGCCCCGAGGACCCTGCCAGTCGCCGCGTGTGGAGAGCTCGGCCCAGCTAACTAGCTCTGTCTGTTTCTGTGACAAGAGTCCTGGAAGTGGACGTACACAGATGTCTGGTTCTTCTTGGCCTCCTTCCCTCCCTCCCATGTCTGCGCAGGGAAATGGTCACCCCTTCAGGATGCTGCTGGGCCGGGGCACGGGTCAAAGCCTGGTCATGGCCTGACACATTCTGCGTCTGGCGTGGGCGGCCAGGTCACCTAAGGCGGGGCTGTCCTGACAAACCAGCCTGCTGCTGGGCGTGGTGGAGGGCCTCCGGGGCATCTAGAAGCATCCACTTCCTGCTTCTACCCGGTGCCCAAGGGTTGCCCTGGCCCGCCTGCACCTGGAAGGGGCCAGATGCTTCTGTATCGCCCACTAGGGAGTGGCAGGGGCTGGGGTAATGATGGGTTTAAAACGCCACCCTGGAGCTGAAGGCTGGCATGCCTTCTGGCCGCCATTGGGAAGCTGAGAGGGCCGGGAGGGTGGGGGCTGGGCACTGAACTTTTGGGCCTTGTGCTACACGGGGAGGCCCCTGACTCCACTTTCCCCCTGACCTGGATTCCCAAGACCGGAAGTAGGAGGGCAATGGGGTCAAAAAGCACCAACCCTTCACCCCGTGATGGGGAGGGCTTGGGTGCCTCGGAGAGGGGTGAAGTGGTTAACGCTCCGAATAGGATGCCTGCCTGGGAATCACGGGGTGGGGGAGGGCTGCGCAGGGTCTGTTCTCTTTTGCTTACCCAGCATTTATTGAGCACCTACTGTTAGCCATGCACCGTGCTATGTGGGCTGTGTGGTGGTGATGTTTCCACGTGGTGTGAATGGTGCTGGATGTGTGGGGAGCAGAGGAATGCCCTTGGGAAATAAAGCGTCTTCTTCCCTCTCCCGTTTCAAAGTCACTGGGCTAAGCTTGAGGAAGGGTCCCAGGGCCCCTTAGGAAGGCAGGGGCCCGGATGAAGTCCGGGCCTGGGGCTGCCGCTGGCAGGGGCTGTAGGTAGAGGGGGCTCACTCAAAATGCATTTAACATTTGGTGAATAAATGAGTGAGGGTCCGAGGCAAACAGTAAAACCACAGGGCCCTTCGATGCTTTGTTCTTTTATTTGTCAAATAAGCCCCCGGCAGGCACCCTAGTCAGGCCCCGTGATGGACAGAGGTGAGTCAGATTAAGGGCCTGACCTCTCGTAGGAACTCACTGCCTGTTGGTCAAGACAGAGCTGGACACAAGCAATTCCTGAGCTACTGGTCATGGCCTAAGAGGCCTGACCGAGGGCTTTGGGAGCACGGCAGGAAGCTGGTGCACTCGGAGGGTGCAGGGGATATCAGGGAAGGCTTCACAAGGGGGTCTTTTGCATGGGGTTTTGAAGCATATACAGGAGTGTTCAGGAAGGATTTGAGGAAGAGTACATTCCAGGCCGGGTGGGACAGCTTGCTTAAAGGCCTGGAAACTTGGCTAAGAATGGAATATTCTGGGAAAGGTCTGTGTGGATGCAGGGAGCTGAGAGGAGGGAAGAGAGAGGAGTCTAGACATGCAGGTCGAGTCAGAATGTACTGAGAAAGGCTTCACAGGCTATGCTGCGGGATCTGGGTTTTATTCTGCCGGTGGGAGAGGGAGCGAGAACCGTAGTGTATTTCTGACAAGGAAAAAGGTGGTTGACTTGGATGATGTCTCTGTCCACGCAAAGGATACGGGGTTGGAGGAAGCCAGGCCGGATGAGACCACCTGGGAGAATAAGGTCAGTGAGGCCGATGTTGTAGGACCCGGGAGGTGGTCGGCGGAGGGTTGCGTCTCTTCCGAAGTGAGGGAAGCCCCTGGAGGGAATTGAGGGAGGGAAGCTGTGCCCTCGGCCGGATTTCATGTTAAGCGGCCTGCGCTGGCCGAAAGGGGGGCCGGAGCAGAAGCTAGGAGGTCAACGGGGCGGAGAGTGGCAGCTCGGACGGGACCCAGAAGCAGAGCCGACGGGGGTCCTGGGTTTGGCGTGAGCTCTGGCCGGATGGAGGGGTCTTTTGGGGAGCTGGAGCCCCCTGGCGGGGAGGCAGGTGTGGAGCGAGAGAATTCTTAGGGCTCGGTCATCGGGGGATGCCGGCCAAACATCCTGGTGGCTGGTGGCCGTTTGAAGCCGGAGCTTCAGGGAGAGGTCAGGGCCAGAGATGAAGATCTGAGGGTCCTTTACGCGATGTTGTATGAGGGCCGGTGTCAAATGAGGGGTGGCTGGGGTCTGAGTTCGGGGTCTCCGCGAGGTGAGCCAACAGCTGTGAGCCAAGAGGGGCGGGAGCCCAGATGCAGGGCCTTCCCCGTTTCCTTAGCTGAACAGCCGAGAAGGGGCATGCGGGTGCTGGGCTGAGCAGCAGCCCCCTGAAGATGTCCACACCAAATCTCCAGAACCTGGGGATGGGCTCCTTCACGTGGCAACAAGGGCATCACAGGTGTGATGAGGTTATGGGTATTGAGATGGGCCAGTGCCCTGTATCACCCAGGTGGGTCCAATGATGTAATCACAAGGGTCCTTATAAGGCGGGGTTGGGTGGGGAGAGCGACGTGAGGGAAGCGGGAGGGCCAGAGTGAGGAGTCGTGACAGTGGAAGGAGGGGATCACGAAGCCAAGGAGCGCAGGTAGCTTCTAGAAAGGAGAAAAGGTAAGGAAATGGCTTTTCCCCTAGAGCCTTCAGAAATGCAAGATAATAAATCTGTGTGGTTTTTTTTTTTAAGTTTATTTATTTTTGAGACAGAGAGAGACAGCATGAACAGGGAAGGGGCAGAGAGAGAGGGAGACACAGAATCGGAAGCAGGCTCCAGGCTCTGAGCCATCAGCCCAGAGCCCAACGCGGGGCTCGAACTCACGGACCGCGAGATCGTGACCTGAGCTGAAGTCGGACGCCCAACCGACTGAGCCACCCAGGCGCCCCTAAATCTTTGTGGTTTCTAAGTCACTGAGGTTGTGCTAGCTTGTCACAGCGGTGACAGGAAACCAGTTCAGGGCACTAGGTCTTTCCTAAATCTTTGGCCTCCAAACATTTTGATCACTCACCCGTTAAAAAATTGATCATTCTGTACGTTCACGTATTATACGTCATACCCTAATGTAGACAGTTCAAAGGGCGTTCCTTCCAGCTCCGGCAGCAGTCACGGTGGAGATCCCGGCCCCAGGCAGTCAAGACCAGGCCTGGAGCCCTCGGGGTGCCTCTGGAAGCAACGAGGACCTTCTGGGAGGAGAGGGGGGGTGGGCCAGGTTCTGAGCCCTGTTGGCAGGTGGCCCTGGAGGCTCTGGCCTCTACTGTGAAGGAGCTGGTGGCTTGAGGTCAGGCCACGCGGTGAGTTGGGGCTTCTGGGGTGCTGGGCCTGGTTAACGAGACTGAGTCAGCCCACGGTCAGCCTTGCTGGTGCAGCAGCCGTGGAGGGAGGTCCGGCTGGCTGAGGGCCGGCCTTGGCCGCCAGGGCCCAGGGTCGGCCTGTGAGAGCCCTCCTGGCACCTCAGAGCCTGGGCTAAGGGGTGTCCACAGATGCTCTAAAGGGTACGTTGATGGGGCGGTGGTGATAGAGGCGTGAGCCCGAGGCCTGACAGTTGAGGAGCTGGTGGGATGTGACAAGAGGGCACGTGTCAGGGCCAAGTAGCTTCTGTTCGTGGAGGGTGAGAAGGTGCAGAAAGGCAGCCGGGTCTGTTGAATACTTTTGATGTGCTGGGTGAGCTGCGTCCAAGTCCCTACCTGAGATCGCCACACTGTGGGACCTCAGGCAAATGGCTCGACCTCTCTGTGCCTCCGTTGCTGTTTGTAAAACAGATATTGCGAGGCTTAAATGAGATAATCCACAGCACCTGCCATAGTGAATGCCCAGCAGAGGTGGCTTCATTCATTCCCCAAGCTGTCACTGAGCACCTGCTGGGCACCAGCGGCTGTTCCAAGCACTTGGGGTCCACACACCCGTGAACCAAAGTGACCAAGGACCGTGATCTTTTGGGGTTTTATTCTCCTACTGTTTCGTTTCTCCTGAAAGCCCAGGGAGTCTGGATTCAGACCCCGAGCTGCACCTATTCCAGGAGGAGCCTACTGAGAGCTCATGGGAGGGCAGGGGTCTTGCTTGGGGTCACACGTCATGTCATGAGACGAGCCTTTAGGGCTGGTTGGACAGAGCTGCCAGAGCCCCTCCATTCGGCTCCGCCCCTCCCTGTCCTGCAGCCCATGTCAGCCCATCCCATCATCTCCCGGGGGTACCTGGAGATCCTCGAACAGCGCTGGGCACGTGGGGTCCCCACGGGCAGGGGTGCAGAGCTGTGGGATCAGACCTCCCCATCCCCGCTTGAAGGCATCTTCTCCAGAAGCTTTCAGGGCTTCGAACCAAAGTGGCTGGATGTGTGGATTGGGGTATAGGTGGAGGGCTGGTCTGAGGCTGGTGGAGGCAACTCTTGGGGCTACGTGGCCGGGTTTTCAGTCTATAGAGAGGCTTTGGAGAGAAGACCAGAGGAAAATGGGGAATCTGCCTTTCCCTGAGTTTGGAGGGGGTGTAGACTCGAGGCGGGATCTGCTCACCCGGGTAGGTGATTTAATTTCCACCTGGGTTCTGAGGCTGCAGGTGAACACCAGGCCAGGGAGTCCGTGTCCAGGCTCCCAGTGTGGACTCAGACCTGGTTTGAATGCCAAACTCACATGCTAGCGGGGCTGGTTCCCAGGGCTGCTGGGTAAGAGCCAGTGATAGGAGAAATGTCCTTTTCTCCCTTTGAAATATATGCCTCGACTTAACCTGCTACACGCCATTTCCGAACAGAGTTGCCAACCGCCTGACTTATTTACCATCTATTTGCAAACCAGCAGTTAAGGGCTAAAACCGTAGCAGGGGGCCTGATTAGGTCTGACAGGACATTTTCAGGCGTGGCCTGTCCTTTTTTCTGTAACATCCTGGAAGTTTTCAGCCACGATTAAAAAAAAAAAAAAAAAAAAAAAAAGCATCAATGAGAGTTAGCCGGTGTCAAACCCAGAGCATTCTACCTGATTTATGGGCCAGTAAATTGAGGCTGTGCCTGGGTTCTCCCTGGAGTTTGAGACTAGTTTTTCCCCAGAGCTGTGACCAGGGCCATGCTGGTGGGGAGGTGACTTCAGCTGACTTGGGCCTTCTGGATGCCTGCCAGGCTGGGACTTGAAGGCTCCAAGGTAGAAACCCTCTTGCCCACCCCTCCCCCGCCCCGTAGCCCAATAAATACACCTGTGGCCACTAGGGGGCGCTGGAGCTAACCCGAGGCTCCATCACCCGTGGTAGATAGAGACCACTGGGCAACCATTTGTCAGGAGGGCTAAATCTTAAATAGTACTGAGTGAAGAAAAATAAAAAGGCCACGACATGTGTAGAATAATATGTATACACGTTTAAAACACATGCAAACATAAAATAATGTAAAAACAGGAAGGAGGACAAAACAGACCCTTAAATACAGAAAACAAACAGGGTTGCTGGAGGGGTGGGGGGGGATGGGCTAAATGGGGAAGGGGCACTAAGGAGGACACTTGACCGGATGAGCACTGGGTGTTATACATTGGGGATGAATCACTAGATCTACTCTTGAAATCATCGCACTATAGCTAACTAACTTGGATGTAAATTAAAAAATAAAACAAAATAAAACGCATGCAAACAGAAAACAACTCCGTGGTTTGAAGAAAACGAATACATTCCACTTACATGAGGTCCCTAGGATGGGCAAATTCAGAGACCAAGAACAGAATGGTGGGTGCAGGGACTGGGATGGGGGCGTGGGGTGCAGGGAATGAGGAGTTGGTGTTTAATGGGTAAAGTTTCAGGTGGGGATGGAGAGAAGGTTCTGGAAAGGGATGGTGGAGATGGTCGCACAACAGCGTGAACATACTTAACCAACTGTACACTTAAAAGTGGCTATGGGGGTATATCTTATGTTGGGTATATTTTACTGCCATAAAAAGACAGGTACCTATTGACCGACATACCACAGGAACCACCCATAGAAGATGGGGCTTGGCAACGGGAATGAAGGGGAAGCCAGTGTTGACTGCGGGTCTCTCTAGCCCCAAGTGTGATGAGCTTGGCTCTCAGTGCCGAGAGCAACCCCCCCCCCCCCGCAAAGTGCTATTTGACAGTTTCCCTTTAAATTAAGCTTACGTAAATTTGCCCAAAATGCCAACTTTATTATTTTTTTTAAATGTTTATCTTTGAGGGAAAGGGAGAATCCCGATCAGGCTCCCCACGGTCAGTGCAGAGCCCAGTGTGGTGCTTGATCCCACGAACCGTGACATCATGACCTGAGCTAAAATCCAAAGTCAGACACTTAACTGACTGAGCCACCCAGAACCGGACTTTTGTTAGTGAGGTGGTTAATGGGACTCTGGAGTAAAATAAGACTGTGGGCGAGAGGGTGCTGCAGAGTCAGGGCACCTGCTGTGTTTAAACATACTTGGGTGCCACCTTACTTTTCCCCCCAGGCAGCAAAGGTGGACTTCCTATTCTGAAACTTACGGGGTCCCGTGGGTATTTGCTCCATTAGCGCACAGTAGGAGCGCAAAATCAACTGCTCGCCAGCAACTGTTGTCATGTCAGTAACAGAAATCTTCTGTGATTTAGAATAGATCAAATCGCGTCAACTTTTAAAGATACACCAAGGAAGTTAATAAAGCTGGCTTGTTTCTTAAGTAAGCTCTGTGCCCAACGTAGGACTTGAATTCATGACCCAGACATCAAGAGTCACAGCTCTATGGACTGGGCCAGCCAGGTGCCCCCAAAGCTGGCTTGTGTTACAACTAAAAAGGATTACAAATAAAAATGGAATACTTGGGGGCATCTGCCTGGCTCAGCTGGCAGAGTTGTGACTCTTGATCTCCAGGTCGTGAGCTCGAGCCCCACACTGGGCATCCAGCTTACTTAAAAAGAAAAAGAAAATGGAACACGTTTAGGCTCCCTGCTCGCTGGTCAAAAGAGGCTAGTAGAGCATTAAAGGCATTAAAGGTATACTAGAAGCCAACTTTCTCCTTGGCGTGATTAGGTTGGAAGGGAATTGAATAGAGAATAACTTTCCCTCCACATGCCTCAATGTCTTTTAACCCCATGTGCGGACAACACCTGTAAACCGTCTCTTGTTCCCCCCGTGACGAGTGTCCTTGGCTTGGGGGATACTGCTAGACCGTGAGCTGGTAGAGAGCTATGCTGTCTGCCCAGCTGGGGCCACAGTCTAGCAGCCTTGATCCCTCAGGAGCTCTGGCTGCCCAGCAGTTTGGGCTTGGTAGAGCTTCCATGGGTCTCGGTCAGATCTGCATTAAATCCCTTCCTGGCACGAGGGACCTGACCTTGTCAGTAGAGCGGGTAGGGTAATTGTTCTCGGGGGTTAAATGTGCTAACGGGGATATGTAAGGCTCTGTCCCGGACCATGGCACGTAGTGGGTATACAATCATGGCGCCTCTCCTTTCCTACATCTTGGGCTTAGCATAGCAGCAGAACATCAAACCATTCTCTGTGTATTGGCTTTCAGCCTTACGGCCACAGGATGGCTGCTGTAATACAGACATTGCATCTGTACTGAAGGCAGGAAGGAAGAGGAAGGGGTAGGACCTGTGAGCTTGGTTCCTTTTATCTAAAACTGAAAGTCATTTTCTACCACTCTGCCTGGAGTAAAACAGGAACCCTGTTACGTAGGGAGGAAATGGGTGGTGACCAATGGAAAAGCAACCCCGCAGCATCTGCCCCCAAATGGTTATTGGACTTCCGATGGTTTCCCTGCCCCTGTCATGTCAGAGCCGACGTGAGGAAGGAGCCCGAAGCTAAGTTAATTTTGCAAAGAGGGATGGATATGGAATGGAAGCTTCCAGAAGGAAAACTCAGAATCTCTTCCTCCCACCCCCACCCAGGCATTTGCAGGGCCTGTTTCCTCCTTTAGAAACCCTTTTTCTCCTGTTCTTCTTGGGACAACACAATCCTCCTTCTCCACTCTTAGGTTTTTCTCTGGTTGGCCTGACTCCCCCCACCCCCCCACCCAAATCCAGGAGAAGGCATGTTTGGGGTCACCAGAAAGGGAGAGAAGGAATATAGTGTGAGCTCAAGGGAGCCCAAGCCGGACTTGGATGGGGTGGGGCAGCCAGGGAGATTTCATGGAGGAGATGGCTTTTATTCGTTTAACAAACCTCTCATCCCCTGCCCTGTTCCAGGCCCTGTGAGGGGCCCTGGGGAATCAGGTCGATGTTCTACACCAAGGGAGGCCTATGTGGCTTCGGAGACCTGGATGGCAGGGAGCATCCGGGCCCCGAGAAATGTCCCGAACCAGCCAAAGCGCTCCTCTGTCCTGGCTGCTGGGTACAGGAATCAGAGCCAAAGAAGCTCACCGTGAGACAGAAGCTTGAGTCCGTCCAGTATGGAGACGGGTAGCCCTGCGAGTCCCTTCCAACCTCATCATATGATCTCGTGACCCAGCTCCCTGCTTCCGGTGGTGATCTTTGGAGAAATCTAATCATCAGAAACCCAGCCGCCTTTCCAGGTGGAAAGGGGCTTGTGACCTCAAGGCTCCTCTGTGAGCCCTGTGGTGCGGAGCTGAGGTCACTGTCGAGTCCATGGGGAGGCAGAGAGGCTGCCCAGGAAAGGGCCGCGCGGTTGGAGGCGGAAAGTCAAAGTGGTGACGACTCTGTCGAAAATGACGGCAGCAAATTGATGGGAAACTGGATTTCCATTCCCAGAAATCCCCAGTAACCCCAACCTTTCACCTGCGTGCTGTGGCGTAACTTTTCTCCTTGGGTTGTTTGAGTGCAGGTACCGGGGCCGCTTATCTTAAATTCAACAACACATGGTTTTAACACCAGTTCCTCTTCCGTTATTTTCGTGCTGAGATCAGAGCCGTTCTGGGGGTGGGCTGGAGGCAGGGGTGCGTCTCCCACTTGTCTGGGCAGGAACAGCATGAGGCAGGGAGGAGGCTGCCAGGGAGTTGGCTATTGAAACGGAGAGGTCTCCTGCCCTTACCCTGCAGATTTCTTCCCGGCAGAGCCCCGCCTCTGGGTTGGAGCGGATCGACTCCTTCCGAGCTGCAGTGTGGACTGTGACCGGTAGGTGGCGCCTCTGCCGGAGGTTCTCACTTGTTTCTGGCTTGTCGCACAGCGCTCGGGGCGAGCTGGACGGTCAGGAATTGTTGGCAAACAAAAGAACGAATGAATGAGGCAGGAAGGACAGGAGACGAGGGGACACCTCATGCTCCAGCATGAAGGCTTACTAGGTTTGAGGGGTGATGCTCTAAAATGAACCCAGCCGGAAGTTATTGGATGGGGCGGACCCCGACTCCCTTGTCCAGGGAACAGGGCATCCAGGATGCTGGGAGCGTCCTCACGCGTGCCTTTTGTGGGAAGGTAAAGTTCACTAGGTCACGTGACTAGCAGTTCGGAGGCCTCCTCCTTGGTGGAAGTCCATCAGTTGCTTTGAAATGGTCACAGCTTTGCTGCTTTTTCTTTCAGAGTGAAACATCTTTCGACCTAATATCAGAAAAATGTGACATTCTGTCAATTCTTCGGGATCATCCTGAAAACAGGATTTACCAGAGGAAAATCCAGGTGAGGCAGAGGTTCAGGAGGAGAGGATCTTGGATCAAAAGGGCTGGAGCTGGGACCAGAGGTGAAGGTGCCACTTTGAAGGCAGAAAGGCTGAGCACTGGGGCTGGGCTCCAGGCAAATTAAAGGGCTCCCAGAATATTTCGATGTTGGGCATTTGCCTTAATGAGAAATCTTTTAGTTGCCAAAACAAACACCCAAAGAAACATAGTGATTTATTTTAAAGCTAGGTGCTGTCCTAAGTGCTTTACGTACTCACTGAGACCTCGTTACGATATTGCAGGGTCAGTACTTATGGCATCCATGTTTGACGGCTGAGGAAACCGAGGCCCAGAAATGAGATGACAGGTCCACAGTCCCGCAGCTAGTGCGTGGACGAGCTGCGTTCGGACCAGGCAGCCTGGTCTCTCTCGCCAGCCGCATCCATAACCACGGCGTTAGGCCATCTCTCGGCGGGGAAGGGCCACTCCAGCTGGGCTACGCAAATGGGGAGTTTGCTGGAAGGATGCAGGGACAGCTCACAGAACCAGGGCAGTAGGGGGAGCCTGGGTGCCGTCCGTCTCTGGGGGGCGGCAGAACTCTGCTTCTGTCCTGCGGCCGTGGGGAGCACCCCCGGGGGCAGGGGCTGGGTGGCACAGACCCATGGGCCCTGGCGCCCACTCAGGAGAGGAGGTGGGGTTCCCCAAGGAGCATGGTCTTCCTGCCGGCCTGCCTGGGATGGGCCCCGTCAGCTCCAAGCCGCCTCGTCGCTGTGGTGGGAGCAGGGACTCCCCGGCGCCGTGAAGTCCATGCCCTGCTGTCAGAACCCTGACTATAGCCCCACGAGGCAGCAAAGGGGACTCCGGGCCATTTCATGGGCAGTCAGGAGCAGAGCCGGAGGTGGGTGGCGTGGGGAGGCCGCAGCTTTTGAGAAATGTTGGAAGGACTGGGTGGACGGTTGGTTCTGTCTGCGGAGGCCTTTTCTACCGGCTCTGCAGACTCCTGGCCCTCCAGTCACACCCCACCCAAGGCCTCCGCTCACCCATGCCGCCCCCGCCACGCACACCACTTCTCCTCCAGGAAGCCTTCCCAGACTTCCGAAGTCTGGTGTAGATGCCACTGCCCTGAGACGCCCCCGTGCTTCCCCTGTTCTGTCCGTCCGTCTGTCTCCCGCAGACTGTAGGCTGCCTGAAGGCGGGCCATGACTCCCGCCCGCCACAAGGACGTGCTCAGCATCGTTTAACCTCTGTGATGAAGCCGGGAGACCGGGAAGGGGCGGCCGGTCTGAGAGGACCGGGGGACACGGGGGCCTGGGTCCCCACAGGACGTGATGCGAGGGTCAGCGGTGTTGCGGATGTCCCCATTTCCTTCTCTGCCCCACAGGAACTCAGCAAGAGGTTCACTGAGATCCGCAAGACCAAGGGGGACGGCAACTGTTTCTACCGGGCCTTGGGCTATTCCTACCTGGAGTCTCTGCTGGGGAAGAGCAGGGACGTCCTCAGGTGAGTGGCCTCGAGGGAGCGCCGGGCCCCGAACCCCACCCCACCCCCGCCGGGCGGCTTTCGCGGGCACAGCCCGCCTCACCCAGGAGTGGGCAGCCGTGGCGGAGGTGGGGGCAGCCCGACGGCCGGGGGTGGAACCAGTGAGCTCACGGGTGCCGCCAGCCCTCTGGCCCGAGTCCGCCTGGGTGGGTCGCGCCGGCTGCCTTCCTGAAGATTCCAGGAGAAAGCGAAGGAGCTCTGCCGGTTTGGCCGCCCGTTTCTGGGTGCGCGTAACCAGGCGTCTAGCTCGTCAGGCCTGGTTCTTGACGGGCTGCCGAGGAAGGCCTCTGTCCAGCAGCTGCCCCCAGAGCGACCCTCTAGGCCTTTGTCTGGGCTTCGGTCAGGGCTTCTCTAGCGTCACCATTTGTTCAACCCGCCTGGATCCTGTCGGGTGTGGTTCTGATCCAGTCTGGGGCAGGGCCCGCGGTTCTGTTTCTCTTGAGCTCCCGGAGGCACCGCCGCTGCTGGGTCTCAGACCACACTTTGAGCAGCGAGGAGCTAAGAGACCTGCTTCTTGACCTTGGAGCTCTCACTGCCCTGAGAGTCTGATGGCCACTCTGCGATGCATACGGGACCAGAGCAGACACAGGTCACAGAGCACCTGGGTTGGATCCGTGGACCCTGGTGCCAGACCCACTTTGCCGTCTCCCCGCAGCCCTGAGGGTTGAGACAGTACAGTACAGGGGTTTCCCCCGCCACCCGTGTCCCCCAGAGTTGTGCCATGCCGAGGCCCGGGGCCCTGAGGCCAGACCTCACTCTCTTGCTTACCTGTGTGACTTTGGGCGAGTTACCCCGCCTCTCTGAGCCTCCGTTTCCACCATCTTTGGAAGGTGGATAATTTTGCACACTTAGGGTGTTGTTGGGAGGACCCAGCACGGTGATGCTGGCAAAGCCCGGCCCTTATGTGTCTGTACCAGCCCTGCATGCTGTTTACCTTCACCCTACACTCCTTCCAGGGCACCCTCTTCCCTCCCTGCAGTCACCACCCAGCAGGGCATCACAGAGACCCTGTTGCAGGCCCTGGGGATGCAGCAGAGAAGAGACAAAATTCCCTGCCTGTGGAGCAGGCAGGCCAGCAGAAAAGAGAACATGTGAGGTGCCGGGTGCTGCTCAGTGTCGTAGGAAAAAAACTAGGCGGGGAAGGCGGCCCAGTTGTCTGGGGCTGGGGGGTTGCAGTTTTAAGTAGGGGTTGGAGGTGAGGGGTGGGGGGGGCTCGTGGGCCTCTGTAGAGACCTTGAGTCTCAGCTTGAGTGAGATGGAGCCGCTGAGGGTTTGAGCAGAGGCTCGCCTGGCCTGCTACCCGCAGGACAGACTGGGAGGCTGCAGCAAGGAGCGTGCTCAGGGAGAGGAGAGGACGCTGGCTTCGTGAGCAGGTGGAAGGAATTGGTCGGGTTCCAGATTCCCGTGGGGGTGGCTGGTGGCTGTGGTGCCGGAGCTGAGGGGAGCCCAGGAGGGCTGCCGGGTGTTCGGCCTGAGCGTTCCCAGGATGGGAAAGCCGCTTGCCGCAAAGGGGACGAAGGAAGATGGGGAGCTCTGTTCTGGTGATGCAGGGTCCAAAATATCTGTGAGCCTTCCAGCGGGGGTATCCAGGGGGCAGTAGGATGTACGAGGTTCGTGTTACCCCGTTTTACAGCTGAGTACACGGAGCCTCAGGAAGGTTACAAGACTTGCCCAAAGTCACACGGAAGCTGCCTTACAGCCTAGAGAGCCTGTGTTCCACGTCCCAACGCTGTCCTCCTTGCCACACTCACCTCAAGGGGTGGGAGCCCCGGCTGGGGTGTTTGCCCACTTGGCTGGGCCCGTGTGCCGCTCCTCAGTGCTTGGTACGGGGGGTGGGGGGTGTTCAGCAGTCAAGGCGAGGAATGAATGTGGGAAGGCGGCCGAGGTTCAGGGAACCCAGGGAGGGAAGGGGGCCCAAAGCCTAAGAGCAACTGCCAGCAGGGTGTTCCCCACGCCTGCCCTGGCCACAGGCCTTCACCTCCTGGTCTAGAAGTGCCTGCTCCACACACACACCACCCCCTCTCCCAAAATGAGGCACCTAAACCACCTCCTCATGCCATTAGTCCCTCGTGACACCCCCTGACCCGGGTCCCCCATGTCCCGCTAGAGTCTGGCCTCGCTTCTCAGGGCTGCAGTTTGGCCAGTGCCAGCCGGTTCCCTAGAGCCTCCCCCCGCTCCTTGTGTGGGCCACTACCCTCCCTCCAGCCCAGTGACTTGTCACTCATCATCTCCGCTGCTAAACTGTGTCTGGGGGGTGTGGCAGCTGCTGGGCTCCTCACCACACCCCCACGAGTACCAGCACTGGTCTCAGAAGGGGGCTGTGCCATTGGGGGCCCACGGTGGGAGCAGACAGGGGGATCAAGGGCCTTTGGACGGGTCTGAAGGATTGTCAGTGCCGGCAAAGGT